>NC_135821.1:58213258-58579425 GCF_964213995.1 Mustelus asterias | reverse complement strand
AATGAAGAAACAAAGATTTCTGTTAGAGGCCCAGCAATTTCATCTCTTGTCTCCCTCAGTAATCTGGGATAGATGCCATCTGGCCCTGGGGATTTGCCTATCTTAATGTTTTTTAGTTCACCTAACACTTCCTCTCTCATAATGATGACTTGTTCTAAAGGGTTTACACACTCCTCCAAGACACCATCAATCGACGTGTCCCTCTCCTTTGTGAATACCGATGCAAAGTACTCATGAAGGATCTGACATACTTTCTTTGGTTCTACAGATAATTTCCCTCCTTTGTCCTTAAGTGGACCAACTCTTTCTCTAGCTCCCCTCTTGTTCCTAATATATGTATAAAATGCCTTGGAATTCTCCCTAATCATGTCTGCCAAGGACATTTTGTGACCCCCTTCTTGCTCTCCCAACTCCGTTTGAACCCTTTCCTACTTTCCCTGTATTCTTCAAATGCTTCATCTGTTTTTAAATTGGCTAGACCTCATGTATGCATCCTTTTTCTTTTTGACTAGACTCACAATTTCCCTGATGGGGTCCTGATAGAAAATATTTAACCAATAAGACATTGAACAAATATAAAAAACATCTGTTTCATTTGAATTTTTTTTCTTAAAAGCTCTACATCAACAATTTTCATTGCCAGAATTTGTGCTGAGGGAAGAATACGGAGGGCAACAAATATCATTCCCTCCCCATCCCTAGAGTGGTCATCTACATTACTCCACTACTAACAGGTCTATCTTGTGAGGTGCACTGGTGAGTTTGTCCCCCACTGCCAAGGAAGAGTCCTCAACCAACAGTATTCTACTTGAATGGGAACCAAGAACAGGGAACGGTCTAACAGAGTTGGACAGGGTAGATTCAGAAAGAATGTTCCTGATGGGAGGGGAGCCCCTAGGGGTCATAGTTTGAGGATAAGGGGTAAACCTTTTAGGATTGAGGTGAGGAGAAATTTCTTCACCCAGAGAGTGGTGAATGTGTGTAATTCACTACCGCAGAAAGTAGTTGAGGTCAAAATGTTGTCTGATCTCAAAAAGAAATTAGATACAGCTCTTGGGACTAAAGGGATCAAGGGATTTTGGGGGGGGGGGGGGGGGGGGGGAGAGTGGGGGGAATCAGGATATTGAATATGATCGAGCAGGCTCGAAGGGCCGAATAGCCTACTCCTGCTTCTTGTTTCTATGTTTTGCATCACTAAGTATCTTCCAATCACTTGAGGCCGAGATTCAAATTCCTAACTTGCATACAGAACCTCAAATCAATTTGCATTCTTCAGAATATTTCAGAGGACACACAAAATAGAAGGCATGCAAAATACTGACCTTGCGTAAAGCACACAAAGGAGGAAGATGATCAATCCCACAATGCTCTGGGCATCCCACCACTGAACTACTGAATCGGAGGGCGGAGCTACTGTTGAGTTGCTGGTGGTTTGCTGGACAATGCTCAGTAGACTAGGGTTACATTTTCTTTCTGCGTAGGATGAACAGAAAATACTTTAAAACCCAGTATTCCCCACTTCACGCATGTACAGTGAATAAAATCTTTTCACGCTTTATCACCAAGCTCTCGGAAAGCAAAATTCTCCAGCAATTCTCCAGAATTGCACAAACTGGGGCATTTTGGTTACCACCAATCAGCCTTTGTGGCAGTGTCCAACAGTGCCAAGGTTTACGTTGCTGACTTCTGGATCGAGACTGCCTGGCATCATTTCGGGCTAAAATTAGAAAAAGTGAGACCGGAAAACAATTGCGGAGAAAAAAACCTGTGTTCAAAGTAGATTTAAAGATAGCCCTTTTCTTCATACCACAGAAACTGATATAAAACTGCAGAGTTTCGCTTACCTGGTTCATTAGTCATGGCAGACCAGGTCACGTATATTGTATAGAGAGTAATGATAGAGGCTTGTAGCAAACCTGAATGAGGCTGAGCTTCCTGCAGAAAAAAGGAAAAGGAAAAACTGCGATGAACAAGTAGACAAGCTCCAAATTTTTACATGACTAATTCTACTAATATAAATGCCACATTATGCTTAGAGGAAAAAAAAAGATGGATATGTATATGTTGTCAGAGTTACAGAATTATTTCAACAAAGGAGGATGTTAGGCAGTCCATTGAGCCAATGCTAGCTCTCAACAACGCAATCCATCAGTCTGATTTCCCCCCCCCCACCCCGCCTTACATTCTATACCTGCAGTTTGCACGTTCATCTACCCATAGATTGAATTAAATCATGGAGGAAGAGAGTACAAAAGAAAGTACGTTATGCTAAACCTTACAAAACACTGGTTAGGCCTCAGCCGGAGTATTGTGTGGGTGAGACATTTTAGGGAGAACGTGAAGACCCGAGTGGAGGTTGCAGAAACAACTTCCTGAACAGCTTCATGAAATAACTTCAGTTATTTGAGAGACTGGAAAAGTTCAGGTTGCTCTGCAGAAAGCAGAGAAAGTTGATCACGAACCATTCTGACAGTTCTCCATATTTATTTTGCAGAGGTAAGTGGCCAGTGGACACAGATTGATGGTGTTGGCCAAAGAATCGGAAGTGACACCTGGAAACTTGTTTTTTTTTTGGCACAGAGGGTTGTTGTGATCTGGAATTCACAGCCTGGAAAGGGTGTTGGAAGCAGGTTTTATTGTAATATTCAAGAATAAATTGGATAGCACTTGTTCTTGAATATTGCGATAAAATCAATTGAGCAAAAACTGAAATTGAATGGAGTCACAGCACCATGCTTCAGTTAATACAAAGGAGGTAGATTTGCACTGGTCACTAAAGCTCCATCTTCCAAAAACAACATAAATTGATCTGCAATGAACAGCATTTCAGACAGCACTGTATGAACCTACATCTTTTGTTGTGCTCAGAATTATAAACTAACAATCCATCAACTTATTTTTTCCTCATTGAAAGCAAGTCTGCACATACCATTGTAATATACTATCTGTGTGACCTGCTTTATCATCAACAGAAGTCTGATTTAGTTTACAATTCTCAGCATTGCAGTTTTTTTTAAAAAAAAGGTTGTCTGGGAAATTAAATGAACTATTGTGGAGGGAAGTGACAAACTGTTTGCTTTCACATTTTGCAACGACATTTGAAGCAGCATTGGAAAGTCACTGAGCATCTTGGCAGGTTAACAGGCAATGGAAGAATGACTTTCGCCTATTGCACCCCAACCAGTGGCTTAGCTGAACAGACAGTGGTGAGGTGGTGAACCCTTGGGCATTAGAACAGTGAACATTTTTTTGTTTCCAAGTATTTAAGTTGTAAAGCACTTGGGACATCCTGAATTTGTGATAGAGAAAGAAAAGGCTTGCATTTATATAGTGCCTTCACAACCATGGTGTCCCAAAGCACATGCAACAAATAAAGCACTTTTAAAGAGTAGTTACTCTGCTGAGGTAGGAAACACAGCAGCCAATTTGTGCACAGCAAGTTTCCATTGAAAGCAATGTGATCATGACCAGATACTCTTGTTTCTGATTGAGGGATAAATATTGACCTGGACACGCAGGATAACTCCCCTCTTCTTCTTCAAAATAGTGCCACGGGAGTTACTGATGGAGGTAGAAGTGGACTGATTTAATGTTACATCTGAAAGACTAAACTTCCAGCAGTGTGACATTCCTTGGGTACTATACTCTAGGAGTATTGCACTGCTGGAGGCTTAAGGTGAGAGTGCACAGGTTTAAAGTGAGAGGACAGAGATACAAAAAGGTCCAGAGGGGCAATTTTTTCACAGAGAGTGGTGTGTGTCTGGAACGAGCTGCCAGAGGTAGTAGTAGAGGCGGGTACAATTTTGTCTTTTAAAAAGCATTTAGACAGTTACATGGGTAAGATAGGAATAGAGCGATATGGGCCAAATGCGGGCAATTGGGAACAGCTTAGTGGCAAAAACTGGGCGGCATGGACAAGTTGGGCCGACGGGCCTATTTCCATGCTGTAAATCTCTATGACTCTATGCTGAAGTGTCAGCCTAGATTATTACACCCCAGTCCTGGAGTGGACTTGAACATACTTAGTTCTGACCTCATTTTCCTTTGCAGACAGTAACTTCTCTCGCTCTTGGTGCCAGAGTAAAGGACATCACAGAGAGGATGTGATATAGAAGTTGTGCTTGACATCAGCATATATTGAGGTGTCATAGTCAAATTTTCAGGAGCTTGGGAGGAAGTTAAAAAGTATTGTCTCCAAAGATTACTCCCAGTGCCACACGCTAGCGAGAGTAGAAATAGGAGGAGCGGAAGGTCAATGCACAACTTGAAGCACCCTGCAGGAAGGTTTCAGATTCTTGAGGCGTTGGGACCCCCAGTTCTTGGGCAGTAGCCATCTATTTAAGAGGGATGGGTTGCAACCTCAACAGGTCTAGGACTAGTATCCTCACAGGGAGTTGCACTAATGTCGTTGGGAAGGATTAAATTTGCGGGGGACAGATTCTAACATACGGAAGTAGAGAAAAGGAGTACGGTTGCATTAAATGATCAGTAATAGTGGATGATGTAGTTCCACATTAGATAGGAGTGGACTATGGGGAATACATGCACGTATGGAAGGCCACAAAGTTCCTATTAGCTGGTATAAGGACGAAGGGGCACAAATTTAAGGTTTTGCGCAAGAGAATGATAGGGGGTTGGGTGGGAAGAGGGAGGCATTTACTTAGAACTTGCTGGCCACACGGGTGATGGAAGCAGAGACGATCAATGATTTGAAAAGGAAACTGGATGGGCACTTGGGGAAAGAAATTTGCATCGGGATAGAACAAGTGAATGGGACTGACTGGATTGCTCCATGGAGAGCTGGCGTGTCCCAGATGGGCCAAATGTAAGACATGGTATAAATCAAGAAATTCAAGATGCTTGTAACAAGGGATATGCCATAATCATAGGGGTCTTCAATCCACTTCTAACCGGAAAAACTTGATTAGCATAATGCTGCAGAGGATGAATTCCTGGAATACAAAGGAGATGGCTTTCTAGAGCAGTATGTTGAGGCACCAGCTCGAGAACAGGGGGTTTTAAATTTAGTACTGTGCAAAGAGAAAGAGTTAATTAATCTCATTGTAAAGGAGCCTTTAGGAAAAAGGGACCAAAATATGACAAAATTTGACATCAAGTTTGGAAGTGATGTAGTTCAATCCGAAACTAGGATCTTAAATCTAAACAAGGAAGACTACGGGGATTACGAGGGGCAAATTGGCTGACGTAGATTGGGAACCTACATTAAAAGGTATGATGGTAGATCGACAATGGCTGGCATGTAAAGAATTAAACAAACTTACATCCCCTGAGGCGCAAAAACCCAGCAAGAAAGGTGACCCAACCATGGCTCACAAGTGACTTAACTTGCCAAAAAATATTAAGCCCAAGGATTGGGAGCTTTTTAGAATTCAACAAAACAGGACACGGAAAAAGAAAATTAAATTTGTAGGTAACCTCACAAGAAATGTTAGAAACAGACCATAAAAGCTTCGCTCGGTATGTTAAAAGGGAAAAGGCTAGTCAAAACAAATGTGCGCCCTTTACAGGCAGAGACAGCAGAATTTATAACAAGGAAGGAAACAGTAGATTTACTAAATTAATACTGTACTTTTCTTCACGGAGGAACATACCAAAAAACCTCCAAAAATACTAGAGAATCATTGGAATAGCGAGACAAAAATCAGTATCAGGTAAAGAAAATTAATGGGACTGAAAATTAATAAAGTTCCTGGATCTGATGGTCTACATCCCAGAATGTAAAGGAGGTGGCTGTAGAAGTAGTGGATGCATTGGTGGTCATCTTCCAATATTCTATAAATTCCGCAGATTGGAAGGTAGCAAATGTAACCCCACTATTTAAGAAAGGAGGGGGGGGGGGGGGGGGGGGGGGGAGAAAACGTGGAACTATACACCCTGTTAGCCTGAAATCAGTAAAGAAAATGCCAGAATTTATTATGAAGGAGGTGATAACTGGACACTTAGAAAATAATGGCAGCATTGGGCAGGTCAACACGGATTTATAAAAGGGAACTCATGTTACAAACCTGTTGGGAATGTTTTTTTGAGGATGCAGCCAGAATAGATAGGCAGATTCAGTTCTCGGGCCTCAACTTTTCACACTTTACATAAATGACTTGGATGAAAGGGCTGACGGTACAGTTGCTAAATTTGTTGATGACACAAACATAGGTAGTAGAGTAAATGATGAAAGGATGCAAGGAGGGCATAAAGGGACATAGATAGGTGAAGTGAGTGGGCAGAAATTTGGCAAATGGAGAATACCAAGGCAAATGTGAAATTGTTCATTTTGGCAGGAAGAATAAAAAAGCATATTATCTAAATAGTGAAATACTGCAAAGCTTGAGGTGCAGAGGGATCTAGGTGCCTTAATGCACAAATTGCAAAAGGCTAGTATGGAAGTACAACAAGTAATTAGGAAAGCTAATAGAATGGGAGGGGAATGATTATAAAAGTAGGGAAGTTATGCTTTAGTTGTAGAGGGCATTGGCGAGACCTCATTTGGACTACTGTGTACTGTAATGGTCTCCTTATTTAAGATGTAAATGCATTAGCAGTTCGGAGAAGGTTTACTAGACTAAAGGTTAGGTTTGTATCCACAACAGTTTAGAAGAATAAGAGGCAACTTGATCAAAACCTTTAAGATCCTGAGGAGTCTTGACAGGGTAGATGTGGAGAGGATGTTTCCTCATGTTGGAGAATCTAGATAAGGGGTCATTTTTTAAAAACAAGGGGTCATTCATTTAGAGAGATGAGAAGAATTTACTTCTCTCAAGAGGATCATGAATCTCTACAACAGACTTCCTCAAAAGGCAGTGAGTATTTGAATATTTTAAGACAGCAGGATAGATTCTTGATGAAGGGGGCAAAAGATTATTGGTTGACAGGAATGTTCGGTTGAAATTTAAAGCAGATCAGTCACGATCTTATTGAATGGCTGAGCAGGTTCAAGGGGCCAATTCCTGTTCCTAATCTGTATGTATAATATGTTTAAGAGTGGTTGCGTGGTGTTTTGGGATTTTCAGAAGGCTTTTAATAAGCTCCCATATAAGAGATTAGTGAGCAAAATTAGAGCACATAAGATTGGGCGCAAAATACTGGCATGGATCAAGGATTGGTTAATGGACAGAAAACAGTAGAAATAAACAGGTCATTGTAAGATTGGCAAGCTATGACTAGTGGGTACCACAAGGATCAGTGCTTGGACCCCAGATATTCACAATCTATGTCAATGATTTGGATGCAAGTGAAAGTTTGTAATATTTGCAAATTTGCTGATGACAAAACTAGGCGGGAATACAAGTTTTGATGAAGATGTGAAGAAGCTTCAACAGGATTTAGGTAGGCTAAGTGAATGGGCAAGAACATGGCAGATGGAATATATGGTGGATAAAATGTAAAGTTATCAACTTTGGTAGGAAAAACAGAACTGCAGGGTATTTCTTAAATGGTGAGAGATTGTGTAATTGTTGATGATCAAGGGACCTACAAGTCACTGAAAGCTAACCAGTAATTAGGAAAGCAAATTGCATGTTGGTCTTCATTGCAAGAAGATTTGAGTAATTGAGTAAAGAAGTCTTGCTTAAATTGTATAGAGCATTGCATACAGTTTTGCTCCCCTTATCTGGAGGAGGATATAACTGTCATTGAAGGAGTGAAATTAAGGTTAATCAGACTGATCTGCGGAACAGTCTATGAGAAAAGATTGAAGAAACTGGGCCTATATTCGAATTCTAGAGTTTAGAAGAACGAGAGGTGAACTCGTTGAAGCATACAAAATTTTCCCCATGCTTGACAGGTTAGATGCCGGAAGACGTTTCCTCTGGCTGAGGTGCCTAGAAACAGGGGACACAGTCTCAGAATTAGGTGGTAATTCGGGACTTTAATGCGGAGGAATTGCTTCGCTCAGAGGGTGGCGAATCTTTGGAATTCTCTGTTCAGAGGGCTGTGGAGACTCAGTAATTGAATATGTTCAAGACAGAGATTGATAGTTTTTTTGGATATCAAAGATTTCAACGGATATAGAGACAAGGCAGAAAAATGCCATTAACATTGAAGATTAGCCATGACCTAGTTGAACAGCAGAGCAGACTCGAGGGGCCAAATTGCCTTCTCCTGCTCCTATTTCCTATGTGCCCACCTTCCTTCTATGCCATAAATGACTATGTTAAACCTCATGCTATGCTCAGTCTTGTGTTCAGTTTAATGTTTATACACTTAGCATTATCCATAGACCAGATAGCTACTCATTTTAAGAAGGTATTTTATGCAATTGTGCAGAATTTACTCAGCTGGTTGAGTGATGTACATTACAGATCAAACAGCGCTTAAAAGATACATAGAAAGAGAGGGGTTTGATTTTTTAACATTCAGATTTATTTTTCACCCAAACCCAGAGATAAGATACAATGCACAGCTTTACATGGGACAGAGTGTAAGAGGAAGCAGACAGATTTTTAACATGTGAGGGTGAACATACTTTTCAATATTATTACAGAAGAGTATGAAATTGGATGTAAGCTAAAAAAAAAAGAGCTTTATACTCATGAGGAATGTTTACATGAGGAAATAGAACAACTTTCCATTTTACGGATCTAATGCCAGTGTAGTGCACTTCAAAGTCTGATATAGTACAATGGAAACATAACAAAGTTTGATCCAGGCTACCCAACAATATGCCCCAGCATCATTCTCTGCGTGATACCATTCCACATCTTGACAGTCTCTTAAGAGAGCAAACAATGGCTGACAGATTCATGCCAGGTTGCATCAAGTCAAGAGTTTTGGGCTTCAGCTCCATAATCACTGAGAACAGAGTTCACTTCCAATCATACTGGTTTGCTCAAATTGCTTTTGACTCCGAAGCCTGTATCTGATTTTCAAACAGGAACTAAAGCTTTGGCCTAACTGTAGACAGTGATTTTTCTATTGTTGCAATCTATCCAATTCAACTCTTGTTCTGTTGATTTCAGAGATTACAATCCTTTGGTTCCAAGAACAATCAGAATCATGAGCTTTGCGCCGCATGGCTTATGCCATGCTTTTTCTTATTATTTTAACTTCATTTACAGAACGTGGGTGTCACTGGCTAGGCCGGCATTCATTACCTACATCCTGTTGCCCTTCAGAAGGTGATGGTGAGCTGATTTCTTGAACCGCTGCAGTCCCTGAAGTGTAGGGTCACCCATGGCTGTTAGGGAGGGAATTCCAGGATTTTCACAAAATGGAAGTGAAGGATATATTTCCAAGTCAGGATGGTGAGTGACTAGGAGGGGAACCTCCAGGTGGTGGTGTTCCCAGATATCTGCTGCTCTTGTCCTTCTAGATGGTAGTGATTGTGGGTTTGGAAGGTGCTACCTAAGGAATCTTGGAGAGTTCCTGCCATGCATCGTGTAGATGGTACACACTGCTGCCACTGTGCATGTTCTGATCAAAACTGTAATGAGGACAGGAGCTGAGTGACTCTGACGGAACCCAAACTGAGTGTCCAGGAGCAGATTATTGCTGAGTAAGTGCTGCTTGATATTGCTATTGATTACCCCTTCTATCACTTTTCTGATGATCAAGCATAGACTGATGGGGCGCTAATTGGCTGGGTTGGATTTGTCCTGGCTCATGACTACAGGACATACCTGGGCAATTTTCCACATTGCTGGATAGATGCCAGTGTTGCAGCTGTAATAGAACGGCTTGGCTAGGGGCTCAGCAAATTCTGGAGCACAAGCCTTCAGTACTATTGCTGGAATATTGACAGGGCCCATAGCCTCTGCAGTATCCAGTGCCTTCAGCCATTTCTTGATATCACGTGAATAAATTGAATTGGTTGAAGACTAGCTCTGTGATGCTGGGGACCTCTGGAGGAGGCCGAGATAGATCATCCACATTATTGCAAATACTTCAGCCTTATCTTTTGCACAGATGTGCTGGGCTCCTCCAGCATTGAGGATGGAGATATTTGTGGAGCCTCCCCTTGCACCGAGTTGTTTACTTGTCCCCCCACCATTCAAGACTGGATGTGGAAAGGCTGCAGAACTTAGATCAGATCTGTTGGTTGTGGAATTGCTTAGCTCTATCTATTACTGGCTGCTTATGCTGTTTGGCACTCTAGTCCCATGTTCTACCTTCTCCAGGTTGACACCTCATTTTTAGGTATGTGCATTTACTAGATTGGTTTTGTGAATTTTCTCTATGCTTTTTATCCATCTTAAATTGGCACCTCATACTAATTAATGCAATTCTGTAAGCAGATATTAAGATCTGTATATTTATTGATACTTCATAAAAATCCAATGAAAAGATAGGCTTTAAAAAAATAACTTTCATGTGTATCCTATATAGAAAAATATTCCTATTTCAATTCAAACTTGTACTTGAATGAACATGATGTGGAGTTGCCAGCGTTGGACTGGGGTGGGCACAGTAAGAAGTCTCACAACACCAGGTTAAAGTCCAACAGATTTATTTGGTGTCACGAGCTTTTGGAGCACTGCTCCTTCCTCAGGTGAGTGGAGAGTTGGGTTCACAAACAGGGCATATATCGACAAAGACTCAATTGCAAGATAATGGTTGGAATGCAAGTCTTTACAGGTAATGAATGAACAAGATTCCAAGTAAAATTACTTTAGCCCTCTAATTCAGCTGCCAGAGATGCAAATGCCTCTCCTGAATTTGGGTATGGCATCAAAGATCCCAGCTGTCCTCTGTACTGTGGCTATTGCCTATTCTTATATGCCAAGATCGCAGCTATAGATATGAAACCATTGATGGATCACAGCCAAACCCACACCTGTCAAACACTCAGGCATTTTCCAATATGGATTTCTGGACAGTGATTATCAGTGGAAAACATGGCTGACTGTCCGTGGGAGGCAGCGGCCAGTTGTAGCAGCCAGCTGATATCAGCTATCTTAGCACAGGTCAGACTCAAACCAGCAACCTTGCTGGTCTCAGAACAAAAATAAATCTGGAAAAACACAGCAAATCAGGTCGATGACCTTTCATCAGAACTGAAGTTAGAAATTCAAGGGTTTTTAAAGAAATGGCAGGGAGGAAGGGGGTAAGGAAGAACAAAGGAGGAGGTCAGGCGAGGAGAGATTAAATAACAAAAGATTTAATAATGCAACAGCCAAAGATAGTGGCAATGGGTATAGTAAAGAAACAAAGGTTGTATCCATAGATAAAAGCAAAATACTGCGGATGGTGGGTTGTATCCAAATGAGACAGGAATTGTTCTACTCTTTATTTATCTCTTCATATTGCATTCAGATGTATTTTCATGAAACATTAACTCTGTTTCTCTCCACAGATGCTGCCAAGCCTGACGAATTTTTCCAGATTTTTGTTGTTATTTCAGACTTCCAACAACCACAGTATTTGGCTTTTGTCCTTCCTGGCCAGATGATTTAGTGGCATACCAAACAATGCATTCACCCACAAGGGAACCAAGTACATGTTTTGATCTCTGTTGTAACAAAGAATCAAGGATCTTCAACTTTACAACATTTTCCAGTCCAAAGTCAGAAAACCATACTGTAGGACAGCTGGTGCACTTTTAACAACTTGCGTGGAGATTTATTTATGTAGCAATTACTTGGATCATACTCACAAACTCATCAGTCATGTTCTTACCTGAACCTTTGGCAGGATGGACACAACAGAGACAATGGCGCAAAAGATGAGGTTCAGACTGATGAAGACCTTATTTGCTGTACAGTCATCAGGCTGTGTATAAAAAACGTACAATGCTGCAATTGCAGCAATTGAGAGGAGGTAGTTTATGACTGTACAGGTGAGTAAGGCTGTAAAATAGGAGGGAAGACAGTGTAAAAATGGTTAAATTAATTTCTGAATTAATGTTAATCAATTATAAGTCCCAAGGTCTTTCACAGGAGCATTAGAATGGCACCAAGCCACAAAGATACAATCAGATAACCTTGGGCAAAGAGGTAGGTGTTAAGAAATGTCTCAAAGGAGAAACGTGAGGTAAATAAGTGGAAAGGTGTAGGGAGAAAATTCCAGAACTTGGGGCTGAGGCAACTGAAGGTATGGCCCACCAATGATGGATCAATACAATTGGGAATACGCAAAAAGCCAGAGCTAGAGAAGTGCAGATACTTTGGATGGTTGTGGGGTAGAAGGGGATTTTGGAGACAGTGAGGGTCAAGTCCATGGAGGAATTTGAAAACAAGGATGAGAATCTTCAAAGCAAGAAGTTGCTTGATTGGGAGCCAGCGTAGGTCAGCGGTAACAGGGGTAATAGAAGAACAGGACTTGGTGCGAGTTAAGTAAGACACAAGCAGCAAAGTGTCAGATGACCTCAAGTTTATGAGGGTAGAATGTGGGAGGTAGCCAGGAGTGCACTGGAATAGTCGAGAATAGAGGAAATAAAGTCAAGGATGATAATCAAATGAATAAAGGTGCGTACAATCATAGAAGTTATGATACAAGGTATATATTTAGGTCAACAGTAGCATTTGAAGTAAACGGCTAACTGGTCCTGATGAAAGTGGAAAATGTATGCAATATTCTGTCATTATCCTTCAATATTATCAGTAAGGTGGCGCTGGACAAGAATATTTAACACATTTCTCATTATGACCAAATGACCCACTCGAGTTGTGAAAAACACTCAGGAAAACAGTAACAGATTTTGTATTTACAAACTTGGATTGTGCCTGGCAAGTATTTAGGGCAACATAACACCAAGGCAGAGTACTGATAATTAAAGGCTTGCCACGACTGCTGAGATTACAAGACAATTTGGCCACATGTATCAACAAGAACAGCAAAACCTCCACATTCTGAACATTAAAATTAAAAATCAACATAACTATGAAACTAGGCAAAAGCCAGTTTAGAAATCCAAGAAAACATGATTGAATCAATAAACCTCAACAGCACAGTGCCTATCCTGCAAACGCAGCCATTGCTTTCTACCACAGTAGGACATGTAATAAATGTTCATGCTTTGTGAATCTGATGCATGGTTATATTTATTATATACCATGACAACGCAGTCAAGCAACTGCCTATGAACAAAGGTTAACTTGCTTGCACCGTTACAAAATATAAAGAACGTCATTTCTGAGTTTATTTAGATTATTGGCATGAAAGCTCAAGAGGGGGGACAATCTTTAACATTGTGCAGTACGCTTATTGAATAACACTGAATTCGTCAAATCAAATTGCTCCTGTCACTAAGTGTCTAAACAGCTTCAAATGTTCCCTGCTCTCGGCAAATGAGACTAGAAGGAAAAGTTACAGTTGTGTTATTTAATGTTTGCTATAGTTCACATTGACAAAGATGTAACAACTTTATATGCCAGTCATTATGCCTTACTGAACTTCTGGTCGTGCCGCCGAAGAGTAAAGACAGCATAATAAATTGGTTCTCCAATCAGTAAAGGTCACCAACAGGAGCACTACGATTCCCAACACAGTTCTAGATCTCAGCTGTTGGATCAAGCAAAGATGCATAGCTCCAGGAATAGAGGGAATTTTTAAAAAACTGAGATGGTCACTTGTGTCCACATGACCCACTATGCATTAAATGAGGAATGACACGACTGGAAGTGGGTTTTGAACAGATCGCCTCCCTTTCCTCTCATCAGCCTATGAAGGCAATGCGAGGTAGGTATCTTTCAAAAGCATTTTATTAGCTGAAACAGCAAGGATAAGATTGTTGCATATTGTTACATACCAGCAAACCAGCATTTGGGATTCCCATCTTCCATGTTCTGAACCCAGGCCTGGCTCCAAGAGTGAGCAAAATCGACGAGAAGTATTAGCTGGATGAGAATGAAGCAAAAAGCCCCAACCACACCAAAGTAGAACCACACTGAGAAAATATAAAATATAAATTAGCTAGCTAAGATAGACAACTTAAACAACTGATGACCTACTGGATATAAGAACCAAATGGTGCTGCACTGAGATATACAACTAAAAAGATTCAATTCTCATTCAGTCATATCACTGTCAGTGGATCTCACCAACATCAGCTGCCCTGCTGCAGTCAGTTTGTCATCCTGCCACAATCCTGCTCCTGATTATGACTTGCTGGTTGCTTTTGGAAGGTGAGTGTACAGGGGGAGGACATGATGAGAGCAGGGGCAGGTCATTCAGCCCCTCAGGCTTTACTGCCATGAAATCACATTGGTTGGGGAAAAAAGATGGACTGTGAAGGTCTAGTTTTTAGCATTTTTCACCAAGCTGTAAGCTGCATTACTAATAATGTCACACAGCATCTGCGGATGTTTAACTGAACCGGTAGTTCTTATACTTACCCAAAGAAACAAATGTGATTAGTAGTTGTCCCAAGGGGTAATGCTACTGATGGCAAATGTAAAAGTCATTGTGGTCAGTTTGAAACATTTTTAACATTCATTAATGGGAGGTGGGCATCACTGGCTTGACCAGCATTTACTGCCCATCGCTAGTTGCCCTTGAGAAGGTGGTGCTGAGCTGCCTTCTCAAACCGCTGTAGTCCATGTACTGTAGGTACACATACAGTGCCATTAGGGCAGGAGTTTCAGGATTTTGACCCAGCAACAGTGAAGGAATGGCGATATATTTCCAAGTCAGGATGGTGAGTGACTTGAAGGGAAACCTCCTTGTTCATCTTTCATTCTTTGACCACCATGAAGCTCAAATCTATGACCTTGACCAGTCATGCCAATAGCTTACTAGCCCAAATGCTTATTCACTGAGTCTCTCATAGATGATTGGATTATTTTCAATGCATTTCAGTAAAGGAACAAGACGGAGATTGACAACCTTTGTGACAACCTTTATACAAAAGTGTTTTTTCATAGAAATTGGTTTTCACAATACCTGTTGTAAAGGTACCATCAGGAATGAAGAAAGCACCAACAGTGATCCCCACTAAGGCAAGAAATTTGAAAAACCAGAATCTAAACAAAAACACAAACAGATATCATTACCATGAATGCTTACCCACAACAGGAGTTGGCAATGCATTATGCACACAATGGAAAATGCGTGGGCAGCAGTTTCCTGCTTCAACTGTTGAAATGTGCCAGACTAGCTTGTTTAAAAAGTGATAATTTACTTTAAGATATCACTTGCCCTACTTGGTCAATTATCAGTTTGGAGACTTGGTTGATGTCCACTACTACAGCTGACCCCTAAAAATAAGGGTCAAGGAGAAGAAAAACAAAAATGATTCAAAATTCTCAAATTGCCATCTAACAAACCCTGCTCGAAAGTGCGTCGCTATTAAACTCAGACAGAATTAGCCTTGGCTGCAATGTCCTCGTAGATTGCCAACATTTATATCTGGGCCATAAGAAGATTATTGGTGCCTGTGGATGGTACTCCAGCAATAATTAGTGCCATCATGAGAAATAAGTGATCACCAAGGATTTTAGACCCTGTCATCTTTCTATTAGTTCAATATTGTCAGCTCTTCGGCTAGTTCTTCCTAGGATTTGATGAACATTTACCCCCACAAATAAATCCTAAACAAATTATCTGGTCATCGTCACATCATAGTTTGCGGAATCTTACTGTGTGCAAACTGGCTCCTACACATTGTACGCTACAAGAATGATAACACTTCAAAAGTGATTCAGCTATAAAGTGCTTTGGGGCATTGTGAGATTATGAAAGATGCGACACAAATGAAAGTTTCTGATTTTCTTGTTCCCCGATTTTTACTAATTTAATTCTAAATCTGTGTATCCAAATAGGGATCCATTTACTTGAGACGGGATCACAGGGGTTGTGGACTGGCAGTGAGGGCAGAGGGGCGGGGGGGGGGGGGGGGGGGGGGTGATATAGCATTTAATTTCAGAACTTTTCTGCATTTACCAGCTTATTAGCATGTTATTTCTGTTGTTGAAAGGAAGAGATAGCAGACATTACGACTTGTACTTAATAATTCATCAGAAAATGATGCAGTGCTAATGTAATTCCTATTTTTGAGGACCAGTCTTATTATCAGTAGTAAAAATAATAGAATCTTTACTAAAAGAAAGAGAGAATAGAAGAACTTTTAGAAATAAATAATTAATAATCAGCATCATTTAAACGATATTTGACCTTACTGAAAGAGATTACAGAGAGTAGACAATGGTGATGCAGTGGATGTAATTTATCTGGATTTGTTAAAGACCTCGGTTAAGGTGCCTTATAATAGCTAAATAAATAAGGTCAGAGAATGTGAAGTCAGGGGACAAGTGGCAGAACGGATTGCTAGCTGGCTTCAAGACAGAAGCAGAGAACGGGAACAGAAGGTAGGTATCCTCAGTGACGATAATGATTTGGACTTTGGAATTGAAAAGATCTCTAAATTTGAGGATGGCACAAAGCTGAGGGGTGGGAGAATTAATTCTGAGAAAACTGCAACAAATTACACGAGGGCAGAATGAGCAAATAATTGACAAATGATTTTAATATAGATAAATGAGCGGCACGGTGGCACAGCAGTTAGCACTGCTGTTTCACAATGCCAGGGACCCGGGTTCGGTTCCTGGCTCGGGTCACTGGCTGTGTGGAGTTTGCACATTCTCCCCGCATCGGCGTGGGTTTCCTCTGGGTGCTCCAATTTCCTCCCACATTCTGAAAGACGTGCTGGTTAGGTGCATTGACCCGAACAGGCGCCGGACTGTGGCGACCAGGGGAATTTCACAGTAACTTCATTGCAGTGTTAATGTTAGCCTTACTTGTGACTAGTAAATAAACTTTAAAAAATGTGTGGCAGTATATTTTGGTAAGGATGAATAGGGAGAGCACTCATTACTTTGAAGGTGCAATCCAGATGAGGTAAAAGAACAAAGGGATCTCAGAGTACAAATACGCTATACATTATAAGCTGCACCACAGGTTTGTAGCAAGGGCATGAAAGAAATCAAATTAAGTACCAGACCTTATTTCTAGAGGGATAGAATTGAAAAATAGGGAAGTTATGTTAAACCTGTATCAAGCCTAGGCCACACTTAAAGACTACTGTATGTATTTCTGTTTGTCATACTGTAAAAAGATATAGAGGCACTGGAGACAGGATATACAAGAATGGTACCATGGCCGGCACGGTGGCACAGTGGCTGACACAGCTGCCTCACAGCGCCAGGGACCCAGGTTCGATTCCTGGCTCAGGTCACTGGCTGCGTGGAGCTTGCACATTCTCCTCGTGCCTGTGTGGGTTTCCTCCGGGTGCTCCGGTTTCCTCCCACAGTCCGAAAGACGTGCTGGTTAGGTGCATCAGCCACACTAAATTCTCCCTCAGTGTACCCGAACAGGCGGCGGAGTGTGGCGACTAGATTTTCACAGTAATTTCATGGCAGTGTTGATGAAAGCCTACTTGTGATACTAATAAGTAAACTTCAAACATTCTAGTGAAAAACTGTTAAGACACATGATCCAGAAACACCTCAAAGGCAGTCTCTGCTAAGATGATAATTAAACTGGTTTCTCCTGTTTGAAGTGGCTCACCCATTCTGCAGTCCAGCCCGTGGGTCTTTGCTGCTTTTCACTTGGATCATGATCAAAGTAAACAGGAAGAAGAAGCCAGCCAGACCGAAGCACATGCGATACACAGACTTATAACCCACAATGACATCGCAGTTAACCTTCCCCTGAAAGAAGGGTATACTGGCACCTCCTTCACAAAATCCAGGAATCTGCAAAGAAGAGAGTTTTTAAAAAACGTTTAATGGAAACCTTACTTTTTTTTAAAAATCACCAGTTCAGCACCATCTTACCCACCACCATCCACTGAAAACTGTTTTGATGATAAGTATGGATGCAACTTCGGGGGGGGGGGGGGGGGGGGGGGGGGAGGGAGGGTAGCATAGTGGCAATGGTTCTGGAATAGGGGCAGCACGGTGGCACAGTGGTTAGCACTGCTGCCTCACAGCGTCAGGGACCCAGGTTCTATTCCGGCTTGGGTCACTGTCTGTGCAAAGTTGGCACTTAACGCAAAAACTTTCACAGTAACTTCATTGCAGTGTTAATGTAAACCTACTTGTGACACTAAACTTTAGCCCTCCAGAGGCACAGGCTAATGCTCTATGAAGAGTAAGAAAACAAGGTCTTACCCTGCCTCATTAACTACAAGGATTAAGCCTTGGTAATTCAAATCCAAATGTAATAACCCGAAAGGAGCTTACAGGAGCAGTTCCAGTGATATCATGTAATAAGAAAATGGTTACAGTAATACTAGACTTTGTAATCTCGACTCTGCTTTATCCATTATTAATTTAGCACATTTAAAGCTGTACGTCACAATGACAAGACTCTCATTTTCTCCCCAGATTGCATTTGATTATTTCATCAAATGCTCAAGCACCCATCAGTCTCTGACTAATTTAGTTTATTCTAATACTTTATTGTAGAGGAGACGCAGACTAAATTGTGGCGCATGCCTTGCAATGTCATAGGTACATGTGTTGAGGGCAAATCCATAAACAACAAGGAATTTTGTGAAAGGACAAAGAATTTGAGCACAGAAACAGGCCATTTGGCCCAACAAGTCCCTGCCATTATTTATAGTCCACACAAGCCTTCTCCCATCCATCTCCATTTAACTCTACCAACAATAACCTATTCCATACTTGCATCCATTTATCTAGTTTCATCATAAAGATATCCATGCTATTTAGCTAAACTATTTAAATTGGTTGCGATCTCCACATTCTGACCCAAATTCCTCTCTAGGTTCATTTGTGACTATCTTTACTTAAAAGAAACAAAATATGGAAATTACAGTCCCAACAAGTTTGCCTAGGCAATTTCTATTTTAAATGGTGGGCACTGGGGAGTGAGAGTGAGACACAAAATTCTTGTTATATTAGCATATGCATATATAATGCATGGAAATCCTTTGCCAGATGTTTTAAATTGAGGCATTTACCCATACTAAAAATTCAAAATTCAAAAAATATGCATTTATTCTATTATATTGTGCAGCATAATTTTACAGCTACAACTTAGAACCTATAGTACCAGGACCAATGGAATATACACCAGGATTTGCAGAAAGGCAGAAGAAACTCCAGGTAAAGATTTGAGAAACTCCATGATTACACACATGTCAAATCCCATGATTGGAGTGTGAAAATACAAGTATTTTGATCAGGAAAGACATGAATCAAGGAATCATAAACCAATCAGTCTGACACTAAAAATCAAAGAACAAGAGTTATTAAATGAGGGAGAGGAGGGAAAGATGGAAGGAGAGAGAAAAGAATAATGCAGAAGGGGGGAGGAGAGACAAAAAAGAGAGGAGGAGACAGAGGGACAGGGAGCGAGAGACAAGGGAGAGACCAAAGTGATCATTTTAGATCGCTGACAAAATTACAAAGATTGTGATGCTAGGGAAGCACACAGTGTTACACTCAATTCCAGAAATTGTGTTGTTCAGTATCAAATATACCAAAACTCTCAGAAGACATTTTAAAAATATGAAGGCAATTACAGTTAATGTTAGCACAGTTATAGGTAGAAAATAAAAACAGGAAAAAAAACCCACAAAAGGCTTTTCTAAGTTGAGATGTTATTCCTGAAAACTGTTTTGATGATAAGTATGGATGCAACTTCGGGGGGGTGGGAGGGTAGCATAGTGGTAATGGTTCTGGAATAGGGGCAGCACGGTGGCACAGTAGTTAGCACTGCTGCCTCACAGCGTCAGGGACCCAGGTTCTATTCCGGCTTGGGTCACTGTCTGTGCGAAGTTGGCACTTAACTTAAAAACTTTCACAGTAACTTGTGACACTAAACTTTAGTCCTCCAGAGGCACAGGCTAATGCTCTATGAAGAGTAAGAAAAAAAGGTCTTACCCTGCCTCATTAACTACAAGGATTAAGCCTTGGTAATTCAAATCCAAATGTAATAACCCAAAAGGAGCTTACAGGAGCAGTCCCAGTGATATCATGCAATAAGAAAATGGTTACAGTAATACTAGACTTTGTAGGAAAAACTCGCACTGTAAACAAAACCAGGAGGTCAATTCTCACATTAAACTTGCTTTAGTTTTATTTATTAAGTGCTTCAGTGCCTCACACAAAGACATCTGTTGAAAATAAACAGATGAATCCAAGTGTGCCAATGTTGGGTAATCTTACAAATGCTCGGTATGCGTGCTGGTACAGGAAACATGAAACCTGCCCACAGTGGGCGGACGCCAACTGGCACGAAGAATGATTTGGGCGTGATTTCAATGCAACGCTTCAGCTGAAATAGGTTGGCCATCAACAACATTAATTAATGCTGCGACACATCCACAGGACATCTGACTACAAGTCAAAGAAGTTTATTTTACTCAGAGCTAAAAGAAGATTCTGCATCATACACTGTATGCCACTTAAAGTGACTTATTTTAAAGAGGGAATTGACATACTGCAGGGAGCAGAGGGCAGAGCGACTGCCAAGAAAGATTCCAATCCATAAAATTTGAGGTGGCACAGTGGTTAGCACTGCTGCCTCACAGCTCCAGGGACCCGGGTTCGATTCCTGGCTGGGTTACTGTCTGTGTGGAGTTTGCACGTTCTCCCAGTGTCTGCGCGGGTTTCCTCCCACACTCCAAAGATGTGCGGGTTAGGTGCATTGGCCATGCTAATTTGCCCCTTAGTGTCCCAGGATGTGTAGGTTAGAGGGATTAGCGGTGTAAATACGTGGGATTACGGAAAAAGGTCCTGGGTGGGGTTGTTGTCAGTGAAGACTTGAAGGGCTGAATGGCCTCCTTTTGCACTGTAGGGTTTCTGCGATGCTCAGTTGTGAAGATCATATTGAATTCATTTATATATAAAAATACAAAAACAGGAATATTATCCCGGCCTTAAAAATTCTGGTATGAATATTGTGAACTTTCCTCTTCAAATTTAATCTCTTTTCTTGAAAATATGACTTGTTGGGATGAGTTCCACATGCCAGAATCCCCAACCTTATCATTTTTCATGTACAAGGTCATGGGTCACACAAAGAATGGCTATTTTCAGTGAGGTATTTGGTCAGTCGTTGGCTTTCAACAAACCATATCTCAGGAAATCTTCAAGAGAGAAGATGGAACTAAATTGGAAGTATTATATCTATTTAGATGTATTCACCTTCTTAAGTTGGGCCTCTATGCCTGGTGCTATCATAATACAGGAAATAATTGTTCCAAGGAGCAAGAAGATGCCATAGGTAAGGCGAGTAATCACTGAGTTCTTGGCAGAGGGACAACAGCTACAAAGCAGGCATGATGCACCTCCACACAGACACGAGGCCTAAAAAGAAAATAATCAGAGTTAACACTCAAAGCAATTTGTAATTTGTCCTTTCAACCAATAACAATCGACAGTTATAAAGTACCTTTAATGTAGAAAACAAAAACACAGCAAGGGGAATTTTCCCATCCTGCCCACCATGGGAATCGTAGCGGGTGAGGGGCGGACCATGCAACGGTCCATTGACCCTACAGGCAGGATTTTCCACTTTTGGTGTGGGCAGAGTCAGAAAATCCTGCCCACAAAATTTCACAGAAACTAGAATAGTCATTATATCATAGACAAAACACAATATAGATCTCAAATCTTTTTAATTGCAATCACTTCACCTTCCCAATACTTTACTTTAAAAAAATGATATCAAGGTAGATATTTCCCTGTGCATTCTGATTGCCATGTCACTTCAAAGCCTAAAGCATTATAACATCATATCTTAGTGCTTAATCAGGCCTGAAACCTGCCTGAGAAGAGAGAATGAAGGAAAAGTGATGAGCAGAGTGACTGTTCACCATAAATATCCCTTTCAAAATATTAGACCTGTAGACAGCCTTATTTTGATATTGATTTCTTTCACTCATAAAATAAGATGGCCCAGATTTAGAGACCAACACTGTTGACTGTTTATAGGATAGATTGGACAGCAACTTCCAGAGTCCCCACATACACAGTTAAACATGAAAATCGAAGATAGCAGCTGAGTTATCCTGCTACTCCACAGGCTGAGCTACAACGATACCTCACCAATAGATTCATATAGAGACATGAAGTTGGGGTACTTACCTACTAAGCAGAAAAGATTAGGATTAATGAATTCAAATGTTAATGAATTTTTAAATGGTGATAAGTCACATTTGCTGCCAAACAACTACTCAGTCGCTGAAAGTCTGATTTTACTCGTGCAGAATCTCATTCCTTTAGAACATAACAGTTGGGGATGTTAAAAAAAAACATTTCCTCTATCTCTCTCTCAATCCCATTTTTCATTCATTTCTGTACATGATTTCATTTATACTTTTGGTTGAGTGTTTGCAAATTTCAGTGCAGATTTTTCAGCTGAATTGGCTGAAGGGGTACACCACTGTCTGCCTTTCTCCCACACATCCAATCATCTTTACAGGGTGTTGCATTGCATCAGATGCCAACAACTGCAAGCCTCCACTCAAAATCTCTATGGGATTTTTCAGAGCAGTGCATGGTGACTGTCATTCTCTTTTTGCTGAAGGCACAGATTCTTAATGGTTTACAACTCCACAGCACCCATCCTTCAGCTATGAGTTTGGTCAGGGACAGTCACCAAGCTATTCATTCACAGGAAGTAATACAAACAAGCCTGAGAAAGTCCACACAATGCAGTTTCCAGTAGGGATCAACTGAGAACAAAATGGAGAAGTAACCCTTGCTCGTTTCCTCTCCTGTACCAGCAGACACCAAAATAAATCATAGCCCACCTACTGTCACTATAACCACACAAGTGCCAGGCAAAACCATCTCCAACAGAAAATGTAACCATCTCCCCTTGATATCCAATGGCATTACCATTACAAAATTCCCCCACCATCAACATCTTGGGGATACCACTGACCAGAAACTGAACTGGACCAGCCATATAAATACAGGTCAGAGACTCCGAACTCCCCAAAGTCTATCCACCATCTACCACAAACTCGTGAAAATCTCACTCGTTTGTTTTTATTATTTTTTAAACACATAGATTTAATATAACACCCTCAGGAGTGATGGAACACTCACCACTTGGATGAGTGCAGCTCCAACAACATTCAAGTTCATTCAGGACAGAGCAGACCATGTGATCAGCATCCCATTCACCACTTTAAATCATTCACCCCATCTATCAACACTGCACAATAGCAGCAGTGTATACTCAATTACAAGGTGCACTGCAGAATCCTAGCAAAGCACCTTCAAAACCCACAATCTCTACCATCTAGAAGAACAGGGCAGCAGACTCATGAGACTATCACCACCCGCAAGCTTCCCTCCGAGCCACACGCCACCCTGACTTGGAGCTATATTGTTGGGATCCTGGAACTCCCTCCCCCACAACGTGATGGGTGAGCCTACACCAGAAAAACTAATGGTTCAAGAAGGCAGTTCATCACCACCAACTCAAGGGCAATTAGGGTTGGGCAATAACCGCTGGCCTGCCTGCGGTGCTCAAATCCCAAGAATAATACTGAAAAGGGAAAAGAACACTGATTTGGAACAAGCCTAGGAACCTTCTGGTTTGAATAGCTGTCACAAATTTTCTTAGCCAAACTTACTAACTACTGGGAATCAGAGGAAAACTTCCAACTAATTATAACACAACCAACAAAGCTGTATAAAGGAAGAGAAAGAATGAGACAAAAATTAAGGAAACAACATTAAAATTAGTAATATATTCTTTTAAGGTTAAGAGTTGGAATAATGCAGACCACTTAATCCCTAAAATGGACAAGACTCTGTCCTTGATACTAAAGCTTAATTGAACTGAATGCTTTTCAACAAGTTATCATACCAAGCTGATGGATTATGCTTAGTATACTAGAAACAACAGCATGGGAGAAAGGTGACAGCACTTTCTATGGGTTTCTCTGTCAATAAATCCCCTTGACTATGATCTGTATTATTTTAAAGCCAAGCAAAGAAATCTGCTCTCAGCCTGGCCAAAGGCACTCTCCAACCAGCTGGTACACACTCAAATGCAAGATGGCAAACTGATTATGTGCTAAGCCATGGCCATAAAGCCACACCCCAGCAATATAGTCTAACTTCAATAATACATTAGTAACAGCTAAATGCACTACTGGAAAGCTGTGCTAAAATAGATAAGCATAAGCAGTTATATCTTTGTGAATATTCTCAACATCAACACTCATTTCTGTAGAATGCAAATCTTTCCCCCAAGTATGAAAACATTTCTTTCATTTGTCTGTACTAACCTAGTCTAAATTTCAACCTGTCCATTTCAATGCAGCTTTTGCTTTTTGCCAGTTCTTTGCCTCAAGTCCAGAGACTAGAGTTCAGAAAAAATGAAATGCGATCTCATTGAAACATATAGAATTCTTACAGGACTCAGCAGGATACTTGCAGGAAAGATGTCCAATCTGAGGGGGTGCTCAGAGCCAGTGGACACAAGTCTCAGAATAAGGGGTGGGCCACTTACAATTGAAACAAGGACGTATTTCTTTGATCAGAGAGTGGGGGATCTTTGGAGTTCTCTACCTCAGAGAGGTTACTGTGTACATTGAAGACAGAGTGATAGAATTCTAGATATTGAAGACACCAAGCATTATGGGGATAGTGCAGGAAAATGGCATTGAAGTGCAAGATTGAGCATGGTGTAGCTGAATGGAGGAGCAGGCTCGAGGGACTGAATAGCTAACTACAGCTCCGATGTTCCAAAATGAACTTGAAAGATGAACAAATACAAAAATCGCATGCATACTTTGATGAACAACATTTGAACTGCATAAGCTTCACATAAAATCCTCACTTTAGCGTAATTACCAAAAAGTCACTGGGGTTGTGATGAATAAAGAATTTGCATTAAAAGTGCCTCACCATCTCTCTCTCAAATCATCCCAAAAGCACTTTGTCTATAATGAAGTAATTTTCACACAGCTGATTCATCATCAAAACCACTCTTAACATCAAAATATCACCTACCTCCGCCACAGAAACCTCAATCCAATCTTTTATCACATCATGACTGGGCAATCCCAATCCTCTCATTATCTAAAAGCAAGAAATAGCAGGCCACAGCTCCCCTCGATCCTGCTCTGCCCTTCAATATCATGGTTAATCTTCTACCCAAATTCTACCTTCCCACCCTATCAACATCAAGAATTATTGAATGATTGCCGGACAGGAAGCTATTCTGCCCATCGCGTCCACACTAATTCTCTGCAAGATTAACTCAGCACGTCTCACTCCCACACCCTTTCCTTGTAGCCCTCTGAATTCTCTCTCTTCAGGTCTCTATCCAATTTCCCCTTTTTGAAAACTGGTTGTATCTATCTCCAAGACATTCTCAGGGTGTGCATTCAGATACTAACCACTTGCTGTGCAAGCAGCTTTTCCTCATGTGGTCTTTGATTCTTTTGCTAATCACTTTAAGCCAGTGTCCTCTGGTTCTTGACCCTCCCACCAACAGGAATGGTTTCTCCCTTTCTATTCTGTCCACAACCCCACATCAAAACTCTCAACCTTCTCTTCTCAAAAGAAGAAAGATCCCAGTTTCTCCAATCTATCCTCAGAACTTCATCCTTGGAACCATTGTAAATCGTTTCTGCACTCTTTCCAAATCCTTCACATCCTTCCTAAAGTGTCTCGATTCCCTTAGTGTCCAAATATTTATCAATCTTGGTGTCAAAAAATTCAATGCAGCATCTACAACCTTCTGGAGTAGAAAATTCCAAACATTCAAAACCTTCAGAGTGAAGAAATTTCTTCTCATCTCAGTCCTAAATTGCCAACCTTCATTTCAGAGCCATGACTCCCAAATCAAACTCCCCAGTCAGGGAAAATGAACCCCTCAGCATTTACCCTGTCAAGCCCTACAAGAATTTCATGTTTCAATGAGATCAGTTTGCATTTTTTTGATTTCCAGAGAATATAGTTCAATTCTACCCAATTTATTTCATTGAAATCCATCTTATTTGCACTCCCCAATTCTAAAACTGCAAATAAGCACAGACCATATATTCACCAAAGTCACACATCGCCAGTGCCTGTATCGACGAACTCCATCAGCTTTCTGTTCCATTGAATCGAAGATTCTTATTCTCAGCTTTAAATCCCCAAAGTCTTCATACCTCCCTAATTTCAGTCTGTAACCCAATAACTGTGCACCCTCTTTTCCAACACAGCTCTCCTTCTCATTCATCACTCCCTCCACCCCACTACAGATAATCTTCGACCCTGTAACTCCAGACATCTGAAACGTTCTCCTTTAGTATCTTTGCACACTCCTGAATCATTTGCTTTACAGCTGCATTGTTCATCACCTCCACAACCCCCCACTCAATGTCTACTCAGCACCGTAGCAGAGTGGTCAGCGCCAGGGACCTGGCTTGGGTCACTGTCTGTGTCGAGTTTGCACATTCTCCTCGTGGGTTTCCTCCCATAATCCAAACATGTGCAGGTCAGGTTGATTGGCCATGCTAAATTGCCACTTAGTGAGTGTCAGGGAGAAATACATGGGGCTACAGGGATAGGGGCCGGGTGGGATTGTGGTTGGTGCACACTCGATGGGCCAAATGGCCTCCTTCTGCACTGTAGGTATTCTATTCTATGGATTCTATACTCACTAGTTAAACTCCTGCAACACACATATCCCTGTACATTAACACAATGGAAAGTTACAGTAAGTAGACAAAAACAGCAAGTATTTTGTGCAACAAAACCAAAAGACAGATGTAGCAATACCCTCATGATTGCAATGAAGTGCCAGCATAGATTATGTGTTCAAGTCCTCGAATCAACAGCCTTATGACTCAGAATGTCACCAGCTGGGGTTTGATGCTGGGAATCTTTTCAACCATTCGAGCCGAGCTCACCAATTATGTTTATTTTCACTCAATGTAATCTGCATTGAAGAGTCCCAGTTAACTTCTCTTCATAGTAGCCTTATGTGAATGAACCCGCATGTGGCTTTCCCAGACTAGCAACGCTTTGAATGCTAAAGTTTTGTTGAACACAAATACCAATTTTATACTGATGGCCTGCACTTTGTCTGGGGAACGAGTAGCTCTTTCAAAACATGTGAACAAGCATGATTGGCCTCCTTCCCTGTTGTCTCATTTCATGATAGGCTGTAACAAAATGTTAAAGAAATGGGTAAAACTGGATTTCTGATCGAGAAGTGGGAAAAGTAACTTCCCAAATATTTGTGAAAATAAATTCACAATTATGTTTTTTTTAATTTTATTTCCAAACTTTCTCCTTTCTATTGCTACTCTGCTGTATAAACTGAAATTTATTTTAAAAACAAAATCTGGAAATAAAAAACTGACAGCTTCATGGCCATGTCAGTAAGTCACAAAATCCAACAGGTTTAATGTCCTTCAGACACCAACTCTGTACAACTCCAGACCCACACCAACGTAGCTGATTCTCAACTCCCCTATGAAATGGCCTTGCATATCATTCCGTTGCGTCACAATGCTTCTGACAGTTCAAGAAGAAAGTCCACGGTTACCTTCTTCGGGCAACTAGGAATACACAATAAATGCCAGTCTTGCCAGCAAAACCCATTGCCAAAGCGTGATTGTATTTTTAAATCTATTTTGCTCCATAGCCTAGTGGAAGTTTAGAACCAATGCACCAGTTAAATTTGTAGCATAAATGCACACTGAACTAAGGTAACCCACTTTTCAAAATAAATGCACTGTGCTGTTCAGAGCTATAACAGTGTGAATGCCCATTATTGGTACCATGCAATTAACCTCAAAAGCAGGAAACAAGTAGAATTTTATTTCATTCAAACTTTGTGGATATTATTGTCACTCAACTGTGAACATTTGATCCTCGCATAGTCTACACTCTTTGTTTAAATTCACAGCATGAAAGTACAATATATATCCAGGGCTGTAAAACAAATAACAATCTTTGTATACTTCCGGAGGAAGGATTCTTTTTGGGAACCGTTCAGTCATCCAATAATAGCCAAACAAGAACACCTCCCACACTGTACCACTTGGACAAGCTTAGTAAAAACATTTGAAATTAGTGAGCCATCTACAAGGTACCACATAGTACACTCACAACTAAGGTCAGACCTTGGAGAGTTAGGGGACAAACAGCAGACTGGATACTAAGAGATTATGAGTTAGTCAGGCTGACAAAAGTTGGGAAATGGTATTACACAAGGATTGGTGCTGGGGCCACTGTTGTTCTCCATTGTACTTACAATTTCCGAGTCCAAGTCACTGCCAAAATTTGCATACAACACCAAATTTGGGGATGTGATTAATACAGAGGACGACAGAAAATCCAGGGTGACTCACAGAACAGGTTTGCAATTGACAAATGAACTGCAATGTTGGCGAGTAGAGGTGGTATATTTTGATAAGGGAATAAGATCGCATACTGCTTGGAAAACAAGTATGTAAAATGGAGTCGATGAATCTTGGGGTACAGGTCCACAAGTCACTAAAAGTGACAGATTAATAAAGCCATTTTAAAGAACTGTATTGGGGGGTTTGTTTGAGAGTGATAAAATTGAAAAGCAGAAAAGTTATATAAAGCTTGTATAGAACCTTAAGCTCCACTTGGGAGTACTCTGTACTGTTCCACCTAAGTATAGAGAGGTGCAGGGGAAGGTTCAAAAATTGATTTATTAGGATGATATCTGAATAACGTTGTTAAGCCTTCAAGAAAGCTTCAACAGATTGGGGCACTTTTCATTGGAGAATAAAAATTGAATGTGTGAAATTAAACTGATTAGGGACAGTCAGCATGGCTTTGTGAGTGGAAAATCATGTCTCTCAAATTTGATTGAGTTTTTTGAAGGGGTAACCAAGAAGGTAGATGAGGGCAATGCAGTTGACAAGGTACCACATGTTAGGTTGTTGCATAAGGTTAAATTTCACAGGATCCAGGGTGAGGTCGACAAATGGATACAAAATTGGCTGGACGACACACACAGAGGGTGGTTGTTCAAACTGCAGGCGGTGACCTCAGGGATTGGTGCTGGGTCCACTGTTATTTGTTATTTACATTAATGATTTGGATGAGAATTTAGGAGCCATGGTTAATTAGGCAAACCATAACTTTTCAGATCAATGAATAATTCAGACAAATAATTGTATCTCATTTCTAATTTAGCAGTGCCAAAGATTTATTTAGTATGCTCACCCAGTTCAATACTTATACACTCAACATACAGATAGATCTGGACAGCTCCACTGACTGCTAACTGCAAGGGTTGTGGGGAGGGGGGAGCAGGATGGCAAAAAGATAGATTTTTTTTTAAAGAAATCACTCAAATAAACATTAGGGCAGATTGTAATGGGCACAATGTCCTGGATAGAAGCAAGACAGGACTGACTCCCAAACCTCAGTCACTCAGCTGCAGATGTCAGACATCTGCTTCTGGGAGGAAAAACAGGGGAAGTAAATAAGATTACGTGAGCTGCAACCATTAGCAGTGTTTACAAGTCAGAAACAACATGTGCTTTACTCTCAACAAGTACTCCCCACAACCACTAAGAGCAGTAAGTGTCCCTTTAAAAAGGGCACAATCTTCATGTTGCGAGACGAAGCGCCTGACTTCAAAACACTTGGGGGTTGTAGTCATACACATGAAACATTAACTGCTTCTCTTTCTACAGATACTGTCAGAACTTTACTTTTCCAGAACTGTGTTTGTATTGCAGTTGGCTACATGGGTAATAGCTCCGAGATTGAGCCTGTATTCATTGTAGTTTAGAAGAATAAGAGGCGACCTAATTGCGACGTATAGGATTTTCAAGGTAGATGCTGAGAGGCTGTTTTCTCCTGTGGGAGAGTGTGGGCACAGTAAGAAGTCTCACAACACCAGGTTAAAGTCCAACAGGTTTATTTGGTAGCAAATACCATAAGCTTTCGGAGCACAGCTCCTTCGTCAGATGGAGTGGAGGGGGGAGAGTGTAGGACCAGAGGGCATAATCTCAGAGTGAGGGGTCACCCATTTAAGACAAAGATGAGAAGGAATTTCTTCTCCGAGGGCAGTGAATCTGTGGAATTTCTTAAACTACGATTTGAGCCACAAGAAAATAACCTTTATTCATCCACAGATAAAATATTTCCAAAAAAAGTTACAGAAGTGTTCTTACTTAAAACAAAGTTACAAACAAGGAAGAAAAAAAACATCATGTGGAAACCAAATCTGGTCTGCCACCAACTTCCTCAAACGGGAAGTAAAAGATTAATTTTAAACATGAAAACAACTTTCAGCTCTTGGGGAAGAAACCTGATAATTAAATGCAGCTTTTAAAGTGGAAATAAGGAGGTATTTCTGTCAACATGATAAGGAATGTGATTTAAGGTGCTGAAAACCAATACAAAGCCACTTTCACACACACAGATCTATTGTTAAGATCAAAGGGACCAGGCCACATCTTTTGAGCCCAACTGAGGGAATGTTGTTAGGCCTGGTCAGAGGGGGGAGAGCCCCGAGCTGGAGTAGAACAAGGAGCCGGGCCACCCTCCAGGCATTCGGCTCCTGGAGAAAAAGTGGGAGCCAGAGTTTTCCCCCCGCGGTAAAAGTACTCACACAGCTGGCCAGGGAACAAATTGCCAGACAGGCTCCCATGGTGAATGATCCCGAACTCTGAACCTCGCCACCGAGCAAACACCCTCACAACTCGTCCCTCTCCCCGGCTTATGTTGTCTGAGCCTCACTCCGACTTCGGCTTCTGCCGTCTCAGCCTCCACTCGGCTCTTTCCGGAAACACTCGGCAGCTCCGAGTCCGGAACTCAGCCTCCACTCGGCTCTTTCCGGAAACACTCGGCAGCTCCGAATCGTCCCTCACCTCCCACTCCACAGCGCCACTGGCAGGCTTGGAGGACCGCTCGCCGTCATTCTACCAGTGATTACACAAACACACACATTGCCGTCTACTGGCTTGGAGGACCTTGGAGGCATCATATCTTTTAGCTGAGACTATTGAACAGGGACCAATCTTTGTCGGCCTGTTTGACCTTTTCTTTACTGTGATTTTACATTCTGGTTTGATTTACTTTTTGGACACTACAGTTTATGCCCATCCCTTTTGTCACTTTCACTCCTCAATCATGGAAAGGCACAGTCCAGATTAACTTGTTGGCCCTCACATATTGGAGTCAAAAGATTGTATGTTGAGGTGCCACTGCAGAGATTGGAGTCCATAATGGACACTGACTTTCCAGTGGCAGTGATGGCATCGTATCTTTCAGCTGAGACTATGAACAGAGACCCATCTGACTTTATAGTTGGATGTAAAATATCCCATGTCACTATTGGAAAGAACAACCTCCCCTCCACCACCACACACACGTAAAATATTGATTCCACAAATAACATTCTCTCTCTTGCGGGACCATGCCCAAGAGGGCATTGTGTCCATGGACCTCCATGTTAATCCTGCTCTAATGTTGTGGTTCACCTTCATTAGGTGATACATTCCTTCAGTTTGTGAGGTTCTTTAAGAAGACCATTCTTTGTCTACCTAGATCTCTTTTGCCATCAGTCTTTCCCTTCAGCATGGGACTTTTGGAATCATGATTTCATATTACATTCCCAAGAAATTCCAACTCTCTTTTCCTCATCTTGATCAGCAGAATTCTTTTGATCTTGGATTTTACTAGAACCTCTTCATTGGTGGTGTGACTTGTCCAAGATATCTTCATTATTTGCCTCAGAAAACACAACTTGCAGCCTCAATTCTTCTCTGCATTGCTTCATTGACTGTCCAACACTCACTTCCGTATGTCAAAATAGGTCTGATGAAGCATTCTGGGATTCTCAGCTTTGTTTTACTGGCTAATTTTTGTTGATCAGATTATTTTTCATTTTTTGAAATGCATCTTTGGCCATTCCAATCAATCCCTCTTCTTCTGGCTATTTTCTGTTTGACATAAACATGTTTAAAATACAGAGGTAACAATCTTTGTCGACCTGTTTGATCTTTTCTTTCTTTACTGTGATTTTACATTCTGGTTTGATTTACTTTTTGGACACTACAAGACAATTTGTTTGTTTACAATTTATGTCCAGTCCTTTTGTCACTTTCACTCATTACTCTATCCAAAATCTTTTGCAGTTTTTCCTCAAAGTTGGCAATAAGAACAATAATCAACCAATATTACATCATTGGGCCGAATGGCCTAATTCTGCTTATGTATCCTATGGTCTTATTATTAATGTTGTAATCTCCAACTAATAATCCAGAAAGGTCTTCAATCTCTCTAGGAATATTTTCACAACACAAATTGAATAAATCCGGAGAGAAAACACACCCCAGTCTGATTCCCTCTTTTAACCATCGCAAAATCACTTAGATCGTTCTCAACTTTTATGCCTGCGCTTTGTTTCCAATGAAGATTTCTTATCACTCTGAGATCTTTGCCATCAAGTTCAAGAGACTCTAACATGCTCATCAGTTTCTCATGATTAATTTTATTAAATGCCTTACTATGATCAATAAAACACATGACTACATCCTTTTTCTGATAGCATGCTTACCATAAAGAAAGCATTCCTCGTTCCTCGATCATCTACGAAATTTATCTTGCTCCTGGCCTTATTCATCAGTACTCAAAGAAGGATCTTAGCAACGTGAATCATCAGAATGATCGTGTGATAGAATTCATATTCAATTGCCCTGGGCATTTTAGGGAGCACAATAAATATTGATTTCCTTAAGTCTTCTGGGATTTCTTCTGTGTTGTAAACTTCATTAAATATAAGAGTTGGTTTGTCTATTCCAGGGTCTTCTAAACTTTTAATTTGTTTGGTGACTAGTTCTTCTGGTCCTTTGGCTTTATTGTTTTTTATTTTATTTATTGCTGTTCTTGTTTTGTCTATCATGATCTTTGGACCATCCATGTTTTTCTGATTTGTTGGGTTTTTTTGTTCTGGGTTAGGGTTAGGGTGAGGGTTGGGGCCCTGAAATAAGTCTTGTATGTATTCAGTCCATCTTGTAAGCACTTCGTTCTTTTCCGCGATAATTTCTCCATGTTTCCCTTTGATACATCTGCCAGATGTACACGTAACTTTTCCCGTGATTTCCCTGATATTTTATGCATTATTCTTGAGTCTGTGTTTTATGTTTTTCTATTCCTTCACATTTTTTTGTTCAATAAAACTTCTTCCTTCTCTTCAGCAGATTTTTGTTCGATCCTTTTATCCAATTTCTGATATTTCCATTGATCTATCTAGCATCCCTACAGTGCAGAAGGAAGCTATTCTGCCCATTGAGTCTGCAATGACTCACCGACAGAGCACCTTACCCAGGTCCTATCCCAGTAACCCCACGTATTTACCCCGCTAATCCCCCTAACATACACATCTTGGGACACTTAGGGGTAATTTAGAATGGCCAATCCACCTAACCTGCACATCTTTGGACTGTGGGAGGAAACCGGATCACTCAGAGGAAATCCACTCAGACATGGGGTGAACGTGCAGACATTGCACAGTCACCCAAGGCTGGAATTGAACCTGGGTCCCTGGAACTGTGAAACTACAGTGCTAACCACTGTGCCACCATGCCACCCAATATTAGGTCCAATATTTGTTCTGTCTTCCATTTTTGTTTGACCTCATGGCCTGGGTGATCTCAACGAAAGAGGAGAAATGTGGATCGATTGGTGCATAGTAAGTGGTCAGGTTACTCTAAATAGCTAGTTCAAGGAGCATGCAAGAAGTAAATACACCTGGAAAAGTCCTGATGACATGACCAGAAATCAAATTGACTATGTGGCAACAAACAGCAGATTCCAAGGTGCAGTTTAACAAGCAAAGATCTACCTGGGCGACGACTATGGAAGTGGATGTGTGTTTGTAGTTTTCACCATCAAAATAAAGCTGAGGCAGTTGAAAAACACAGGGACATTAAAGAGACTCGATTATGATCAATTCACTAAAGTGAGCTCAACTGGAGTTCAAAACTGTCTCAAACAGCTTGAAGACCAAGTGTAGTAGGTAAAAATACCTCTTGAGACTGGTATGAGTCAAAATAGAGTAGGCTTTATTCTCACAAGCTTGCGGGAGAACTTGACCCCTTGAAGGCAGAGCCAAAGTTCTCCCTGAACACAGAAAAGTGGGGATATATATATACAGCATGGCTTCTAATACTGGTCGCAAATCAACCCCAGACCAGTCACGACTCAGAAATACAATTTACAACTGCTGGTCACGAAGCAAGCTTCCAGACCAACTACAAAAAATCCATTGATAGCTTCTTGACCATAAACCAGTGTATCTGGCATTCTCAACTCATGGAGCGCAGGTCTTCTGTTTCCTGTTCTTCCCGCGGTTTCCCTTTGAAGTTCCGACGCTCTTCCAGCTGCCCCAGCGGGAGTTCCTCTTCAAATGGCCGCATCGCACTTCACATCTTGCAATGCTTTCTTCCATTTACATTTACCACGCAAGCCTGTAGAAAAGGTAAGACTTGCATGTCTGCAAACACATTCACATTCACATTCACATTTACATTTACATTTGACTATTTATTGTTATAAGAATAAAAGTTAACTTGTATTAATGTCAGAAGCAGTATAAACAAGGGGATTAGCCATAATGAAGGGTTATGCTTGTGATACATTCTAAGTACAAAGTTCAACCTTTTCGGTACAAAATACATTAACCCTTTCCCTTTAGGTACAAAATACATTGAGTACAGAAAACATTAACCCTTTCCCTTCTTCACCAAGGGAATCATTTAACGTGGGAAACGTACAAAGCATCAGTGTTAGAATCATCAAAAGGCACTAAACAACTCGGCACGGTGCCACAGTGGTTAGCACTGCTGACTCACAGCGCCAGAGACCCAGGTTCACTTCCGGCCTCGGATGACCGTCTGTGTGGAGTCTCCCCATGTCTGCGTGGGTTTCCTCCGGGTGCTCTGGTGTCCTCCCACAGTCCAAAGATATGTGTGTCAGGTTGATTGGCCATGCTAAATTGACTCTAGTGTCAGGGGAATTAGCAGGGTAAAATAAAACAAATGCTCATTCATTTCATTGTTGTTTATGGGAAGTTGTTCAATATAAATTGGCAATCATGTTCCCCATGTTACAGCAGTGGCTATCCTTCATTAGTTACAGAGCACTTTAAAATGTCGTGAGGCCATGCAAGGTGCTTTAGAAATGCAAACATCTTTTTCGTTCTGCTCCACCCTGACAGGTTTCCCTTCACAAATGGCCACCACTAAAGAGAATGTGTTTCCCGGTGGAACCTGTACCTATCCCACCATCCAAGCACCATCAAGCTGACTAGAAACTATATATTTGAGGTCCTAGAGGAGAGAGGACAATATGCTAACCCCAATAACATTGTCCCTTTTAGATTAAATTAACATTTGTTATCACAATACCACTAAGAATTAGATGAAGCTAAACTAAACATTCTACTCTCTCCAGTCTATTTAATTTAAAGAATAAGTCCCAATCAGGAGATGGACAGAGATGACCCCCATTCTCCAATTTACAAGAAAGAAGTTTTTTACTTGACCACCTCACCAGATGCTCATTTCTCTGATTCTGAACTAGCTAGAAGAGTTCGAGTTAGATAATTCTATAACATAAGTCACTTTCCAACAGTGTGTTGTGTAAAGGGAATGCATATTATAGTACTAAGACTTAGATTTGGAGGTAGAAAATTGTCTTAAGCAAGCACAAAGGTTTTGAATCCTGTCCTTGTCCAATATTCAGTTTCATTGACAGCAATGATTTGATTTAATTTGATTTGATTTGATTTATTATTGTTACATGTATTGGGATACAATGAAAAGTATTGTTTCTTGTGTGCTATACAGACAAAACATACCATTCATACAGTACATGGGGGAGAAGGAAAGGATAGGGTGCTGAACATAGTGCTGCATTTATAGATAGGGTGAAGAGAAAGATCAGCTTAATATATGACAGGTCCATTCAAAAGTCTAATGGCAGCAGAGAAGAAGCCGGTCTTGAGTCGGTTGGTACTGTTCTCAGACTTCTGCATCTTTTTCCCTACGGAAGAAGGTGGAAGAGAGTATGTTCTGGGTGCCTGGGTCCTTGATTATGCTGGTTGCTTTACTGAGGCAGTGGGAAGTGTAGACAGAGTTAATGGATGGGTGGCTGGCTTGCATTATGAACTGGGCTACGCTCACAACCCTTTGCAATTTTTTGCTATCTTGGTCAGAGCAGGAGCCATACCAAGCTGTGATACATTCAGAAAGGATGCTTTATATGGTGCAAAGTTGTTAACAGACCTGATTTAAAAGTGTTCATCTCCAACATCTGATGAAAGATCATTGACCTGACAAATTTTGGGGTAATTTTACCTGACAGACCTTGCAGGAAATCTATGAGACTGGGTGTAAGGTCAGTTTTTTATCTGACCAATATTACGAATAACTGACTTCAAAAGAGAATAAAATTGAACAGAGTGTAAGACCATTTTTATACCTAATCCTTTTGCTTTCCTGACAGCCAGGTTAGGTTCAAATTGCCTCCATTAATACAGTTACACTCTCCACAAATTCTGCTTCAGCTGCTGCATGAACCTGGCATTTTCTGTTTTAATTTCAGATTTTCATTTTGTGCAGAATTCTGTATTTGTTGAATTTAAATGAGACGTGGGCCTCAAAATGCTTCCAATCTCGTCCCTGCAAAGTTGTTTACAATTTGCAATTAGAACCTTACGACAAGATAGCGTCATTTTTCTGAAAGGAAGAAGGAAGAACTTGCATTTATATAAAGGGTTTTCTGAACCTCAGGAAGTCCCAAAGTGCTTTAACAGACATGACATATATTTGAAGTAGTGCCTTAGGCTGCTTCACATTCAATACTCCAACTCTTCTCAGCCTTTTGGCTAAGACCAAGCATTAGATCAAACCCAAGATCAGGTGCAATGCCTTCTTTTGTCAGTTTGGATTTTGTATGTCTCTCTTGCAGAGACCATGAATTGGATTCAATTTGAATTTGAATTGATTTTTGGAGTAAGCAAGAAGACGGATTAAGGGCTTGCCCTGTCCACTCTGCACATTGGTTTTATAATTTTAAGAATGGAGTAAAATTTTTAAAAATAAGATTGTTGCTCTTAAGACAAATGTGACAGCCATTTTGCACACAGCAAGATCCAACAAGGGACAGTGAGAAAAATGCAGAATTGGTTTGTTCTCTGTGACATTAGTTGACGAAGAATGTTGGCCGCTATACAGCGTGAACTTCTTACTCTGCTTGAGAAATGCCATGGGTTATTTAATGTCGGTAAGAAGTCTCACAACACCAGGTTAAAGTCCAACAGGTTTATTTGGTAGCAAATACCATAAGCTTTCGGAGCACTGCTCCTTTGTCAGATGGAGTAGATATCTGCTCTCAAACAGTGCACAGACACAGAAATCAAGTTACAGAATACTAATTAGAATGCGAATCTCTAAAGCCAGCCAGGTCTTAAAGGTACAGACAATGTGGGTGGAGGGAGCATTCAACACAGGTTAAAGAGATGTGTATTGTCTCCAGACAGAACAGCTAGTGAGATTCTACAAGCCCAGGAGGCAAGCTGTGGGGGTTACTGATAATGTGACATAAATCCAACATCCCGGTTTAGGCCATCCTCATGTGTGCGGAACTTGGCTATCAGTTTCTGCTCAGCGACTCTGCGCTGTCGTGTGTTGTGAAGGCCGCCTTGGAGAACGCTTACCTGAAGATCCAAGGCTGAATGCCCATGACTGCTGAAGTGCTCCCCCACAGGAAGAGAACAGTCTTGCCTGGTGATTGTCGAGCGGTGTTCATTCATCCGTTGTCGTAGCGTCTGCATGGTTTCCCCAATGTACCATGCCTCGGGACATCCTTTCCTGCAGCGTATCAGGTAGACAACGTTGGCTGAGTTGCAAGAGTAGGTACCGTATACCTGGTAGATGGTGTTCTCACGTGAGATGATGGCATCCGTGTCGATGATCCGGCACGTCTTGCAGAGGTTGCTGTGGCAGGGTTGTGTGGTGTCGTGGTCACTGTTCTCCTGAAGGCTGGGTAGTTTGCTGCGGACAATGGTCTGTTGGAGGTTGCGTGGTTGTTTGAAGGCAAGAAGTGGGGGTGTGGGGATGGCCTTGGCGAGATGTTCGTCTTCATCAATGACATGTTGAAGGCTCCGGAGGAGATGCCGTAGCTTCTCCGCTCCGGGGAAGTACTGGACGACGAAGGGTACTCTGTCCACCGGGTCCCGTGTTTGTCTTCTGAGGAGGTCGGTGCGGTTTTTCGCTGTGGCGCATCAGAACAGTTCCGACGCGTCAAAGCGAAAAACCGCACCGACCTCCTCAGAAGACAAACATGGGACACGATGGACAGAGTACCCTTCGTCGCCAGTACTTCCCCGGAGCAGAGAAGCTACGGCATCTCCTCCGGAGCCTTCAACATGTCATTGATGAAGACGAACATCTCGCCAAGGCCATCCCCACACCCCCACTTCTCGCCTTCAAACAACCACGCAACCTCAAACAGACCATTGTCCGCAGCAAACTACCCAGGCTTCAGGAGAACAGTGACCACGACACCACACAACCCTGTCACAGCAACCTCTGCAAGACGTGCCGGATCATCGACACGGATGCCATCATCTCACGTGAGAACACCATCTACCAGGTACACGGTACCTACTCTTGCAACTCGGCCAACGTTGTCTACCTGATACGTTGCAGGAAAGGATGTCCCGAGGCATGGTACATTGGGGAAACCATGCAGACGCTACGACAACGGATGAATGAACACCGCTCGACAATCACCAGGTAAGACTGTTCTCTTCCTGTGGGGGAGCACTTCAGCAGTCACGGGCATTCAGCCTTGGATCTTCAGGTAAGCGTTCTCCAAGGCGGCCTTCACGACACACGACAGCGCAGAGTCGCTGAGCAGAAACTGATAGCCAAGTTCCGCACACATGAGGACGGTCTAAACCAGGATGTTGGATTTATGTCACATTATCAGTAACCCCCACAGCTTGCCTCCTGGGCTTGTAGAATCTCACTAGCTGTTCTGTCTGGAGACAATACACATCTCTTTAACCTGTGTTGAATGCTCCCTCCACCCACATTGTCTGTACCTTTAAGACCTGGCTGGCTTTAGAGATTCGCATTCTAATTAGTATTCTGTAACTTGATTTCTGTGTCTGTGCACTGTTTGAGAGCAGATATCCACTCCATCTGACGAAGGAGCAGTGCTCCGAAAGCTTATGCTATTTGCTACCAAATAAACCTGTTGGACTTTAACCTGGTGTTGTGAGACTTCTTACTGTGTTTACCCCAGTCCAACGCCGGCATCTCCACATCATGACTTATTTAATGTCTGCATGAAGCAACCAAAAGCTTAGAGTTATCAACTTACGTTGAACAAATTCCTAGTGATTTGGTTACATGGCAGCTGATCAGATGACATCAAATCACATGACACTTGCTCACAGTTTAAAAATGTTATTGCATTTCCCATCTAAAGATAGGGTTCCCTTTTCACTGAGTCCCTTCACTTATGTTTCAGGCTAGCAGCTGAAATGTTCCATGAAGCAGTATATGTCCATGAGCAGGCAAAGGGGGAACATAGTCATAGAGCAGTGGCACAAAGTTCTACCGTTCTCCCTGGCTTTTAACAGCAGTGCCCAGAAGATTCATTTTTCATTCGAGGAGGATCCTATAATAATCTGAGCATGTTGGTGACTTTATTACCTATTGATGGAACGCTGCATTGTTGGAGGTCTGGTCTTTCATACCCATATTATGGGCAGCACGGTGGCACAGTGGTTAGCACTGCTGCCTCACAGCACCAGGGACCTAGGTTCGATTCCCGGCTTGGGTCACTGTCTGGGTGGTGTTTGCACATTCTCCCCGGGTCTGTGTGGGTTTCCTCCGGTGCTCCGGTTTCCTCTCACAGTCGAAAGATGTGCGGGTTAGGTAGATTGGCCATGCTAAATTGCCCCTTAGTGTCAGGGGGACTAGCTTGGTTAAATGAGGTTATGGGAATAGAGCCTGGGTGGGATTGTAGTTGGTGCAAACGTGATGGGCTGAATGGCCTCCTTCTGCACTGTAGGATTCTATGATTAAATTGGAAAGGGTGCAGAAAAGATTTACAAGGATGTTACCGGGACTGGAAGATTTGAATTATAAGGAGAGACTGGGACTTTTTTTTCCCTGGAGGATGAGAGGTTTATAAAATCATAGGGACATAGATAAGGTGAATAGCCAATGTCTTTTCCCCAGGGTAGGGGAGTCCAAAACTCAAGGGCATAGGTTTAAGGTGAGAGGGGAAAGATCTAAAAGGGACCTGAGAGGCACCTTTATTACACACAGGGTGCTGCGTTCATGGAATGAGCTGCCAGAAGAGGCGGGTACAATTACAACATTTCAAAGACATTTGGACAGGTACATGGATGGGAAAAGTATAGAGGGATATGGGCCCAATGCAGGCAAAGGGGACCAGTTCAGTTTAGGAAACCTGGTCGGCATGGACGGGTTGGGCCAAAGGGCCTGCTTCTGTGCTGTATATCTCTGTGACTCTATTAGTCTTCAGATGTGACATTAAACCAAGACCTGTTTGTTTACTCAAGTGCTGAGAAAAGTCTGACAGCACGATTTGAAGATTGATGGAGTTTCCACTGTATTCTTCAGAACATGGGTTAGTAAATTCACAATTCTGGAGCGGCAGCTGGCTCTTTAACATCTCATTTGCAGGTACCCATCTTTTCCTGTTGAATCGGATTGTTATGAAAGAAGTCTGAAAATAAATCAAGTCAAGGAAATGACAAATCAAAGAATAGACGGCGAAACAATTTTTCTTACTGAGCTATTCATTTGCTTATTCAAAAATGTAGGGGGCGATCTTACCAAAATAATTCTAAGTGCCCAACAAGGGTGAAAACAGGAGACAATCACACTGTTTATTTGGGCACGATAAAAATGGAATCTTACCTGACTTTGTCGAAAAAATGAAGCCAAACCTGTTTCTCGCCAGCAGAGGGAGGGGCAGGGCCTAGCTCACTGGAACACCGGCAGATTGCAGCAGAGGGCGCCATTGCGCTTGTGCAGATCTCTGTGTTCTGTGAGCAATGAGATCTGTTAGTGACTGCCTCGCCCAGGTAAAACTGGCCTTTGTGGCCGATCCCCCTCCCCCGCCTGGACTGATCGCTCCCCCCCCCTCCTTCCCGGCCCAAACCGATTGTCTCCCCGCCTCTGCGGTGAAAACCAACCCCATGCATGGACCAGCCAATCACCAGTCACAGAGTGGCAGCGGCATGTTTCCCCCCTCCTCCTCTCTGATCATGGTTGCAGAGTGGCAGCAGACACCCAGCTCCCTGGTCAGGCTCCGCTTCCACCTAGTGCAGCCGCCAACTGGCCTCGCCCCACCCCGCTGGCACTGCCCAAGGGGCACACCCCCACTCTGCTCCTGACCTTCAGGGGGGGCCTCAATGACCTTCAGTCCTACTGACGAGGTCATCACACCTGGTCCCCGTCGAGGGGATCTACACGTGATCCCCACTGGAGAGAACTTTTACCGGTTAGGCCACAGAGGCAAATGAGCCCGGACGATTCGGTCCTGGGCTCACTTGTAATATCTAAATTCTTATTTTTTACATTGTCGGATATCCGGTGCCGGTAAAATCGCGAGAGGCGAGAAACTGGGCGCAAAATTGATTTCACGGCTCTCTCGCGATCTTACCAGCTCGCCCCGCCCATTAGAATTCCGCACACTAATTATTTACTAAGTTATACACACAACGTTTGGAGAAACATCACACACAAGGGGTGCCTAACTTGACGAGATTTTGTGTTGCTGCCAAGTCAAAGACGACTCGCGTGTGACCGATATGGTACGAAATGTTCCACTTTCACCAAAGTTGAACTCTGCTCGGCAATTGTTAACAAAGCTTTGGCAAAAAATATTCAGCTGGAAGTGGATGAAAATGTGCTGTTATGATACTCCAGAAAAAGGCTGATCAAACCGAAGGCAAACTGAAGATTTGGGTAGCCTCCACATTCAATTCTGAAAACAAATATAAAAGATTATCCCTATTTTGGGAGGTAGAAACTGGATTTTTGCCCGGCGTTTATACAAGATTAAAATTACAAGCAATTTTGTAGCAACTATCGTCATTCTTATACCCTTCAGAGAGAAGTTAAAGCAAATAACTGTTCACAGCAACACACAAGTGCATAATGTTCCTTAGATTCTTGGTAAACAATTCTTCCCTCTTAGGGCATCCATATGCCTTTACTCCATTCTTTAGAAATCATAGAAACCCTACAGTGCAGAAGGAGGCCATTCAGCCCATCAAGTCTGCACCGACCACAATCCCACCCAGGCCCTACCCCCACATATTTACCCGCTAATCCCTCTAACCTACACATCCCAGGACTCTAAGGGGCAATTTTTAACCTGGCCAATCAACCTAACCCGCACATCTTTGGACTGTGGGAGGAAACCGGAGCACCCAGAGGAAACCCACGCAGACACGAGGAGAATGTGCAAACTCCACACAGACAGTGACCTGAGCCGGGAATCGAACCTGGGACCCTGGAGCTGTGAAGCAGCAGTGCTAACCACTGTGCTACCGTGCCGCCCTCTTTAATTCCTTTCATCTTGCAGTTCCCAATAGTTTCCTTTTTTATTTCAGGCAATCTTTTTAATAAGACTCTTCAGGTAAATAATGATGGCCAACTCTTGCTTCAGAACATTTATCCCTCAGCATAAACCATCAGAGCCCATTGTCTGATCATTTATCTTATTGCAGTGGTGAAACTTAGCTGTGTGCAAATTGCCTGCTGTGTTCAGAACTGTAACTATTTTTAAAGCAATCCGTTGGCTGCAAAGTGACTTGGGACCTCCTGCGTACATGGAAGGTGCTATATGAATGCAAGTCCTATCACTGATTCATCCCTCTTTTACAAATAAAGGATATCGAAAGGCTGAGCTGCAGGCCCGTGGAACAGGGCGGCTCACTCATTAAGGCAAACTGGGGCACATGAACCATAAGACACACATCTAGTCAACCATGTGGAAGGTTGTCTTGTTATGTCCTATCCCTAATCAATTTAATCTAGTTTAATCACAGCCCCATTAGCCTCCTTCCAATTATGAGTTTAAGTTTATTTATTAGTATCACAAGTAGGCTTATATTAACACTGCAATGAAGTTACTGTGAAAATACTCTCTAAATAAAGTTATGGAAGGAGTTACCAGCAGTGCCATCAAGCAAAGTTCCTGAAGGTTGAGAGGTGATATGACTGAGCTATAGGGAAACTATGGCCAGAATTTTACCGGGAACTCCGCCTCGATTCCGGGGACAGGCAAGGCTCGGAGATTGGCCTCGGGTGGGATCGGACGAACCTCGGGCGGATGTGCCAGTAAAATTCCGCTGTATGTATTCTGATGGAGGGGGTTGGGGGGGGTTGGGGGGGGGGGGGGGGTGGGCGGTGGGGGGGGGGGGGGGGTAGTCAAGCCAATCCAGGAGGATTAGCACTTTATGGCAGAAATTGTTGCTGGAATTTTACCGCCTCGTCCGCCCGCCCGAGGCTCGTAAGATCCCGCCCGAGAGTGCCGTTCTACAAGCCTCACCCGCCTCGATCCTGGGGCGGGCAAGGTGGTAGAAATTCTGGCCTGTGTGTCTACATCTCATCTGAAGGAGTGCATTTCCAGCATCTCAGCAGTTCCTCAGTATGATGATTGTCAGCCTGAATTCTGTGCTCAGGTCCTGACATTCAGAGCAGCAAGAATTGCAAAATCATCCTCCTCAAAAACATCTTCGTAACATGATACTGGGAAGAACATTTGGATCGGGCGGTCTTCCAACACAATCTCCAGAGGTTCGCCTTGGAGGTTCCTGTGTCCCAGTATAAATATTGGAGTAAAATGGAAACTTCTGTGTCTTTCCTTCAAGTCGTATTATTTTACCCATCGCTAGCTAATAATTGATGAGCTGAAGACAGCCAAGACTTAAGGAAGGGCAAAGTTCCACCAGTGTGTCAGAAATAAAGACCACAACTTCTCCATCTTCAAAGCTGATTGTCTTACTTCCAAATATTGGTATATATAAGGAAGTCAATTTGTGATCCACCTGTACTGAAGTGTCTCCTTTTCCTTGTTCTATATATAGAGCAGCTGACATTGAGACATTATTTTTTAGACAATGTCAGACAGCATTGATTTGTTACCCTTTACCCAATGTGACTCCAAGTTTATTTCCATTAACTTTAGCACATTGGTGATGTGGGGACATTGAGGAGCAACCCAGAAACGACAGCACAACAGAAGAATTCTTAACTCCAGCAATGAACACAAGAGGCCTGTGTGTATCTGAAGAATTCTCTGCATGGGCTGATTAGCAGCCAGTGAAAACAAAGGTCTCAAGCTGTGAACCGAGTACTTTGAGTATAATGATGATTATTAATCATCTTGTGCTTTTCTCAGCAGTCCAGGCGCTTCACTGTCTGTAATCAGTGCAGCGCTTCAACACTGAATAATGAGCTTCATCCAGCCTCCTTCAATAACGCACAGAGCTATTTGTGTGCAGGGTTTTGGATAAGGGCAGAGGGTTAAGGGGAGGGAACACAGCCAGAATTCCCACTTCTGATCACTATCCATTGACTGGGGGCTGAAAAGCATGTGTATGTTAACATTAGTAATGATAGGATTTACTCTGATGTACATTCTACTAAGGCCAAACAGCCTGCCTACACACGTGTCTGGGCTCACGTGTGTAGATGGTCAGTTGAGTGTGGTGCTTATGAAACCAAGTGCCAGAAAGTACCCCTTCAGGGGTAAAAGGAAGAAGTAAGAAAGCAAACAAAATGATACAAGTTGTGCAGTGGTTGGCTTGTTGTACCAAATGGCTGCTTTCAGTTCCTCAACTGCTATGCTCTTTTCTGATGAAGCTAAACTCGTACAGCTTATTATCAACCTGAAAGTTTAAAAAGTGCCACATATTATAGAATCCCTACAGTACAGAAGGAGACTATTTGGCCCATCGAGTCTGTACTGACCACATTCCCACCCAGGCCCTATTCCCATAACCCTCATTTACCCCCTGACATTAGACTCAATTTAGCATGATCAATCAACCTAACCCACACATCTTTGGACTGTGGGAGGAAACCGGAGCACCCGGAGGAAACCCACACAGACAGTGACCTGAGGCCGGAATTGAATCTGGGTCCCTGGCGCTGTGAGGCAGCAGTGCTAACCACTGTGCCACCGTGCCACCCTTATTTACAAGAGTATACATCAAAGAGCCAGTTCCCTGATGTTGCACTCACAGAATAATAGAATCCCAATAGGGCAGAAAGAGGCCATTCGGGCCATCAGGCCTGCACCAACAACAATCCCACCCAGGCCCTATCCCCGTAATCTTGCGTATGTACCCTGCTAATCCCCCTGACACTAAGGGGCAATTTAGCATGGCCAATCAGCCTAATCCGCACATGTTTGGAGTGTGGGAGAAAACCAGAGCACCTGGAGGAACTCACACAGACACAGGGAGAAAATGTAAACTCTAAGTGATCACTCACAGTCCATGTGAAATTTATAGTGTTTTATTTTTTGTAAAGGCATAAAATTGATTGCATTGGAAAATGAGCAAATGTCACCATTTTCTTTCTTGCCTCTTGATGCTGTATTTTTGGATGCTGTATTTTTTTAAAGTCATTGGTTGGGGGGGATTCTCTGGCTGCCCAGCTGCGTCTTCTTGGTGGCGGGAGGTGGCGCACTGTTCATTGGCAGTAGGATTCTCTGGTCCCACCGCTGCCAATGGGATTTCCCATTGATGTCATCCCCACATCACCACGAAACCCACGAGAGGGGGCGAGCTGGTGGTGGGAGCAGACAATCCCGCTGGTGTGAACGGCCAGAGAATTCCTCCCATCATTTGGATATGGGCATTATGAGCAAGTGATATGCTTATCCCCAGCTTCCCTTTGCATGGTGGTAACACAAGTTTGTGGCGGCACAGTAGCACAGTGGTTAGCACTGTTGCGTCACAGCGCCAGGGACCCGGGTTCGATTCCAGCCTCGGGTCACTATCTGTGTGGAGTTTTCACATTCTCCCTGTGTCCGCGTGGGTTTCCTCCGGGTGCTCCGGTTTCCTCCCACAGTCCAAAGATGTGTGGGTTAGATGGATTGGCCATGCTCAATTGCCCCTTAGTGTCAGGGGGACTAGCTAGGGTAAATGCATGGGGTTATGGGGATAGGGTCTGGGTGGGATTGTGGTCAGTGCAGGCTCGATGGGCCAAATGGCCTCATTTTGCACTTTAGGATTCTAGCCACTGCAGTCCGTCTGCTGAAGATACTCCCACAGTGCTAATTAGTGGTGAATTCCAGGATTCTGAACGAGTGACACTGAAAGAAATGGTGATATGTGTCCATATTGGGATGATGCGTGACTTGTTGGGGAATTGAATATTCTTTTCATACACCTGCTACCCTTGTCCTTGATCTTCTAGGTAGTGGGTTTGGGAGCAGTTGCCACTTGAACTACATGCAATAACGTTTTCTGCTGGCTGACTTGATGAAAGAGGAGGTGAGTAGAAGGTTGCACCAACATAGAGTAATCTAGGCTGCATCCTAACTAAATTCCATGGGTATTGTAGAAGCTATCAAGGAGTTGAGAAGTTTTAAAGTTTATTTATTAGTTTTACAAGTAGATTTTACATTAACACTGCGATGAAGTTACTGCGAAAAAACCCCAGTCATCACACTCCGGTGCCTGTTCAAGTACACTGAGGGAGAATTTAGCATGACCAATGCGCCTAGCCAGCACGTCTTCCGGACTGTGAGAGGAAACTGGAGCACTCGGCGGAAATCCACGCAGACAATGGGGAGAACGTGCAGCCTCTGCACAGACAGTGACCCAAGCCAGGAATTGAACCTGGGTCACTGGCGCTGTGAGGCAGCAGTGTGAACCACTGTGCCACCGTGCCGCCCCGAAAAGGTTTGAGTATGTTGAAAAGATTACAGCAGCTGAAAATAACATTTTTACATCTGTGATTTTTAATGGTAATTTGAATAATGTCATAATTCTGCCACTTGACGCTGAGTTGTAAATTCTGAGCATAATCCATAACATTTCTTTCTGCCTGAGCTCCACTTGAACAACACTGATGGGGGGATGCAGTGCCCATCCTGGGATTGCACTTTTTCCTCTTTACGTTCAGCTTTGCTGATTGATCCTTGATTCTATTTGGTGGGCTAATTAGAAAAGTGGATGTCAGTGAGTATAATATTGGTTCCTTAACAGTGATGGCCACATTTCAAAAGCAATCCATTAGATTGTAGTGCATGTTAGGATGACGTGAAGACTTAATGAGGTAAATGCAAGTTATTTTTCACATTGAAGTATTTGCTATTTGCATGTTCCTATGATTAGACGTTTGTTCATGCAATTTGCAACTCATTGTAAAAGCAAAGGTAATATTTTGTGAATTTAAACATCTCTTTGGTGTTTGGATAAAGAGCAGTGTGGAAATTTGTCTCAGGCGGAGGTGCAAAACTTGGGAGGCGGTGTGCTGGTACCAGGTTAGCCACCTATTGTACCCAACATCTGATATTCTGATATGGGTAGCACGGTGGCACAGTGGTTAGCACTGCTGCCTCACAGCGCCAGGTACCTGGGTTCAATTCCGGCATTGGGTGACTGTTTGTGTGGAGTTTGCACATTCTCCCTGTGTCTGCGTGGGTTTCCTCTGGGTGCTCCGGTTTTCTCCCACAGTCTAAAGATTTTGATTTGATTTTATATTGTCACATGTATTAACATACAGTGAAAAGTATTGTTTCTTGCGCGCTATACAGACAAAACATACCGTTCATAGAGAAGGAAACGAGAGGGAGTGCAGAATGTAATGTTACAGTCATAGCTAGGGTGTAGAGAAAGATCAACTTAATGCAAGGTAAGTCCATTCAAAAGTCTGACAGCAGCAGGGAAGAAGCTGTTCTTGATTCGGTTGGGATATGACCTCAGACTTTTGTATCTTTTTCCTGAAGAAGAAGGTGGAAGAGAGATTGTCCGGAGTGCGTGGGGTCTTTAATTATGCTGGCTGCTTTGCCAAAGCAGCGGGAAGTGTAGACAGAGTCATTGGATGGGAGGCTGGTTTGTGTGATGGATTGGGCTACATTCACGACCTTTTGTAGTTTCTTGCGGTCTTGGGCAAAGCAGGAGCCATACCAAGCTGTGATACAAACAGAAAGAATGCTTTCTATGGTGCATCTGTAAAGGTTGGTGAGAGTCATAGCTGACGTGCCAAATTTCCTTAATCTTCTGAGAAAGCAGAGGCGTTGGTGGGCTTTCTTAACTATAGTGTCAGCATGGGGGAACCAGGACAGGTTATTGGTGATCTGGACACCTAAAAACTTGAAGCTCTCGACTATTTCTACTTTGTCCCCATTGATGTAGTAAGAAGATTAACAACACCAGATTAAAGTCCAACAGGTTTATTTGGTAGCAAAAGCCACACAAGCTTTCGGAGCTCTAAGCCCCTTCTTCAGGTGAGTGGGAATTCTGTTCACAAACAGAGCATATAAAGACACAGACTCAATTTACATGAATAATGGTTGGAATGCAAATACTTACAATCAAGTCTTTAAGAAACAAAACAATGTGAGTGGAGAGAGCATCAAGACAGGCTAAAAAGATGTGTATTGTCTCCAGACAAGACAGCCAGTGAAACTCTGCAGGTCCACGCAACTGTGGGGGTTACAAATAGTGTGACATGAACCCAATATCCCGGTTGAGGCCGTCCTCGTGTGTGCGGAACTTGGCTATCAGTTTCTGCTCAGCGACTCTGCGCTGTCGTGTGTCGCGAAGGCCGCCTTGGAGAACGCTTACCCGAATATCAGAGGCCGAATGCCTGTGACCGCTGAAGTGCTCGGCACTTCAGCGGTCACGGGCATTCGGCCTCTGATATTCAGGTAAGCGTTCTCCAAGGCGGCCTTCGCGACACACGACAGCGCAGAGTCGCTGAGCAGAAACTGATAGCCAAGTTCCGCACACACGAGGACGGCCTCAACCGGGATATTGGGTTCATGTCACACTATTTGTAACCCCCACAGTTGCGTGGACCTGCAGAGTTTCACTGGCTGTCTTGTCTGGAGACAATACACATCTTTTTAGCCTGTCTTGATGCTCTCTCCACTCACATTGTTTTGTTTCTTAAAGACTTGATTAGTTGTAAGTATTTGCATTCCAACCATTATTCATGTAAATTGAGTCTGTGTCTTTATATGCTCTGTTTGTGAACAGAATTCCCACTCACCTGAAGAAGGGGCTTAGAGCTCCGAAAGCTTGTGTGGCTTTTGCTACCAAATAAACCTGTTGGACTTTAACCTGGTGTTGTTAAACTTCTTACTGTGTTTACCCCAGTCCAACGCCGGCATCTCCACATCATGACTCCCATTGATGTAGACAGGGGCATGTTCTCCTTTACGCTTCCTGAAGTCGATTACAATCTCCTTTGTGCAGGTTAAGATGTGCAGGTTAGGTTGATTGGCCATGCTAAATTGCCCCTTAGTGTCAGGGGTGCTAGCGGGGTAAATATGTGGGGCTATGGGGAAAGAGCCTGGGATTGCAGACTCAATGGGCCGAATGCCCTCCTTCTCCACTGTAGTGATTCTATCATTCAACCCCATTAACTGCAATGGAACTTTGTATCAGGCACTGCATAGACAGCCCACCTAATAATGCTTACTTAAGGCCACCACCCAAGATAAATTTTGCTCCAGTGTGTTCCATCAGTGACTCAGTGTGGCAAAACTTTAATTACATTCTATAACCTAAAGACTGCAACAGTTCTGACGGAGGACCTCTTTTTCAAAGACTCACTTGTTTAATTTTTCTTTCCACTGATTAATGGAGTTGCTGTGTAATTTCAACATTTGTATTTTGCCTTTATGACAGGAACCAGAATGTTTTCCAATGGACTTCACAATGACCGCAGTATTGAGATTCATGACACGTGGCTGCTTTCTGCTTCCATCCAAACTTGCTTGCAACCAAAGTGCATCACAGGAGTTCCATTGTAAGCGAGGACAGCAGGACAGCGCTTGGCAAGTGCTTGTTTTTCTAAATTCTTAGTTTAATATTTTTCTTTCAAAAACGAAAATCTAACATAAACTCACTTTAATTAAACACAGCAATACCTTAATTCTGGATTACTCAACTGAGAGAAACCTTTCCAATCCACTGTGACAACTGTTTTCAGAAGGGGAAAAATATTCCAATACAAGAGGAACCAAGTATGAAAAATGGGTCAGTCAAAATGTTTTGGTTGCTTTTGTTGTCACCAATCTAAACAGAAAGAGATCATATGACTCGAAGTGCAAACAAAATCTTTGGGTTGATACAACTGGCAGACTCCCAAGTCTATTCCAGTCTACTCTGAGGGTGCACTGAAGGAATATTTGGCGGAAAGAAATATGTTAGCTTGATGATCTCAGTTGAGGTGTTGAGCTGTAGGTTCAATCCTAAGTACTCCCACATGATCACTGTCTCACCGAGGTTAACAATGATTCAATCTGGGTTTCCTCCCACACTAACAGATTGCCTTACACTGGAAAATGGTTAGGTACGTGGCAATTGGGGACCTAATTATGGGTGAGTAATAACAGTGCTTATTAATTCTCTGTCCTCGCTTGTAGTGGCAGCAAGGCATGAGCAGACGGAGAACTCCGTCCTTTATGAACGCTTGAGCCTGCTCTGCCAGTCAGTAAGATTAAAGCTGATCTTTGATCTCAGTTGCATATCTCGATTAAGGGCGGCACGGTGGCACAAGTGGTTAGCACTGCTGCCTCACAGCGCCAGGGACCTGGGTTCGATTCCCAGCTCGGGTCAGTGCCTGTGTGGAGTCTGCACGTTCTCCCCATGTCTGTGTGGGTTTCCTCCGGGTGCTCCGGTTTCCTCCCACAGTCCAAAGATGTGGGGGTTAGGTGGACTGGCTATGCTAAACTGACCCTTAGTGTCAGGGATATTAGCAGGGTAAATGTGTGAGGTTACGGGAATAGGGCCTGGGTGGGACTGTGGTCGGTTCAGACGCGATGGGCCGAATAGCCTCCGTCTGTACTGTAGGGATTCTATGATTCTATGATTCTCACAGTGCCAGTGACCTGTGTTCGCTTCCCAGCTCGAGTCACTGTCAGTGAAGAGTCTGCACTTTTTCCCCATGTCTGCATGCATTTCCTCCGGGTGCTCCAGTTTCCTCTCACAGTCCGAAAGATGTGCTGGTTAGGTGCATTGGCCATGCTAAATTCTCCCTCAGTGTACCCGAACAGGCGCCAGAGTGTGGTGGCTAGGGGATTTTCACAGTAACTTCATTGCAGTGTTAATGTAAGCCTACTGGTGACACTAATAAATAAACTTTGAACTTTATATTTCCAAGCCTTTTTCTCCCTCCCTATCCTATATATGTTGGTTACTGACATTTAGACAGTTCATACTTGCTCACAGCCTCAAGTGTACCACTGCTGCTGAGATCTAACCCAAGCTTTATACCCAGGTTAACAAACAAAAAACTTGTTCTCAAATATTTTTTGTAGCTACGACATCTATGTGGTGTGTCCGCAGAATCCTTCCCATGTCTTTGAAACCTGGTAGGAAATCAAAACAAAAACATAAGAAATAGGAACAAGCTATGGGTGGAATTTTCCAGACATTCGCACTGGATGCTCTCGCCCCGCTGCAGTGAATGGAGACTTGGCTGAGTGCTAAATTCTCCATCCTTGCTTGCAGCGGCAGCAGGGCGTGAATAGCTGGAGAATTCTAGCCTTTATAGCCCTTTGAGCCTGCACTGCCAGTCAGTGAGATTAAAGCTGATCCTTGATCTCAGTTCCATTTTCCTGCTTCATCTCCAAACCCCTTGAACCCCTATTAGCCCAAAAATCTATTGATCTCAGCTTTGGATACACTCGATGACTGAAGACATACAGCCCTCTTGGGTTGAGAATTCGGAAGGTTCAGAACCCTCTATCCATCCCAGATGGAAATGGCTGACACCTTACTGGGATCAGGTGGGAGTTCAGGTGTTTCTCGCGTACTAGTGCCTCTTCTGCACTGTGTGATTCTATGATTCTTACCTTGAGACGACGTCCCCTAATTCTAGACTCTCCCGCCAAGAGAAACAGCCTCCCAGCATCAAGACTTCAAACTTTAACTAACCAGTGAGTTTATTCAACTGGTATTCCCCACTTCTGCTGCACAAATGGTAGTGTAAATGTGCAGAATCTTTACAAAGTTCTCATACATCCATGATCATCGGTAACCACTGAATATACTGTGGGTGGATCTGGGATGAGATCGGAACACTATTGGATTCATTCAAACTAACAAGCATCCTCAACAGATCAGATTCCAGGTCTATCCCTGCCATCTTCTTTCTCTCCAACAACTTCTCCCTTTTTATAAGGCACTGACCTAATGTTGAGGTTATGGTTTCACATGCACAGATAGCCCTCCATCCCTGTACAATTGGCCATACCCTGTGTTGGAGTGCTGGAAGACTATTTAACCACAGTTGATTCTATCTTTGCCCAACATGCACAATCTATCCAGCAGAGGCCAGTGTAAGTTGGTGAGGAAAAGGAAGCATAGTTGATTTTATGTCTCTTAATAGGGGGGGAGGGGGGTGGGGGGCTCTTGAAACTGGTTGTAGAATGCTTCATGCTACCCAATCTGCGACTAACCCCCAGAAGATTAAATCCAGTTCTTAAACAGATACAGTGGTTAGCACTGCTGCCTCACAGCACCAGGCACCTGGGTTCAATTCCCGACTTGGGTCACTGTCTATGGGGAGTCTGCATGTTCTCCTGGTGTCTGCGTGGATTTCCTCCGGGTGCTCCGGTTTTCTCCCACAGTCTGAAAGATGTGCTGGTTAGGTGCATTGGCCATGCTAAATTCTCCCTCAGTGTACCCGAAAAGGCGCCGGAATGTGGCGACGAGGGGATTTTCACAGTAACTCCATTGCAGTGTTAATGTAAACCTACTTGTGACACAAATAAATAAACTTTAAATTTTAACTACTTCCTATTTAAATAAGTTAGTCCTTCACTTGATTGTCCGGGTAAGGCCAGGGCCTTGCATCTTACTAACTCATTGCACAGGTTATTGGTACATAGTAAATGGCACCACAATATCCAAATCCACTTGTTCCTTTCTTCTTTAACCTGTCTGGTCTATTAACAGTGCTCCTTGGATGCTACAACTCTTCTGGCTGTGTTATGCAAATACATTATTGTTACCACTACTGGAGCTCTGCCCCATCATCAGTAAGAGATATCCGAAGGGAGGGATTCCTCATGAAGCCCCATCTCCGCATCATTCATTTTCATGATATGTGGCTGACAGAGAGGAGGGGCTGGACTTTACATGTCAGGGGAGGGGCACATAAAATAAGGTAGGTGCCCAGTCCACATCACCTTCCCACCCACCAAAACTCACCCCCCATATCACAGTGGGTAGGTGGCTGCTGAAATTGGCAGCCCGTCTGTCATATTTAATTAAATAATTTGGGGTCAATTGAGCTTGTTAACAACCCAATTGACTCCGATAATACATTGCCCACACCATAATATGATTGGGTGGGAGTTTCTTTTCATTCATTTATGAGATAGATGTGGCCTTCACTGGCTAGGCCAGCATTTATTGCCCATCCCTAGTTGACCTTCAGGAAGTAGTGGTGAGCTGCCTTCTTGAACTGCTGCAGTCCCTGAGGTGTAGGTACACCCACAGTGCTGTTAGGGATGGAGTTCCAGGATTTTGACCCAGCGACAGTGAAGGAACAGCGAGTGATATATTTCCAAGTCAGCATGATGAGTGACTTGGAGGGGAATTTCCAGGAAATGGTGATTCCTGGTATCTGCTGCCATTTTCATTCGAGATTGTAGCGCTTGTGGATTTGGGAAGGTGCTGCCTAAAGACCTTTAGCATTTTGGTACACACGGCTGCCACTGTTCATCATGGTGGAGAGATTGAATGCTTATGGAAGGGTTAGCAGTCAAGTGGGCTGCTTTGTCCTGGATGGTGTGAAGCTTCTTGAGAGTTGTTGGAGCTGCTCTCATCCAGGCAAGTGGAGAGTATTTCATTATACTTCTGACTTGAGCCTTGTGGATGGTGGACAGACTTTGGGGAGTCAAGAGGTGAGTCACTCGCCGCAGGATTCATAGTCCTAGACCTGCACTTTCAGCCAGAATATGATGTGGCTAGTCCAGTTCAGTTTCTGGCCAATGGTAATCCTTGGATATTGATAGTCGGGGATTCAGCAATGGTAATGCCATTGAATATCAAGGGGTGATGGTTAGATCATCTCTTGTCAGAGGTGGTCATTGCCTGGCACTTATGCGGTGTGAATGTTACTTTCCACTTGTCAGCCCAATTTTGGTAAAAGTATTTTTTAAATGGCTGCAAGAAAGAGAGGGTGCTATCATTGGTGCGGGGGGAGAGGGGCAGTGCCCTTTGAACTTTGGGGACATGCCCCTCTAAGAGATTTCCATACCTTCTTCCTACCTATCTGCTCTCCAAATACCACCACCCTCGACCCCCAAACCCCTCCTCTAGGCTGGCCAAACCATCTCATCCAATAGCCCAGACTAACCTCACTCCGGGATCCATTGGGCCTTCTTCTTGGGATTGGTTGCCGACCCGGCAGCACCCACTAATGAGATCTTGGCACTGCCGGTTCTCGTGGAGCGATTGGGCAGTCAGAGTGGTCAGGGGCTCCTGGAGACAGGACTTCCACCCCAGTGAGGGGCAGAAGTCGCACACTCCACCAATTTAATCGGCTCTCAGCGTGTAGTCGCTGCGGGGCAGGCTGGCATGGAGCAAGTTGGTTTCCTTGCTGATTTTCCTTCCAGGAAGGGCGATGGAACAACAAGCTGCCCGCCCTATGCAGCCTGAGGCCTGGATGTGGCTGGAGATATTGGCATGCAGGATCTGACCTGAGGCCAAAGCCACCGAGGCCACTGATTCCTTTGAGTGTGTGCAACAGTTCTGTTCGAGTTGACCCCTATTTGGACAGAGTTTCTCATTAGTGTGAACCCCAAAACCTCCCTCCTGTGTCCTCACCTCACACCTTGAACTTTCACTCCGAAATTCCCTCCATGTCAGTTATTTATTTATCAATTATTAGTGTCACAAGTAGATTTACATTAACACTACAATGAAGTTACTGTGAAAATCCCCTCGTTGCCACACTCCGGTGCCTGTTCGGGTACACTGAGGGAGAATGCAGCACGGCCAATGCACCTAATCAGCACATCTTTTGTTTCACCAAGAGGTCTCCCACACATTCTTCTCTAACTCACCCTCATCTTACATCTTGTCACACTAGAATGTTCCACCTGCCATCCAACAGAGGTGGAGGGGCCCCAGTGGAGGGGTCTCTACGTGGAAGTCCTTCCTGCACTATCAGGGATTTGGTGTGGAGAGTGTTACGCACATAGTCCTGACAAAAAATTTGGAGAATTTTAGCTGGCCTGCGGCATCAGGAATGTTCTAGTTGGCCTCTGTTCCATTAACTTACCCAAATTGGACACATGCCTCTTGTGTGCGGATAGCCCTTCCACTAGATCCTGGGGGAGGGGGTGGCATAGGGGTATTGTCACCAGATGAGTAGACCAGAGACCCACAACAATACTCTGGGGACCCGGGTTAGAATCCCACCGTGACAGATGACAAAATTCGAATTCAATAAAATTCTGGAATCAGAAACCATTGTCATAAAGAAAAGCATCTGGTTCACGAGTGCCCTTTAGGGAAGGAAATCTGCCATTTGGTTTTACCTATATGTGACTCCAGGTCCACGGCAATGTGGTTGACCCTTAAATAACCTTTGAAATGGCCTAGCAAGCCATTCAGTTGAAGGGCAATTCGGGACTTACAGGGTACTGCGAGGCCTGGATAGAGTGGACATGGAGAGGATGTTTCCATAATAGGAAAAACTAGAACCAGGGGGCACAACCTCAGGCTAAAGGGACGATCCTTTAAAACAGAGATGAGGAGGAATTTCTTCAGCCAGAGAGTGGTGAATCTGTGGAACTCTTTGCCGCAGAAGGCTGTGGAGGCCAGGTCATTGAGTGTCTTTAAGACAGAGATAGATAGGTTCTTGATTAATAAGGGGATCAGGGGTTATGGGGAAAAGGCAGGAGAATGGGGATGAGAAAAAAATCAGCCATGACTGAATGGTGGAGCAGACTCGATGGGCCGAGTGGCCTAATTCTGCTCCTATGTCTTATGGTCTTATGGATGGGCAATAAATGTCCACATCCCATGAATGAATAAAACAAATCCACTAAATCCTGTCTCTGAGTAAACCGTTCGACAATCACCAGGCAGGAGTGTTGTCTTCCTTAATGTGTATTAAGGAGACAACACACATCTCTTTAACCTGTGCTTAACCCTCTCTCCACTCACATTGTCAGTACCTTTAAAACCTGATTACGTGTAAAGACTCGCATTCCAACCATTATCTTGGAAATTGAGTTTGTGTCTTTAAAAGCCCTATTTGTGAACAGAACTCCCACTCACTTGATGAAGGGGCAGCGCTCCAAAAGCTAGTGGCTTGTGCTACCAAATAAACCTGTTGGACTTTAACCTGCTGTTGTGAGACTTCTTACTGGAGTAAATAGCCCAGGGGCCTGGCAAACCAGTGTGAATTCCCATGCCCACCCACCTCCAAACTCTGGTTTGAAAATTCTGCCCACGATTTCCAACTCTTGAAGGAGACATTCCTGGAAGTTGAGCAGATGACATTGGATCATACGACATCTGATCACGACATCTGGTCAAATGTCGCAAGCTCATTGGTTGCAGATGTTATTGTGAAACTTGATTGTTTTTGCCCATTGTTCCATGTAAGCAAGTAAGAAAAGGCTACTGGTGAGCGCATGCCAACCACAAGTATGCAGCTCCAAAATAATAAGATCTTGGGAAAGAATCTAGAATTCAGTAGAAACATGGAAGTTGACAAAACTGTGACAGTACTGGACCCAGTCTAGGAGAGTGTTTGAGGGGTTGGCCTGGGTAGAGTCAAAAACTGTTGAGAGTTCTGTTGAGAAACTATCGGAAGAATGTTATTAAATTGGAAAGAGTACAAAAAAGGTTTACAAGGATGTTACGGGGACTGAAGGTTTGAATTATAAGGAGATGCTGGGTAAGCTGAGATTTTTTTCCCTGGAGCAGAGGAGGATAAGGGGTGACTTTATAGAGGTTTATAAAATCATCAGGGACATAGATAAGATGAATAGCCCAGGTCTTTTCCCCACGGCAGGTGAGTACAAAACTAGAGGGCATAGGTTTAAATTGAGAGGGGAAAGATTTAAAAGAGACCTGAGGGGCAACTTTTTCACACACAAGGTTGTGCGTATATGGAATGAGCTGCCAGAGGACGTGGTAGAGACGGGTACAATTACAACATATAAAAGATACTTAGAGAGGTACATGGATTGGAAAGGTTTAGAAGGAAAGGGCCAAACGCAGGCAAATGGGACTTGTTCAGTTTAGGAAACACTGTCGGCATCGATGAGTTGGGCCGAAGGGCCTGTTTCTGTGCTGTATATCTCTGTGACTCTATGAGGAAATGAATTATTTGGTAGGAAGGGACATGGCAGGCTTTGAGGGAATTGGGGTAGGAGGCAGTTCCAGCATTTAGACAAAATGAGTGATGTGCTCACAGTGAGTTTTGAATTCATTAGAGAGTATGTCATTGGGCAAGGAGGGTGTTAGGGATAGTCACACTCGCTGGTTTTCAGTCACAAATGATTTTCTCATGGGTTAACTGTGGATAGTGAATCCAATGAACCCCCCACCTCCCCAACTGTCCCTGAAGCACTTTCTAATACTAAAAAAAAATGAGGCAGCAGTGGTGGCACTGGATATTTACAATATCTTGGTGGCTGAAATTGCTCTATTGTGTGAAATGGGCAAGTTCCACTGCTGTCTGGGTTACTGAGTCAGGAAAGAACTGGGCACAGAGCAAATTACTCTCACTCCAGATACAACAACAAAGGTCTGCAGTCGAGCTAACCATTCAGCCCAGGAGAATTCAGGAGGGCTAACAACTTGAGTCTAAGGAGATGGCTGAGGAATATGGTTCATGCAGAGAAAAAAAACGGTTGTACCCTACAATTAACTGTACCATATCTGGCCGGGTTTATACAGTCACCAGGTGTCCTTGTCAGCGGTCTGTCATGAGAAATCTTTAGTTGGGCTTTATTTTCACCGTGTTGTATGAGTTCTGTTTTTCTGTTATGATCACTTGATTAACATGTTCACTGTAGCATACGCACAAAAGAAATATGAAAAAACATTACTAGAAGTTAGAAGCGAAGGTCATGGCCTAGAGTATTAATCCAGAAACTCAACTAATGTTCTGGGGACCCAGGTTCGAATCCCGCCACGGCAGATGGTGGAATTTGAATTCAATGAAAAAAAAGGTCTGGAATTAAGAATCTACTGATGACCATGAAACCATTGTCAATTGTCGAAAAAACACATCTGATTCACTAATTTAGGGAAGGAAATCTGCTGTCCTTAGCTGGTCTGGCCTACATGTGACTCCAGATCCACAGCAATATGGTTGACTCTCAACTGCCCTCAAGCAACTAAGGATGGACAATAAATGCTGGTCAGCCAGCGATGCCTATGTCCCTTAAATGAAAAAAATTCCTAAAGTTTGTTGATATTTAATTTATTGCACAGCATTTGCCCTGAGATAGACATACCATTTGTAAAATGAGTATACAGCTCCATTTCTGGTCTCTATGATAGAAACACATTTGTGTTATTTCTTATTTGATGTGTACAGATGTGATTATTGAACTGAGTGATGTTGTAAGAACCACTGTTCAATTTTTAGATGAATTAAGCTGTGCCATGTCGGATGTGACACAAGACAGAAAAAAATGGAAAGACTTGAATTGAGCCTTCCACAACCTCAGGATATCTCAAAAGGCTTCACTCCCATTGTAGCACTTTTAAAACACTCTTGCAATGTGGAAAACACGGCAGCCAATTTGTGCACAGCAAGCTCCCTTGAACAGCAATGAGAAAATGATCAAATAGTTTTTATTGATGTTGTTAGAAGGATAAATGGCAGCCAGGACATTGGGGAGAACTGCTCCATTTTTATTTTCAAAATGGTACTATTGTTTATATCCACCTCAGACGGTAGATCAAGCTTCAGTTTAACACTTCATCCAAAAGGCAGCGCCATCAGCAGTGAATCATAGAATCCCTACAATGCAGAAGGAGGCCATTTGGCCCTTCAAGTCTGCACCAACCACAATCCCATCCAGGCCCTATTCCCGCAATCCCACATATTTACCCTGCTAATCCCCTGACACTAGGGTCAATTCAGTATGGCCAATCAACCTATCCCACACATCTTTGGATAGTGCTTCACTTTCTCAAACTGTCAGCCTAGATTTTGCGCTCAGCTTTCTGGAGTGGGACTTAATTAAACCCACCCCCTCTGCATGTCACCCACTGAGCCACAGCTAATATCTCCATAGTGTTTAATAGAGGGTAGGCCAAACTCTGACTCACGAGCTGCATGCGTTTTCTTGGCACACAGAGTGCAGCTCATTCCTCGTGCTGTGAAACCTGCTAAATCGTGCATTGGGGGGAGGTAAGCAGTCGGGTAAAGCTTTAGCTCCACAGGGAAGAACCGGAGCACTTGGAAGGTGGGAGGGAACCAGGATCAAAGATTCATACCAGCAGTGTTGTGAGATTCCATTTGTAGTTTTCCACTGGTCCTACATGGGGCCACATGCCCCTCAGTCACATTTTTTCTCATTCCCTAAACCAGCCTCTCGCTGCCGACTCTCCAACTTGCGGGTGGAATTTTCCGATTGTTCACGCCAGTGGAATTTTCTGATCCCGCTGCAGTTAATGGAGATTGGGCTGAGCGCCAAATTCTCCATCCTTGCTTGCACTAGCAACGGGGCGTGAACGGTGGAAAATTCCAACCAAGGTTGATTAATGATTTGGATGAGAATATAGGGGGCATGGTTAGTAGGTTTGCAGATGACACCAAGATTGGTGACATAGTGGACAGTGAAGAAAGTTATCTCCAATTGCAACGGGATCTTGATCAATTGGGCCAGTGGGCTGACGAATGGCAGATGGAGTTTAATTTAGATAAATGCGAGGTGGTGCATTTTGGTAGATTGAACCAGGGCAGGACTTACTCAATTAATGGTAGGGCATTGGGGAGAGTGACAGAACAAAGAGATCTCGGGGTACATGTTCATAGCTCCTTGAAAGTGGAGTCACAGGCGGACAGAGTGGTGAAGAAGGCATTCGGCATGCTTGGTTTCATCATTCAGAACATTGAATACAGGAGTTGGGACGTCTTGTTGAAGTTGTGCAAGACATTGGTAAGGCCACACTTGGAATACAGTGTGCAATTCTGGTCCTATTATAGAAATGATATTATTAAACTAGAAAGAGTGCAGAAAAGATTTACTAGGATGCTACCGGGACTTGATGGATTGAGTTATAAGGAGAGGCTGAATAGGCTGGGACTTTTTTCTCTGGAGCGTAGGAGGCTGAGGGGTGACCTTATAGAGGTCTATAAAATAATGAGGGGCATAGACAAGGTAGATAGTCAATATCTTTTCCCAAAGGTAGGGGAGTCTAAAACTAGAGGGCATAGGTTTAAGGTGAGGATACAAAAGTGTCCAGAGGGGTAATTTTTTCACACAGAGGGTGGTGAGTGTCTGGAACAAGCTGCCAGAGGTAGTAGTAAAGGCGGGTACAATTTTATCTTTTAAAAAGCATTTAGATAGTTACATGGGTACAATGAATATAGAGGGATATGGGCCAAATGCGGGCAATTGGGATTAGCTTAGGGGTTTTAAAAAAAAGGGCAGCATGGACAAGTTGGGCCGAAGGGCCTGTTTCCATGCTGTAAACCTCTATGACTCTATGACTCTAAGGTGTCTGCCTGGAAAGGGAGGAAACAATCTGATACAGAACAGAATTGTGAGAACCTAGGGAGGAGTTTTCTTATTTTTGGGCAGAGTGGCGCAGTGGGTGGGAAAGCCGGCACGGAAGCCACTGACCCAATTGGCAGTTTCTTTTTTAGGGTCGTTGAAAAGAAAAGTGAAGGGGCAGGTCCCACAGTGCCACGCTGGAGGGGTGTGCTCTGATTGAGCCCGCCCCACCAACAACTTAGTTTGTAAAAGATTAGTGCCCCGTTTGTAAAGGGGATTCCAATTTAAAAAATAAAAATAGAATCCACCCCTCCACCGAACCTGCCCCTAAAAAGTAAAAAAAAGTTTATTTATTAGTTTCAAGTAAGACATACATTAACACTACAATGAAGTTACTGTGAAATTCCCCTAGAGGCCACATTCTGGCGCCTGTTTGGGTCAATGCACCTAACCAGCACACCTTTCAGACTGTGGGAGGAAACCGGAGCACCTGGAGGAAACTCATGCAGACATGGGGAGAACGTGCAAACTCCACACAGACAGTGACCCAAGCCGGGAATCAAACCCGGGCCCCTGGTGCTTTGAGGCAGCAGTGCTAACCACTGCGCCACCGGCCCTGCCCCTCATAGAGCCCTCCCCCATGGAACACCCACCCGCAGAGCACACCCCTGACACTGGCCCCCTTCACTGCCCCCTGGCACTGCCTGGGCATTAACCCCTCGCACTCGCTGGGTTGCAGTGCCGGGCCAGTGCCTTGTAACGGGAAATCCCTCCAGCATAAGCCGCATTCTGGGAGTCCCATGCTATTTACTGCGCCCATCTCCGATCCTGGCCCCACCTCCAAAAACGGGGACAGAAAATCCACCTCCCCCCATCCCGCCCCCGTCCCCTCTTGTATAGTGTATTTGGACACAGGTACTCTCATTCACATTTGTTGCTCAATCTGGTTACAGTTTCTTTCAAATCAAATCAATCCATACGAGGTGGCATGCACTTAAGGTGAAAGGGGGAAAGTTCAAAGGAGATATGAAGGGCAAGTGTTTTTACACAGAGAGTGGTAGGTGTCTGGAGCGCACTGTCAGGGGCGGTAATGGAGGCAGATACAATAGAGGCATTTAAGGGGCTTTTAATAAGCACATGAATATGCAAGGAATAGAGGGATATGGACCCAGGGCAGGCAGAAGGGATTAGTTTAATTTGGCGTTTCGTTCAGCACAACACCGTGGGCTGAAGGGCCTGTTCCTCTGCTGTACTGTTCTATGTTCTATGTTCTTTTTGTTTGACTGATTTCCCATGTTGTTAAGCAGTGAGTATATGCTATCTCTGATGTATATCAGTGAAGCGGATTTATTTTTGCCACAAGCTGCATTGTTTGGGACATAGTAAAGGGAAAAGCTGTGTCAAGGAAGCCTGGAAGATTAGAAAGGAAAACAGCTGAAGTTAAAACAGAAAATGCTGGACAATCTCAGCAGGTCTGACTGCATCTGTGGGGAGAGATTAGAGCCAACGTTTCGAGTCTGGATGACCCTTCGTCAGAGCTGGAAAAAGCAGAATTTTCCTCAGAAGTTTGCACAATAGTAATAAAAATATGTCTGTAAATGTTGTCCTTATCTTGCAGTGCTCAAATGGCTTAAGATTATCAAATGTGGCTCTAAAATATGGGCGGCATGGTGGCACAGTGGTTAGCATTGCTGTCTCACAGCGCCAGGGACCTGGGTTCGATTCCCAGCTTGGGTCACTGTCTGTGTGGAGTTTGCACATTCTCCCCGTGTCTGCGTGGGTTTCCTCCGGATGCTCCAGTTTCCTCCCACAGTCCGAAAGACGTGCTGGTTAAGTGCATTGGCCATGCTAAATTCTCCCTCAGTGTACCCGAACAGGCGCCGGAGTGTGGCGACTAGGGAATCTGGACAGTAACTTCATTGCAGTATTAATGTAAGCCTACTTGTGACGCTAATAAATAAACTTTAAAATTCATAATAGGTTTGCCATCCTGGTTTAAAATAATTATTTTTTAAAGAAAAGTATATTTTAATTTTTTTTATTCTGAAGGTTGGGTTCATCAGCGATTTGAAATGGAACACTTGTCTACTTTTTTTCTTATTCATTTGTGGGACATAGGCATTGCTGGTTGGCCAGCATTTGTTGGTGAGGAGCTGCCTTCTTGAATCGTTGCAGTCCATGTTCTGTGGGTTGATCTACAATGCCGTTAGGGAGGGAATTCCAGGATTTTGACCCAGCGACTGTGAAGGAACGGCGATGTATTTCCAATCAGGATGGTGAGTGACTTGGAGGGGAACTTGCAGGTGGCGGTGTTCCCATGTATCTGCTGCCCTTGTCCTTTGAGTTGGAAGTGGTCGTGGGTTTGGAAGCCACTTCAGTAACCCAATGTCAATATCAAGCATTCCTGGGAAAAGTTCAAGTACAAGTACTTTAGAGGATAATCTGCTCAAACAGAGTTGAAATTTAACACTACTCCTAACCTGCAGCTATTGTATTCCAAACAACTGGAAAACTGCAGCCTGAGAGTTTGTGATATGTACTCCAGCTATGAGTCAAGACAGGCAAGTCAAACCTTTACCCCACGTGTCTTGCTCGGCAACCTCAAGATGGAACCCTTCCATGCTAAGACTGGCATGACATTTTCTTTCTTTACACCAGACCCTATATGGTCTTCGTTGAGTGAGATTATCAGTGTAATGGTAATTTAAATAATGGACACTGTTTGCACTGCAGATTTCCGCTGAATAGAGAGTGTGTTAAAACTGCCCACCCATATTTAATCTATGGTTACAAAGCTGCCAGTGAGAGGTGTTTGTATTAGATTAGCTCTCAAGAGGTCAAAGAGAATGTACTAACCTATTGCATTAAATGAGCCTCAAACCTCTCCTAAAAAGCTATCTAATCAATGCTCAACCGCAGTCATGTATCAGGAAAACAGGCTTCACTGTAATAATCTAATGAATCAATCCTTTACACTAAAGCGAAAGACTCCCCTCAGGCATCCACAGAGAAAACACAGCCAGCCTTTGCAGCATATGTTATTGGAATTTCTATTGGAGATCCGGTTAGAGATTCCTGGAAATACCATCCGACCAATGTGGACTGATGTGCTGAGACACTGTCTATCAGTTTTACTGGACAAATTCCATATGCCTCCCAGGTGGCTATAGACCAGACACATAATTAGTGCTTTTTGTCAAACCAGCTTAGAAATGGCTAGTTGGAATGAAAAGAACCTATATTTATATAATGTCTGGCCTTGGGTGACCGTGTGGAGTTTTGCACATTCTCTCCATGTTTTTTTTATTCATTCGTAGGACATGGGCGTCTCTGGCTGGCCAGCCTTTATTGCCCATCCCTAGTTGCCCTTGAACTGAATGGCTTGCTAGGCCATTTCAGAGGGCAGTTGAGAGTCAACCACATTGCGTGGGTTTCCTCCGGATGCTCCGGTTGCCTCCCTCAGTCCAAAAATGTGTAGGTTAGGTGGAATAGCCACGATAAATATGGCTGCGAAGATAGGGCAAGGGAAAGGGCCTGGGTAAGACACTCTGTCAGAGAGTTGGTGCAGACTCAATGGGCAGAATGGCCTCTTATGCACCGTAGGGATTCTATGATTCTTCCACTATTTTTATTATTTTGTGCATCGTATCACTTATAATGTCAGCATCTGTTGCACATCCCTATTTGTCCTTGAGAAGGTGGTGGTGAGCCTCCATCAACCATCATCTGAGCTTCTGTCAACCCTTTACAATCAATTAAATTATTTTGAACCATAGTCAGTCATATTGTAGGAAGAGTGATAGTAATTTTACACATAACAAGGTCCTGTAAACAGCACTGCGATAATGAATAGTCCATCTGTTGGTTGAGAGATAAATAATGACCTGGACACCGGGGAGAACTCCCCGCTCTTCTATGAAACCGTGCTTTGGGATCATTTACATCCACCTGTCAAGATGTTTTATAATGTCAAACTTGAAAAGTCAGCTTGTTTGTTTCTATAAATGGCGTGGGTCAAAACTAACCTGAACTTAATATAGAAGCTTAGGTCAGTCTTTGCTCCTGTCCTAGTTTCTCTACGTATTTCTTTGACAACCTTTGATTATGCTTTCGTCACCCCATTTTGGCTTCCACTTGTTTTTTGTTTTGTTTATACCTCGATGTCTTTTTCCCTTTAGAGTGTTTGCCAGTCACCTTGAATAGATTTTATTCCTTTGTAACAGAATTGCAATTAGATCCGTATTGATAGCTCAAGGTTGTTCCATAAATGTAATGTAATGTGAACCAGGGAACATTCATAATGCTGCTGGATAGCTTTCTGAGTCTATTTTAGAGCATTCAACTCCAGAAGCTTGCAAAATTGTTTTTAACATGTTGCCTTTGAGTGCTTTGGATGGTTCATCTTCAAAATTACTCCTCCAAAGTGATTATGTCCAGTTATCCAACCTGCTTTTTTTCAAAAAGCATCTTCATGGGGATTTTAAAATTATTTTTCATTGCAGTTTTTTTTTGCCCTGTTCAAGAGGATATCAGTGTCGGGTGCTGTAAAATGTTAGTATTCAATCAATATTAAGAAGTCTGGTCAGGTGTTCCATGAGTGACCCACAAAGCAAAACTACATCTACCATCTATACTTGCATAAATGTTTAATTTTTGAAACCAATGTTTTAGCCAAAACGTTTAAGGGGTTGACTTTCAGATGGATAATGTTTTTGAGGGGGTTTAGTTTCAATTAAAATGCATCTGCCCGATGGCTCCCAAAAGAATCCATCATGTGAGGGACAAGTGGTGCCCACACCAGTTCTCTCTCTGTAATAAGTCTTCCGAGGCAGAAGTCCCTTCACGAAAATCCCTTTATTTATAACTACAACAGCAGTACACAGAGTGCTATCAGTCAGCAGTTTACTTTCAGGAGTCCCAGATGAACTGACACTCCCAGTTAAATTCAAGGAAAAGACTCTCTGATTGGCCCATCAATTGACTCCTTAATCAGGGACATATTTAGTGAAAGGACATTAGTGAACTAGATGGGTTTTTCCAACAATGGACTATGGTTTTATGGTCATCAGTAGATTCCTAATTCCAGATTTTTTAAAAATTGAAATCAAATTCCGCCATCTGCCATGGCGGGATTTGAACCCGGGTCCCCAGAACATTAGTTGAATTTCCAGATTAATAGTCTAGCTAATAAAAAGTTTATTTTTATTAGTGTCACAAGTAGGCTTACATTTAACACCGCAATGAAGTTACTGTGAAAATCCCCCCCCCGGTCGCCTGTTCAGGTACACTGAGGGAGAATTTTAGCATGGCCAATGCTCCTAATGAGCACATCTTTCCGACTGTAGGAGGAAACCAGAGCACCCGGAGGAAACCCATGCAGACACAGGGCGAATATGAAGACTCCGCATTGACAGTGACCCAAGCCGGGAATTGAACCTGTGTACCTGGAGCAGAGAGGCAGCAGTGCTACCCACTGTGTCACCATGCCGCCCTCCCCTATGGGCAAGCTTTACATGATATATAGGAAAAAATATAGCTTGCTTAGGCCAAATATCAAGGGGTCGACCTTTACACAAGCACCCTATATATGGTGTTCAATTACAACAAACATCACCTACCACATCAGTGTAACTTGTCTTTGTTTCCCCCTCACCAGCTAAACTTGTGTTCCTTACCAATTTTACATCAATTTGTGCCACTATTATTCCTGTAGAAATGAGTCCTTGTCAATTGGTGTGGTAGATGGTATGCTGCAGCTTTGCCCAATAGAAGATACATGGGATCAACCAATGAATGTGAGTCTCCCACATGGAAGCAATGAAATTGCTTTTCGGAAAGAGAAGTCAACATAGCCTTCTACTGCATGCTCCCCAGAATCTGTCACATGCCTTTATTCTCAGCAAGACAGAGATTTATAAGACTGGAGGAAACAGGAAAAAACTAAAACTAAAAATAGTTATTGTCTATAAAATGTGCACTGAATGTGCTTACCCCAGGTTTAGAAGAATATAGTTTATTGAAATCAAATTCCACCATCTGCCACGGCAGGATTCGAACCCAGGTCCACAGAACATTAGCTGAGTTTCCAGAATAATAGTCTAGCAATAATACCACTAGGCCATCGCCTCCCCATAAAGTTTATTTTTATTAGTGCACTGGAAGTGCCCAATATTTTTCAACCCCTTTCCATCTCTGATGATTACTGAAATACTCTATTAAACAATAATTCATTGTGTGTTAGCCCAGGCAGTCAGTGTCAGCAGATTCTGTAGAACTGAGTCTGGTCTTATTCTCACCCAACATCCGCAAATGGTTTTTTTTAAGAGAGGTCCAGGATAACATTCGGAGTGAAAAGCATGTCTGAGGCCAACAGTACCACATCAGATGCTATCTTGCTAAGATGAGCTAACTTAGCACAGGTGTGGGATTGAACTTGAGATACACTGGTCTACACAGGCCTATTCAATCATAGCCAAGATGCTGGAAAGAATCATCAGAAGAAATACCCTATCTGATCACATGGATCAAGATAGAGTTAACATAGACACACAGCATGATGTTTGGGAGGAAGAAAAACTTGTGGCTTACTAATTAAATTTTTGAAGAAGCAGTGGATAAGAATATCTCAGTAGGCATCATCTGCTTGGAAAGTGTTTGGAGGATGACCACAAGAATGATTTCTAGTTCAAAGCAGTTATTCAAGTAGGTTAAAAAAGTTGGGTCTATGTACTTTAGAGATATGTATACTTCAGCCTTTCCCCCTAGATTTGCCATGGGATAGAGGCGGGACAGTGGCACAGTGTAGAGACGGCAGAGTGGCACAGTGGTTAGCCCTGATGCCTCATAGCGCCAGGGACCCAGGTTCGATTCCGGTCTTGGGTCACTGTGTGGAGTTTGCACGTTCTCCCCGTGTCTGCGTGTGTTTCCTCTGGCTACTCCGGTTTCCTCCCAAAATCCAAAGATGTGTGTGTTAGGTTGATTGGCCATGGTAAATTGACCCCTTAGTGTCAGGGGGATTAGCAGGGTAAATGTGTGGGATTATGGGATTAGCACCTGGGTGGGATTGTGGTTGGTACAGACTCGATGGGCCAATGGCTTCCTTCTGTACTTTAGGGATTCTATGATTTTTAATTTCTTTTGTCTCTCCTGGGAGATCAGACAGGGCTGCTGTTTGGTGATCGTTGTTATGAATCAGGGCAGGCTTATTGAGCCAGATATAGGCCGCAATCTTACCGGACATTCACACCACGCTCCCACTGCAGCCAGGTTGGAGAATTTGGCACCCAGCCAAATCTCTGTTCACTGCAGTGAGATGGGTAAAACCCGCTAGCGTGAACGGCCATAACATTCTGGCCTTCATCTTTTCTTGCCTGTCTTATCCAGATATTTTGATAGAAAGAAAGATTTACATTTATATAACAAACTTTACAAATTTAGGACATCCCAAAACATGTGACAGCCAATAAAGTACTTTGGAAGTGTAGTGACTGTGGTGGCAATGCAGTAACCCATTTGTGCCCCAGAAAACCACAGCATTATAATGACTATATCATCTGTTCCTTTAGCAATGTTAGTTGAGGGATAAATGTCAGCCGGCCTGCTGTTCTTCTTTGAATCGTGTGATGGGATCTTTTACATCCAACCGAGAGGGGCCTTGATGTAATGTCTTATCTGAAAGATGGCAACACCTGACAGGGAGACCACCACTGGTCCCACACTAAGGCTAAAACGGTGATGATGTTATTGGAGGTTGATTTGCATGTTTAAAGAGGACCCTGCTGTCTTAGGACTGGTGCCATTGCTACCTGTAATTTAAAATTGATGTTGGCCAGATACAGAGCGGGAATAAGATGGAGGAAGTCCCTCACCCAATTTTAACTGCCCACCAGCCTGGTTCCCACCAAATGGTCAAAGGAGTTAAAAATAGCTGCAATATTTGTCTAAAAAGCCATTTTTGATAGTAATTTGCTAATCTTATAACTCCCTCGCAATCTGTGCTGTTTTCAAATTGGAATATTTGTGTGCAAGTATAAGTAGAATCATTAATGTTCAAAACATTTAGTATGCTGATTAGTCCAATAATAGAATAGTATATTGACAGCAATGGGGTATGATCAATTGAAGCAGATGATTCACAATTACTTTAATTGATTTAAGTTTATCACTGTGAACTTAGCTACTTATTTATATGGATGAAAAAAATAGAACTAGACTGGAGTCTATTTGTACAGCCAAAATGACTAAAAAGGCTTCTTGCAGATTTATAAATAGCTTGCTCGTTAATCATTTACTGAGTCCTCAAAAGGAACAAGATTGCAACACATCAGCAACAAGTTTCATGTGTTGGAGCATTGTCATGAACTGCTGACATCAGGATTGTATTTTTATCTGGACATAACTGGCAAAATTAAGCGTTTCAGTGAAACCTTCACACACAGCACTGTTTATTGCCAGGCCGAGTTAAAGGAAAGTGTTTGATAAAAGTAAAGGCAAAAAGATACTAAACTACTCGTTTGGAATTTACAAAACTCTGCCCCGAAAACCATATGGATAATGACTCACTGTGGGGCCAAAATTCTAAAACCTTGTGCCTCTTCCACAGGTGTAAGATGGGTGCAACTATAATCTGAAATAGCATGGCAGAGGCGGCCACTCCAAATACATGGGTGTTGAAGCCATTGCTAAATGGGTCTTTTTAGTTAAGGCCTAGGTACCCCCTTAAAATGAATGCAGGCTTCACTTTAACATTGAAATCAGTTTCCTGTGCCCATTTCTGACTCTAATTCCTTGATTCATTTAGTATAGTCTTCCTTCGTCTAGTATTTCCAGAGTTTGAGGTTCCCAACCAAGTTAAGGGTTTGCAGAGAGGCCACCCCAAAAAGATCCCAAATATATTGAAAGACCCCAGCACAATTTGAAGAAGATTTGGAGGTTGATTTGCATGTTTAAAGAGGACCCTACTGTCTTCAGCCAATATTTATCCCCCCAGTCAGTGTCAGTGAAACAGACTATTTGATCATTATTACATTGCAGTTTGTGGGAGCTTGCTGTGCACAGGTTACCTGCCACATTTCCTACATTACAACAGTCATTATGCTTCAAGGGAGTGGCATGGTGGCAAGGGGGTGGCACAGTGGGTTAGCACTGCTGCCTCACAGCACCAGGGACCCGGGTTCAATTCTCAGCGTGGGTCACTGTCTGTGTGGAGTCTGCACTTTCTCCCCGTGTCTGCATGGGTTTCCTCCGGATGCTTTGGTTTCCTCTCACAGTCCAAAGCTGTGCAGGTTAGGTGGATTGGCCATGCTAAATTGCCCTTTAGTGTCAGGGGGACTAGCTAGGGTAAATGTGTGGGGTTATGGGGATTGGGATTGTGGTCGATACAGACTCGATCGGCCAAATAGCCTCCTTCTGTACTGTCGGGATTCTATGAAATTCTAAGTATTCTATGAAATTGGCTGTAAAATGCTTTAAAATGTCCTGAGGTTCTGAAAGATGCTATAAATGAACATTCTTTATGTAGAACGTGTTTGAACAACCAGATTCGGCTCCTCGTGGTTGTGAGCTCATCACATAAAACTTATAATACAATCTACACTAAGCTGCTCTATTGAAATACTTGCGAAATTCACCCACAGAATGTTAATTCAATCAATATACTTATTAAGCTGAAGAATGGCAGTGCATGGGATATGGAATATGCTTCTCATTTTGATGCCCAGCGTTTGCATGAATCAGGGCAGGTCAGATAAAAATAAAGGCGAAACGCTGTGCATGAAGGACCGGGATTCTCTATTCCCCCATCCCCAAAGCCATGGCAGGTTTTCAAACAGCGAGGATGGCTCACTATTGGCCACTGGTGGAATCTTTTAGTCCTTTCAAAGTCAATGTCCATTTGCGTTGCTCGCTGGTCGTGCGACTGGGAACCCGCCGAGGGGGCTTGCGTTCGGCAGGACTGAGAGATTCCACTGGTAGGAAAGGCCGGAAAATGCCGCCCAACATTTTCTTTCCATCTGCACACTGGTAGGTTGGCTAGTTCTGATAGCTGTCAGTTTTATGCCATGGACTTATGTCCTGCTTGGAACTGAGTTACTATTGCCCAAACTCATTTCAGATAGAGCTCTTTAAGACTCTCCGGGGGAGAGGGAGGTAGCTTTCATTCCATTAATCTGGGCTGAAGTTCAAGATGGACCTCAGAGTTCCAACAGACTGTAACAATGTAGGAACAATATAGGCTATCAGCACCTCGAGCCTGTCCAGCTATTCAGTTTGAACAATGTGTTCTATAACTTACCTGCCTTTGTTCCATAAATCTTGATACCCTTATGTAACAAAGAACTCTTAGTTTCACTTTAGAAATTTTCAATCGATCCCCAGCTTCACACATTTTTGGGGAAGAGATTTCTAGATTTCCATTAGCCTGTGTGCAGAAGGGCTTCACATTTTCAGGGAATCTGTGCCGAGACCAAGTAATACAGGGAAACTCTGCACAGGTTCTTACTCAGCCTAGTAGACGCCGCCACATTATAAGTATCCCCTTGTTCAGGCACCGGGGCAAGATTTCCACCTGTCACTCTGGGGGGGGGGAAACTTGCCAAAAAATGGCAGAGTGTTGTTTCCGGCAAGAAAACCGGTACGTTTCTCTCCAGAGAAATACGTCGCTCTTCTCTCCGGATCCTACAACACTCTGCCAAACAACTCAAGAGGGCGTATTTCACACTGTCATGTGGGGTAGGGGGGGATGGTAGGGTGGTGGGGGAACACATCAACACATTGGCAAAACCTGGCTGCACAGAGATTTGGGCGCCATCTTTAAAGGATCTCAGGTGTGCCCCTCCCCAAACCTGATTGGAGTCAGCACTTCTCCGTCCCCCACGATCATTGGCCCCTTCTCCCCTCCCTCCCCTGATCATTGGCCTCTTCACCCCTTCACCCCAATCATCACCCCCTCACCCTACCATCCCCACAATGACCATTGCTGGCATTCCCTGCTCCTCCGTCCACTCCGGCCCACCACCACATGCAAATGAATCCCACCTTCCCTCATGAGACTCCCACTTGGGTCCCACCCCTTGGCATAGGTTGGCACTACAAGGTTGGCAAGGTGCCAGTCTGGAAGTGCCAACCTGCGTCAAGGGGCAGTGCCAGAGGGAATTGCCAGGCCACTGCCTGGCCATATCCCCTCTAGCCTGGGGGATATACACATCTTTACACCTCCGGAAAGACCCCCACAACAGTTTCACGCCGAGGTGAACCTACTGTAAATGGCACTGGCATGACGTCACAACAGCGCCCGCTGTGTATCCAGTGGGGAGTGGGGGGGGGGGGGTGGTAGCCCAGAGAGAGTGCTCGCTAATGACATGCTAATTATTAAAATGAGCTTCCTGGCATCCCGCGGCGTGTTTCACACCACTGCAGCAGTGAGGGTCTGAGCGATCGGAACTCGGAAACTCGCGCTTTCCAGATTTTGAGCACGAGTCGCCATTCTTGCAAACGGAGACTGCGGACTCAAAGTCACCGCCCGTATACTGGTGAGATTGTAAAAGTGTGGCCGTGATCTTACCAGTTGTTCACGCCGCACTCCTGCTGCAGTGAAGTCGGATAATTTGGTGGCCAGCCAAATTTCCGTTTACTGCAGCGGGATGGAAAAAGTCCCACCGGAGTGGGACTTTTCAGCCATAATATGAAGATTTCCTGTGTTTATTATCTACTAGATCTTGGAGGAATTCGCCTATCCCACCCGCCATGGGAATCGTAGCGGGGGAGGGGGGTGTGGCGGGGGCGGACCACGCAAAGGTCCATTGACCTTGGGCGGAATTCTCCGGTTTTGGGGTGAGCGAGGCCAGAGATTCTCATCCCTTATTTGTGATCTTGCTGGACGTTGTGCACAAATAAAATCTTTACTCAGTGTATGGAATGTCAGACGTAAGCAGCCAGGCAAAATATTTCAACACCACCCCCAGGAATGATCATGGAATATGTGGTAAGGAGATGAAGTTTGGTTAAGGAAATGTTTGAGACCAGGATGTCCCTACTACTACAAAATAAACAGCAAACACTGGAAATATTCAGCAAGTTAGGCAGCAGCATGTTTCCCCATCCGCTCCTTGACGTAGATCACCAGCCTCTGGGTCCTCCCAATGGGCCCCCCTTCATGACCCATGAAATGCTCCCCATGTCCCAACTCTTCGTGCCCCCATTTCATAGCTTCCCCATCATAGCAACCCTCCCATAGCCCCTCAAGCTCCACCCCACAGTCCCCACTCCCACTCAATCCCCACCTCCACTCTGGCCCCACCTCCTTGGCACTACCGCTGGCACACTGACAATGCCCAACTGACACCAGTGGGCACTGCCAGTGTGCCAGGTGGGCATTGCCAGATGGGCACTGCCCAGCCATGTTCCCAACCACCCCAGGGCTTCAATGGCCTCCGAGCCCCCTGGCGTGGCCATCACACCTGGTTTCCGCTCGTGGAGACCAGTAGTGAATCTCACCAGGTTCTCGCCGCACCCGAGCGTCAGAAGATCCCAGGACCTGGTGTCGAACGGGCTAAGCACATTTAAATGCTACTTTAAATATACTAACTGACCTCGCATCCTTTCTGGGGCGAGATCCGGTTTGCGCCAGTAGAACGGGACCGGGACGATCGCAAACCAATTGGCACCAGGCACAGAACCCATTTTTAGGCCTGCACGCAATTTTCCGCGATTGGCTCGATCCGTGGCAGGCACGGTGAGGCCAGGAAATCATGGCCGCTATCTTTGCTTCTCGCTCCACAGGTACACCAAAAACTGCTGAATTTTTCCAGCACTTACTTTTATTTTAGGGTTGCAGCGTTTGCAGGATTTTGTCTTTACTGCGGGGGAACGTGTGTTTGGTGGCATCGTACTGGGGAAATGGCAGATGTGTCGAATGTGAAATTTGGGGTTGGCAGGGGGAGTGAAAAGTGAAGGAAAAGGGAAATTCTATCATGGTTCTGGGGGGAACAGGAAGGTGTATTACTATTGACATTGTCTTGGGTTGTCTTAAGAATGTATTCAGTTCCACTACTCGTAGTGGGTGCGCTTGCCCAGTTACGAGGTGAACAGCGACACACACCTCATTTGCTGGAAAGGGGAATTTTGCTCTGGAGGTTGACCAACAGGCCCAGGTTTAAGTGGTCACCTTTTTAAGGCGTGAAGATTGACTGAGCATCTGTTGGAACACCGGAGTTTACCCGAAATTAATAAAAGAATAAATTGGTAATTGCAGAGGATTAACACATCAAAAAAAAACCCACAGCAGTTGAAAATCAGAATTAAAAACAGAAAATGCTGGAAAATGCTCTGTAGGTCAGGCAGCAGCTGTGGAGAGAGAAAGAATTAATGATTTAGGTCACAAAAACAGAGTTGGACGCTCTGACAAAGGATCATCCAGACTTGAAATGTTGGCTCCATTCTCTCTCCACAGATGCTGTCAGACCTGCTGAGATCTTCCAGCATCTTCTGTTTTTGTTTCAGGTTCCAATATCTGCTGCCGTATTCTGCTTTGATCTTAATGATTCAGGTCGGTGGCCTCTCATCAGAACTGGTGATGTGGATCAATTCCGATGAAAAGTCGCTTGCTTGCACAATTAATTGATTAAGCTAATCACTCTATTATAGCGGAATGAAGAGCTAATTGAAGCCACTTGAAAACTTGATTTTGTCTGAAACAGTGACCAGAACGTTAAGGCAGATGGTACCACGGGTTGCCTGGGGTTACTCCAATAATCATGTGTGGTTTAAGTGATGCATTTAACCTATCCCCACCAGCCAAATGTAAATCTTCCACGTTTCTATTAACGCATGAGAATTACTTTTTTAAAAAACAGGACCAAAAGGCATCCTCAAATAAATGCAAATTAATGCGGATGCTGCTAATCTGAAATAAAAGCAGAAAATGCTGGATAAATTCTGCAGCTCTGGTAGCCTCTGTGAAGATGGAAACAGAGGGTGGAACTTTCCTCCCCATGTGTGGCGCCTTTGGGGCAGCAGGAGGTGGCGCGCTACTCGCTGGCAACAGGATCGTATGATCCCACCATTGTCAACAGGATTTCCCATTGAACTTACCCCTTGCAACCGGGAAACCAGCAGTGGGGTGCACCGTTGGCGGGGCCATAGGTTCCTGCTATTGTAAACGTTAGCAAGATTTTGGCGAGAGCTAACATTTTGAGTCCAGCTTTCTGGACTCAACATTGACTTCAACAACTTTCCCCTCTGCCTTAACCCCCCTTTTTGCTTTTTGGTTCCCTTGGTTTGCCCTAATTCAACCCCACCCCTCCCCCACAGGGCCATCAGTTTTGCTTTCACTGAACACTGACTTTTGTTCTCCCATTAACACTTTCTGATATCTTACCTTTATGCCATCATTAGCACCTTCTTCAGTCCTCAATGCTACCATTGGTCTAGTTGGGCACATGAGCGGCGCAGGCTTGGAGGGCCGAAGGGCCTGTTTCTGTGCTGTATTGTTCTTTGTTCATTAACACACCCTTTATCTTACGTCTATGACATCTTTGTCAATCTCTCCTTAGGCCCGATCTATCCCTAACCTTCTATTCTGCCCTGCTATATAATTCATTGCATTTCTACCCTCTTCAGTTCTGTAGAATGGTCATATGGACTTGAAATGTTAACTCTGTTTCTCTCTCCACAGATGCTGCCAGACCTGCTGATCTTATCCAGCATTTTCTGCATTTATCTCAGAAAGATATCCTGGTGGGACTGGGAGCTGGTGATGCTACAGTGGGGGAATAAATTGTGCTCTCAATGGGAATACTGTTAAGGAAACAGATGGATGTGATTCATAACTCTGTTGACGAATTGCAAAATCTTTGGAGAGGAGCATTCATTGTCCATAAAATGAAGTCCATTTTGCTGGAAAATGAGACAGGCTGATATGAAGCAAAATATAGAATCATAGAATTCCTACAGTGTAGAAGGAGGCCATTCGGCCCATTAGCTTGCACCGACAACAATCCCACCCAGACTCTATCCCCGTAATCTCACGTATTTACCCTGCTGTGTCCCCCTGACGCTAAGGGGCAATTTAGCATGGCCAATCAACCTAACCTGCACATATGGACCTTGGTCTTTTTTTTTCTTAACGATTCCAATGTTAAGGAGGCAACACATATGGGGGAAGAGAATAGAGGAGGATAGAAAATTGGAGTAACATGGTTTTTTTGATGATAAGCCAAACATCTGGGACTTCTTAAGAAGCTGACAGGGAATTTTGAAAAGACCGACTACAGATCCAGTTGGATTGGTGAATAAAATGCTGCCAATAAACAAGAACATGATCAGTTAAGTGGCCTGAAAAATCCTGTGCTGAAGTGACTGGTTGCTGAAGACAATAATATTTACCACACTGGAGAAAATTAAAAGCAGTTCTGAGAATCTGACTGAGTTATAATCTAATTTACTGGACTGGATTGTGTTTATTCATTCGTTATTTATTCAATAAGCTCACTACTTGTCTGAAAGGGCACTCTCCTCATTACCCGGCAGGAGGAAGAGCTGGATACTTACATCATTTTCATAATGAGATTGGCCTTCACAAGTGAATTGTGATACCTTCACGGAAAGAGGGCTTGTTTCACCAAAAATTCTATCCTTGCAACAGGTTTTTGGTAAGCCTTAGCTGAAGAGTTTGCCAGATCCTTCTGGTAAAGACTGATCATAGAATTCCTACTGTCCAGAAAGAAGCCATTTGGCCCATCTTATGTGCACTGACAACAATCCCACCCTATCCCCCATAACCTCATGTATTTACCCTGCTAGTCCCCCTGACGCTAAGGGGCAATTTAGCATGGCCAATCAACCTAACCCACATATCTGTGGGAGGAAATCGGAGCACCCGGAGGAAACCCACGCAGACACGGGGCGAATGTGCAAACTCCACACAGTCAGTCACCTGAGGCCAGAATTGAATCTGGGTCCCTGGTGCTGTGAAGCAGCAGTGCTAACCACTGTGTCACCATGCCACCCACTTCTGCCTTGACTTTTGAAAGAATGTAACGCCCTCATGTACTCAGGATTTCCACACCCACATAATTAGTTTTGAGGCTGTGGCCGGATGGCCAAAGGCAATGGCAACGGTGATGGTAACAGTGTCAATGAGAATGGATAAGAACCACAGTTCTTGGGATTTTAGCCAAGTTGTATTAAACACAGATGCAGGTCAGATAAGACTACAGCAAGTCATGACCTGTCCTGTGAGATGTGACCTGACACTTTCTGTGTTGGCCAAATAAGGATGGTTGTTCGGATGAGTTCCAGACATCCCAGAACCATTGATTATAGTCTTATTCCATATATGGAAAGGCTATGTAATTTACGTGCAGTTTGGTATAAATATTTGGGAGTTGTTTACAAGTAATTCCATTGGCAATAATCAAACATTGTGATCAGTTTCTGGTCACATTGGCTGAATGGCAGAGAAATGTGCAAAGGTTAGGATAAAAAGAGCACTTTGATTCTTTGTTCTCAGTGGAAGCTCAAGAATCGCATTTGCAACATGTGCTCTGGAGATAGCTTCATAGAAAGACAAGAGGAAGATTCATACCCAAACGGAAACTCAAGAATCGCATTCGCAACATGTGCCTTGGAGATAGCTTCAGAGAAAGACAAGAGGAAGATTAACATCCAAGGCAAACCTGGCCAGTTCACTTAAGGGGGGTAGTATTTGTTTTCAGTCAAAAACTTAAAGGTAAAGTTAGAGTTAAAGATAAACTAGAGTTAAAAAGTTTGAATTTAAATGAGTTAAAGTTAAGGTTGAGGTTCAATGAATTAAGTTGCCTAAGTTAAAGTAAGTGTTGCAACTAATGTAGATTTATGTTGAATATAACTTCTCAAAGTGTTAAATAAAAGGAAAGATTTTCTTTAAGTGAAATCTGAGTTAACTCAGATTTTGTTGGTCACACAAGGGGAAAATATCTGGGGAAAAGGTTTAAATATTCCAGTCGGATAACAAGTTATAATCACTGTCATTTTTACAGGCATAGGTAATAACTAACTTGTGCATAGCAATGTTCTATGAACTGCAAATTAGATAAACGGCCAATTAATCTGATTGCTGGTATTGGTTGAGAGATAAATCTTGATCAAGGCACCAGGTGACTTCCAGCTCTTGTTCAAATAGTGTCATGGGATCTTTGTCCATTCACTTAAACAGCATATGTGGCCTCACTTCAAAGTTTAATTGAAAAAACAGCACCTCCAACATGATAGCACTCCCTCAATCCTGCGATAAAGGATCAGCCAAAATGGAGTGCTCAGTTCCTGTAGTGAAGCTGGAATCCACCACTTACTCAGAATCAGAACTCCTGTTGAACTAATTGATTTGAGTTCTGTAAATTGTTTTGATCTACCTATCAGGGTGGCACGGTGGCACAGTGGTTAGTGCTGCTACCCCACAGCGCCAGGGACCCGGGTTCGATTCCTGGCTTGAATCACTACCTGTGCAGTCTGCACGTTCTCCCCGTGTCTGTGTGGATTTCCTCCGGCTGCTCTGGTTTCCTCCCACAGTCCGAAAGATGCGCTGGTTAGATGCATTGGCCATGCTAAATTCTCCCTCAGTGTACCCGAACAGGTGCCAGAGTGTGGCGACCAGGGAATTTTCACAGTAAATTCATTGCAGTGTTAATGTAAGCCTACTATCCTCTCAGTTAAATTATAGGTTAAGATGAATTAGGTCAAGAGGATTAGAAAGAACACTAAATGATCATAACTCAAATTCACCTTTCTCCAACCTGAACTTAACCCAGATTAATGAGTTGAAAGTATCCAGTCAGTTGCACAGATCCTATGGTCAATGAGGCTGGAAAATGTTAAAAAGTACGCACTCAACAGTGTTTATTACAGATACAATTCATAATCCCACTTAGAGAAGCCATAAAGATGATACATGTAGGAGTGGGTGTTTTTTCTGAGGTTGCATCTATGATATTTTTAAGGACTTTATACTGCACCTGGTGGTGTTGTAAATAGTTCCATAGCACTATGGTCCCAGATGACCACTGGTGGTGATTTAACCTCAGGTAAAGTTCAGAACCGGAGCTGGTATGGGAATTGAACCTCCACTGTTAGCATCGCGAGCCAGCTGTCCAGCCAGCTGAGCTAAGCCAACCCCCAGTTACACCTTTAATGAAATAAACTATCCCAAGCTATTTCACAAGGGCATTATAAAATAAAATTAGACACTGCACCACAAAAGGTAATATTAGGCCAGTGGCCAAAAGTTGGTGAAGGAAGTAGGTTTAAGGAGTACTTAATGGAAGAAGGAGTAGTAGACATTCAGTGGGGTTTAAGGAGAGAATTCCAGAGCTTGTGACCTAGGCAGCTGAAGACACAGCTACCAACAGTGGAGCAATTAAAATCAGGGATCCTCAAGAGACCAGAATTCGATGAGTGCAGGTATTTTGGAGCTGGAGGAGATTACAGAGATTGGGAGGAGTCCGAGGCCTTTGAGGGATTTGAAAACAAAGATGTGAATTTTCAAATCAAGGTTGCTTGGCCAGGGGCCAGTGTAAATCAGTGAGCACAGAGGTGATAGGTGAATAAAACTTCCTACATGTCAGGACATGGATAACAAAGTTTTTGGATAACCTCAAGTTTATGGAGGGCAGAAGACATGGCGTGTAACCGCATCTTCTAAAGATGACAAAGGCATGAATGAGTGTTTCAGCAGCAAACGAGCCAAGGCAAGAGAAAAATTGGGTAATATCACAGAGAGGAAATAGGTAGTCTGAATAATGACTCAATGGGCGGACAGCATCTTTCTGCACTGCAAAGGTTCTGTGGATATGTGGTCAGAAGCTCATCTTGGGATCAAATTTGATACCCAGATCATGACAATCTGATTAAGTCTCACACAGTTGCCAGGGAGAGAAATAGAGTCAGTAGCTAGCTTGTGGAGAGGGCAGAAGGTGAAGTATCTAAAAGCAAAATACTGAGGATGCTGGAAATCCAAAACAAAAACAGAAAATGCTGGAAAAACTCAGCAGATCTGGCAGCGTCTGTGGAGAGAGGAACAGAGTAAATGGGATAAATTTTCCGATCCGGCACATTGCAGGAATCATCACAGGCAGGACAGACCTTTTAACAGACCATTAGAAGGTCTGTTGACCTCGGGTGGAAGTTTCTGGTCACTGGCCAGGACTGGAAAATCTCACTCCAATGCTTTGAGTCCGAGACCGGAATTTTACTGCAAGGCCTGTCCCAGAATTAGGTCGGGCGCGGCTCGCAGAATGGAATTCTCCATTGGCCTCGGGCAGGATTTTACGAGCCTCACCCAAGCAAGGTCGTAAAATACTGATCCATATGACTCTTCTTCAGAGTTAAAGAGAGGGAAGAATGTGATGGAATTTCTACTGTTTTAGGGGGATTGGGGTAAAATAGGTCAGGACTAGGTGGGAACTAGGAGAGATTTGACAAAGGTGACATGGGCACAAGACAAAGGGAGTGTAAATAGTTAAAGACTAAAGAAGGTGCTGACAGTGGTATAAAGGTAAGACTTTGTCTTTGGTCTTACTGATATTTAATTGGAGGAAATTTCCATTCATCCATGACAGGATGTCTCATAAGTAGTCTGATAATTTCACAACAGTGGAACAATCAAGAGAGGTGGTGGTGAGGTAGGGCTTGGTGCCAGCATGCATGTGAAAATTAACGTTACACGCTTTCAAATGATGTCACCAATGGCCAGCATCCAATGAAAAATAAGAGTGGGGGCAGAGGGGAAAGGAGGTATCCTTGGAGGATACCAAAGATAATGGTGTGGGAGCAGGAAGAGAAACGACTATTAAATTGACTTCACATTTTATGAAGTGGATAGTATCAGTTTCTTTATTAACTTTGGGTGAATGTTTTAAATCTTAATACCTTCAGGACACCTGCTACAATACAGTACAAGATAATAGCACTGGGATGTCATCAATGGCACATCTACATTCCATTGGCCTCATTATCTGGGTTCTCCATGGTGTTAACAATTCCAATTTAATTTTACTGAAATTATTTTCTTGCACAATGCATTATATTTTCACATTAAAATTCATTATATTTTTGCAAAGCGTTCTCTCAATGGTGTCATAATTGATATGTTTTACATAAAAATACAGGACATGAAAAAAACCTCAAATGAGAAAAAAAATTGGCCATATAACCATTATGTGTCTGCTGAATATGTTTCACCTGAGGAAATAATCTGCGCCCTCGAAAATTAAACCAAGACAAACATGGATTGTAATTCTTCGCTTTCCATTGGTATCATATTTCCCAAAGCGTCAGCATATTGGGAACTATTGAATTTAATTATCTCAGTTATTCTTGCTATACTCAATCCTAAACAGGATGCCAATCATCTTTTTAAAAAAGGATGTGAATTGATTCAATATTAATTTCTTTATCTGGGAATCTATTCTGCAAATGCACCAATGATAGAATTAAATCATTTTGATCTTGTCCTGTATAAGGCTTGTTCTCAATGATGATATTGCTAGTAAAATTTGTTTTTATGTATAGTCTTATATTGTCAATGCTTTTCATTCAATTGCAGCACCATTTTGTAGGTTGATACATTTATGATCTAAGTTAAATGACTTTAATAACTTTTGATTTCAGCACATTGGGGGCGATTTTAAGTTCGCACTTTCCGTCTGCGGGAAAGGCACCATGTGCTCAAAATCCGGAAAGCATGATTCACGCCAGCGAGTTTCCAAGCTCTGAGATTCCTAGCCGGTTGAGTGGCGTAAAGCATGCCGCACGAAGCACAGAAAGCTCCTTTCAATACATGAGCATGTCATCAGCGAGCACTCTCTCCGGGACTTCCCCCTCAGGGGACACAGATAAGTTCAACTCGGAGCCGGGGGTGGAGGTCCCAGAATCGTCAATGTGGGAGGAGGTCGGGAGATGTCACTTGCAGGCCTTCTCTACCCCTCATGTCAGGGTGCCCCTTGTTTTAAAGGAGTTGTGAAGACAGCGCAGGCAGCGGTTCCCGTATCCTCCTTCCTGAGTTCCTGTCCATATCGCAGCTGAGGGAGTGCCCTTCCTTAGTGTCAGCTGGGAAGAGGGCGGGAGGGCTTGAAAACAAGAGGCTCAGCACTGGGACGGCACAGTGGTTAGCGCTGCTGCCTCACAGCTCCAAGCACCCAGGTTCGATTCCAGCCTCGGATGATTGTCTGTGTGGAGTTTGCACATTCCCCCCGTGTCTGTGTGGGATCCGGGTGCTCCGGTTTCCTCCCACGGTCCAAAGATGTGTAGGTTAGTTGAATTTGCCATGGTAAATTCTTCCTTAGTGTCCAAAGATTAGCAGGGATTAGTGGGTAAATGCACGAGTCTACAGAGATAGGGCAGGGGAAGATGCTCTATTGGAGACCCCCAGAGTCGGTGCAGGTTCAATGGGCCGAATGACCTCTTTTGTACTGTAGGGATTTATGGGGGTGACTATGAGTTACTCGGGTGGGGTCCCATGAGAGGCCGAGCTGGCATTGTACGGGAATCAAGAATGGACTGCGTTTCCCCTCATGCGGCCTGAAGGGCCTTGCACTCGGGGGAGGATGACTGCAGTGTGATTGGAACCCACACTCAGGGAGAGGCTGCCTGGAAGACTCTAAGCATTTGTCAGGGGTACTTGCGTGTAACAGTAGATCTCAGTGGAACATGGAAGGTTGCTCAGCTCTGCACCCCTGGTGACCTGGGAGAAATTGGGTGCCCTCTGGGAATGAGCTGGACGTGCTAATTGCTGGCCTCACACAATTCGGCTGTGCCTCGTCTGCCACAAGAGCAGGGCACTTCGCTGAACAGCCATCCCAGCCTCCCCTCACTAATGATTATGCCATTAACTGGTGTGCAGCCAAAAAGCACCGCCATTTCGAGGAGGCCACCGTTGAACTCTTTGCAAGCCGATGTCCCAAGCATTGAGCTGACATTCCCAGAAAGGCTACAACATCACACAGATAACACTGATGTGCCCCATTATGCAAGGCGTGATGGGGTCATGACCGGATGCATTGGTGAGGAGCCCCATCAGGATGCAAACAATGATCACATGCAGCAACTCACCTGTCCTCTAACGTAATGCCAGGTTTCTTTGATGGAGGCTTGAGGCTGGGGGAATGTGGGCGTTTGGTGCCACTGAACTCTGGGGTCCACGCCCGCATCCTGCTGGAGTTGATGGGGACCCATGTGGAGATGCAGCTATAGTGTCCGAGTGGAGGGTGTGAGTGATGGCGTTGAGACACCTACTGAGTCTGCAGCCATTGGATGGTAGTCCCAGAGGAGGATCTGCGCTGGTGTCAGGTGCAGGTGACAGTTGTGACGCCCACCTCTTCAATGATGGGGTTGGAGAAGTCTCCCTCTGAGCTGCTGGAGTCTGGTGGGTCCAGGGGGCATGAGGATGGTCCGACCTGTTCTCCTGTTCAGCCTGCAAGAGAAGGGAAATTGCATCAAAGTGAATACAGAGGGAACATTGATTACTTATTTGAGACTTGAGGAATGACAGTATATGTGTTGAGGATTCTCATGTTTCTCTGCTGTCCCCACTTCACCAGCAGCGCAGGCACGTTCTTCCTCCTCCCCAGCCAGATCGAGGGCTTGGTCCTCAAAACTTGTGAGGGTTCTCAGCTGGGGCATGACTCCACCTGGCTGTGCCCACCAACGCCTGTTGTGGTTGAGTTTGTCCTGCAAAGACACAGAGAGGAAAACTGTAGGTGGGAGTGTTGACATTTACGATGGTGATGAGGTGCGGCAGGTGTGGGGCTTGGGTGGGAGCTGGAGTGTGAGGAGCAGAGCTGCTACTGGGGGAACATGGTGATTGTGGGAGGAGGGGGGGAATCTGGTGCCTGATGTTGGAAGAGGCCAAGGTGGCTGAGTGAGAGAAAAGGTTGGGTGTGTGAGGGGACCCAGTAGGAGACTGGAGGTTGTTCACTTACCCTGGCTGAATGAAGAAGGTCATTCTTTTTCTGACACTGCTACCCCATCCTCTTCTGGAGTGCGCTTGCACTGACCAGAACTGCCACTGCATCCCAAGTGGGGGTGCTGGAAGGCCATCTCCCGCCTCTACTCCACTCCATCCAGCATCCTGGTGAGGGCCTCCTCCGAAAAGCATGGTGCTGCCTTCTTGGCTGGAAGTCCCTGCAGTCGTCGTGGGACAAGTGCTGTGGAGCCGTTTATATGGTCCAGTGCTTGCAGTGGTTAAGTCATAGCGGGGCGGGCAAACCAGAGGGAACACGCCGCAGGAGCAGCATGAAACTTGTGGCATAACAATTATTACTAATAAGGTATAAAATTCAGTCTGAAAACACGTCAGCTCTGTTGATGGGAAACACTCCTTTTTTCATGCCAGAACCAACACTGCTATTTTTTGGTAAGATTTCGCCCACCATGCGCACATCAGGCCTATCATACGCCATTTCAGGAAGCTGTGACTCATAAAGGGAATCATAATTTTAAAATATTATACAATTCAATTGAAGCCAAGTCATATAGTAATAACAAGATTAGGAATTATTGAATTACAATACGTCCGACCTAAACTTCTCTGCCTTTTTCTATCCTCCTTTAAGAAGCCCTTTAAAACCTCCCTCTTTGACCAAGCCTGTTCCCTTATTTGCTTTTGTTGTTCATTCTGTACTTCTTGGTAAAGCTCCTGTGAAGTGCCATGGGAGGCTTTACTATGTTAAAGGTGCTATATAAATGCAGGTTGCTGTTGTCATGGAAGGTTATGATGATATTAAGGGGTCCGTTGACTGTATTAGTATTTAAAATACAGCTATATGGCATTCTTCAATATTAGTTTTAAAGAACTGTGGAATATATGTAAGTGTGGCCTCAGGGAGGCAGAACCAAATAGATCAATTGGTCAAATTCCTTCAGTGTTGCATCACCACAGTTAAATTTTATGCTTATGTTACTTCAACATTCCATGTTGTATTCATATGTCAGCACAGCGCCATCCTTTCTGGGGAAAGAAATCTTTCACTTTTTTGAAAGTGTAAGGTTTGAAAAGCCGTCTACGTCTAGGTCATGAATACATGGTGCTCAGGAATCACCTGGTCCCTGTGTATGGGTGGAATTTTTTTTTCCTTTTGAAACTAAGTCCTGTGGTGGGAAAGTTCTGCAGCTCATTTCCCACTGATTAAAATGGTGGTCAAACGTGCCTGGCCTTGTGTTTGGCTGGTTAGCTTAACGTCTGTAGTGGGAAAATGCTGGAATCCATCATTAAAGAAGAAATAGCAGGCCATCTGGATAAGAATGGTTCGATTAAGCAGACGCAGCATGGGTTCATGAGGGGAAAGTCGTGCTTGATGAACTTGTTGGATTTTTATGAAGATGTGACTAGTGCGGTTGACGGAGGGGAACCGGTGGATGCAGTGTTTTTGGATTTCCAAAAGGCGTTTGATAAGGTGCCTCACAAAAGGTTGCTGAAGAAGATTGGGTCACACGGAGTTGGGGGTAGGGTGTTAGCGTGGATTGGGGATTGGCTATCCAACAGGAAGCAGAGAGTCGGAATAAATGGGTGCTTTTCTGGTTGGCGGATGGTAACTAGTGGCGTGCCGCAGGGATCGGTACTGGGGCCTCAACTATTTACCATTTATATAGATGATCTGGAGGAGGGGACTGAGTGTAGGGTAACAAAGTTTGCAGACGACACAAAGATAAGTGGAAAAGTGAATCGTGTGGAGGGCGTAGAAGGTCTGCAGAGAGATTTGGACAGGCTGAGTGAGTGGGCGAGGATCTGGCAGATGGAGTATAACGTTAACAAATGCGAGGTTATTCACTTTGGAAGAAATAATAGCAAATCGGATTATTATCTAAATGAAAAGAAATTACAACATGCTGCTGTGCAGAGGGACCCGGGGGTCCTTGTGCATGAGATGCAAAAACCCAGTCTGCAGGTGCAACAGGTGATTAAGAAGGCAAATGGGATGTTGGCCTATATCGCAAGGGGGGTAGAATATAAAAGCAGAGATGTCTTGCTGCATCTGTTGGCATTGGTGAGGCCGCAGCTGGAATACTGTGTGCAGTATTGGTCCCCTTATTTGCAGAAGGATATATTGGCCTTGGAGGGAGTGCAGAGAAGGTTCACCAGGTTGATACCAGAGATGAGGGGTGTTGATTATGAGAGAGACTGAGCAGATTGGGTTTGTATTCGTTGGAATTTAGAAGGCTGAGGGGGGATCTTATAGAGACCTATAAGATAATGAAGAGGCTGGATAGGGTAGAGATGGAGAGATTCTTTCCACTTAGAAAGGAAACTAGAACTAGAGGGCACAGCCTCAAAATAAAGGGGGGTCAGTTTAGGACAGAGTTGAGGAGGAACTTCTTCTCTCAGAGGGTGGTGAATCTCTGGAATTCTCTGCCCACTGAAGTGGTGGAGGCTACCTCGTTGAATATGTTTAAATCACGGATAGATGGATTCCTGATCGGTAAGGGAATTAGGGGTTATAGGGATCAGGCGGGTAAGTGGAACTGATCCACTTCAGATCAGCCATGATCTTATTGAATGGCGGGGCAGGCTCGAGGGGCTAGATGGCCTACTCCTGCTCCTATTTCTTATATTCTTATGTTTAGGAGGTAATTAGTTGTGCTGAAGTGAGTAGCTCTCAAATCATTTGGGGACTGGGATTTGATTTGTCCACCTCACATTTACATAATGGGTCAAAGGTCTGGGTGCCATATTTGAACACCACCCAAGCACACACATTTCACTCTCTCAGCTGTCTTTCAGGATAACTGTAGAGATGTCAGCGCAGCAGAAGAAAAAGAAGGCTGCTCTGAGGTTTAGCCATGACATTGATAAGAGGGGTGCGCCAACTCTGGGATGTGCTGCACCTGAAGGATGGCTCTTGTAAGCATGCCAACCTCACCTCTCTGGCCTGGGAGGCCATAGCAAGTCAGGTCACCATAGCTGGCAACGGCTCCATTGCAGGAGGAGGGTGAATAATCTAATTTGCTCTGCCAGGGTAAGTCAACCTTTCGCTTACTCAAAACTCACATTCTCATTACGGCATTATGCAATCAAAGGGTTACACCCTTCAGGATCTCACACAATATTGGGGTGGGGGGGGTGACACATATCATCACTGATTGTCTCATGGATACTTTCACATCGTAAGAAGTCTCACAACACCAGGTTAAAGCCCAACAGGTTTATTTGGTAGCACAAGCCACTAGCTTTCGGAGCGCTGCCCCTTCACCAGGTGAGTGGGAGTTCTGTTCACAAACAGGACATATAAAGACACAAACTCAATTTACAAAATAATGGCGAGTCTTCACAGGTAATCAAGTCTGGTGTTGTGAAAGTTCTTACTGTGTTTACCCCAGTCCAACGCTGGCATCTCCACAACATACTTTCACATCGCCACTATCTTATCTATCATGCTGCACAAACTCCAGCCACAGGCCTCTCTGGGGATAAGTACACCACACACAGGAGGCATGCCTGTTTCCCAACCTTTGCTCCATCCCTTCTCATCACATTCCTTGCTTTTATCTTCACGCAGTCCAAACTTGCTCACAACAGAAGGGAGAGATCCCAGACAAGTGGAAGGACGACCAACATGACAGAGCTCGCCAGTTTCAAGGAGGTTGGTGCTGAACTGACTGGGAAGGACAGGGGTCACTCCTATGGGGAAGGTGAGATCAGCTTCTCCCAGCAACCTGGTATGGATGAGACCACGATGAGTTCATCACCTTCTGACATTCACAGTGGCATACAATCTTGCATTTTGCCTGCTTATGAATTAAATCTCTCTCTCTCTCTCACTCACGCAGGCACCAGCAGGCCCAGGCAGAGGAGTAAGGCCAACGTACACCCCAGCCCCTAGCCCACCTTAGGTGAGGAAGCTGAGGAGCCACCTGAGGAAGTTCTATCACTGCGTTCACCCACACCCTCCACCAGCATGGAGACACACACCTCGGTAGTCATCATTGTACATTAGGCTTGGGGCCATTTTCTGAAGAACACCTCACTGATATATTTCCGCAGCAGTAACAGCCCAGCTCTCTGGAACTCGGAGGACTACTGGAGTTCAGGCACCTACTGAGTCCGAGTCAGGGATGCAAGAGTCACTTAGTAGACCAGAGTGAGGGATGGAGGAGTCCATTCATGTTCTGTCTGATGCTGTGGCTCCGAAATGCCAGTGCCACAAGGTTACCATGGGAAGGGTGGCAAGGTCCAGCACGTCCTGTTGGATTTGCACTCAGATCTGCACTCCAGGTCAATAGACATTGCTGGGATCCATCAGTGGCTAGGCAAGAATGGTAAGAAGTTTAACAACACCAGGTTAAAGTCCAACAGGTTTATTTGGTAGCAAAAGCCACACAAGCTTTCGAGGCTCTAAGCCCCTTCTTCAGGTGAGTGGGAATTCTGTTCACAAACAGAATTTATAAAGACACAGACTCAATTTACATGAATAATGGTTGGAATGCGAATACTTACAACTAATCCAGTCTTTAAGAAACAAAACAATGGGAGTGGAGAGAGCATCAAGACAGGCTAAAAAGATGTGTATTGTCTCCAGACAAGACAGCCAGTGAAACTCTGCAGGTCCACGCAACTGTGGGAGTTACAAATATTGTGACATGAACCCAATATCCCGGTTGAGGCCGTCCTTGTGTGTGCGGAACTTGGCTATCAGTTTCTGCTCAGCGACTCTGCGCTGTCGTGTGTCGCGAAGGCCGCCTTGGAGAACGCTTACCCGAATATCAGAGGCCGAATGCCCGTGACCGCTGAATGGGCAGGGCACCTTGACCTTCCTTCAGGTGCTCCTTCTCCTCAATGAGTCAGGAGGGGCCATTGGGCAGGTTGTCTTTCTCCTTCATATAGAACAGTACAGCACAGAAACAGCCCTTCATCCCATGATGTTGTGCCGAACATGACGCCAAATTAAATTAATCCCTTCTGCTTGCCCTTGGTCCATATCTCTCTATTCCTTGCATAATCATGTGCTTATCTAAAAGCCCCTTTAATGCCCCTATTGTATCTGCCACTACCACCACCCCTGGCAGCACGTTACAGACACCTACCACACTCTGCCTAAAAAAACTTGCCCCTCACATCTCCTTTACTCTCCCATTCCTTCCAGACTGCTGACAACATTGTCCTTCCTCCCCCACCCCCAATTCCATGAGTCTCTGTGCAAACCCTTCCTCATGTGCCCTCTCCCAACTTCACAAGTTTTTTGTGCAAACCTTCCCCTCCTGTGCAAAATTAACACACCCACTCTTCATATTCCAGAGTCTGTGTGCTTCCCCTCCACTTCATACAGTTCTGTTCCCATTCCACCCTGGTTTGTGTCTGTGTTCCTGTCTTTGATGTTGGACTCCAGCTTCCCATCTCTGACTGCCATCATCGCTCCTTCCCCACCCCAACCCCTCTGCCTACTATTGCTTCCCCCCAACTCTGCCCTTTTACCCCTGTTTCTCCTTTCTTCCTTCCCCTCCACCTCCCAGCCCCATCTCCTCCTTTGTCAATTGTTCCCCATGTCTCTTTCTCTCATCATGTCAGTGCAAAAGATAAGGCTGAAGCATTTGCAAACACTTTCAGCCAGGAGTGCTGAGTGGATGATGCATCTCGGCCTCCTCGGTCCCCAGCAACACAGATGCCAGTCTTCAGTTAATTTGATTCACTCCACATGACATCAAGAAATGGCTGAAGGCTCTGGATACTTCAAAGGCTTTGGATCCTTATCAACATTCCAGAAATAGTATGGAAGATATGTGCTCCAGACCTTGTCATACCTCTTGCCAAGTTGTTCCAGTATAGTGACAACACCAGCATCTGCCCGACCATGTGGAAAATTACCCAGGTATGCCCTGTACGCAAGAAGAAGTCTCACAACACCAGATTAAAGTCCAACAGGTTGGACTTTAACCTGGTGTTGTGAGACTTCTTACTGTGCTTAACCCAGTCCAACGCTGACATCTCCACATCACTGTACGCAAGAAACAGGACAAATCCAACCCAGCCAATTACAACAGCTTGGGGGTTACCATTGACCAGAAACTGAAATGGACTAGCCTTATAAATACTGTCCACAAGAGTAGGTCAGAGGCAGGGAATAATACAGTGAGTAATTGAACTCCTGACTTACCAAAGCCTGTCCACAATCTACAAAGCTGAAGTCAGGGGTTTGATGGAATACTCTCCACTTGTCTGGGTGAGTGCAGCTCCAACAACATTCAAGAAGCTAGAAAATACACTGCAGAACTCACCAAGACTCATTCAACAGCACTTTCCATCACATGACCCATAACACCTTTAAAGACAAGAGCCACAGACACATGAGAACACCACCACCTGTAAGTATCCCCCTAAGCCACACACCATCCATACTTAAAATTATATCACCATTCCTTCCCTTTGCTGGGTTAAAAGCCTGGAACTCCCTTCCCAACAACACTGTGAACTACACCATATGGACTGCAGCAGTTCAAGGAGGCAGCTCACCACTACCTTCTCAAGAACAGTTGAGGATGGGCAACAAATTCTGGTCAAGAGTATTGATAGGCAGAGGGATCTGGGTGTACAGGTACAGGTACACAGGTCACTGAAAGTGGCAACACAGGTGGAGAAGGTAGTTAAGAAGGCATGCTTGCCCTCACCAGCTGGGGAATTGAGTTTAAAAATTGGCAAGTCATGTTGCAGTTTTATAGAATCTTAGTTAGGCCACATTTGGAATACAGTGTTCAATTCTGGTTGCCGCACTACCAGAAGGATGTGAAGGCTTTGGAGAGGGTACAGAAAAGATTTACCAGGATGTTGCCTGGTATGGAGGGCATTAGCTATGAGGAAGGGTTGGAGAAATAGAAATAGAAACCCTACAGTGCAGAAGGAGGCCATTCGGCCCATCAAGTCTGCACCGACCACAATCCCACCCAGGCCCTACCCCCATATCCCTACATATTTACCCGCTAATCCCTCTAACCTACGCATCCCAGGATTCTAAGGGGCAATTTTTAACCTGGCCAATCAACCTAACCTGCACATCTTTGGATGTGGAAGGAAACCGGAGCACCCGGAGGAAACCCACGCAGACACGAGGAGAATGTGCAAACTCCACACAGACAGTGACCCGAGCTGGGAATCGAACCCAGGACCCTGGAGCTGTGAAGCAGCAGCGCTAACCACTGTGCTATCGTGCCGCCCACTCGGATTAGCACGTGGCACTGGTAGTATTCCTGAGATCACTACCTTTGAAGTCCTACTTTTCCATTTTACTTGCTAACTCCCTATATTCCACTTTGAGGGCCTCATCCCTTTTTTATCTATGTTGTTTGTACCAATCTGTAGCAAGACCACTACCTGTTAGCTCTCCCCTCCAGAAAGTCCTGCAACTGCTGCAAGACATTCTTGACCCTGGCACCAGGGAGGCAACATACCATCCTGGAATCTTGTTTCTGATCACAGGAACAACTATCTATTCCCTTGACAACTGAATCACACATAACTATTGCAGTCCCACACTTTTCAGTCTTCCCTGTACAGCCGAGCCAACCATGTGGAAGAAATTTGTCTGCTGCTGCTTTCCCCTGAGAGACCATTCCCATCAATAGTATCCAAAGCAGTACATCTGCTTTACAGGGGAATGGCCACAAGAGATTGCTGCACAGCCTGTCCAGGCTTCTTGCTCTGCCTGATCGTCACCCATTCCCTTTCTGCCTGGGGAGTCTTAGCCTGCTGTGTGACCACCTCTCCTAACAATACGATCCACAATACTCTCCGCCTCACGGATGCTCCACAGTGTCGACAACTGCCGCTCCAGTTCCGAAACACTGGCTTGCAGGAGCTGCAGCTGGAGACACCTCCTGCACACATGCTGGCCTCAGGTACTGGAAATGTTCCCAGCTTCCTGCAGCCTCAGCTCTACTGGGGCCTCCTCAGACTTGTCTCTTCCTGGGACCATTCTCCAACCCTTTCAGCTGAGGCTCTTGAAGGCCACCCATTGGCTCTTCTGGAATTCGTGGTCTTGGCTCTTCTTGGGCTCCCTGAGCCTCGGCTCTACTTGGACACTCCCAGGCTTGGCTCCTATCAGGTCCTGCAGCCTGGTCTGCACTCAGGCACTTTTGATCCCAGCCCTACTCAGGTCCCTTGGCCCTGGCTCTTCCTGGGCCCCCTGGGCATCTTCCTGCACTCCTGCCCTCTCAAACTCAGCTCTCCTCGGGTCCTCTCAGCCTCAGCTCTTCTCTGGCCCTCTCGGCCTCAGCTCTTCTTGGGCTCCCATCACTTCTGCCATTTTCATGCCCCACCCTCGTCCATTGATGCCTTACTACCCCCGGCCTTGGCTCTTCACGCACCCACATGCTATACCGTCCTTAGTTCATCTTGCATCCAGCCACCCCCAACCCCAGCTCTTCGCAGGACCCACGATCTCAGCTGTTCATACGCCAACGCCGACACTTCTTATGTCCTCCACACCATCATCAATCTCGGCTCCTCGTGGGTCACTGATTCTGTTCTTCATTGGCCTCCTCACCCTGAGCTCATCTCGTGCCCTACACCACCCTTGGCAATTTTACACACTTAACCCCACCTGCACATGCTCTTCTTCGTCCCCTGGCCCCGGATCTTCTCAGGCCACACCAACACATGCTCTTCCCGGGCCACAGCAGCCTCGACGCTTCTTGGGTCCCCCCAGCCTTGGCTCTACTCAGGACCAGATGCATCTGTTTTTCTCAACCCCCACCTGGCCCTGACTCTTCATGTGGTCCCCTTGGCTTCAGGCATCACTGGCCGCTTTGGGCCATCTTGGGACACATGGCCTCAGCTCTTCTCAGTGCCCCTCAGCTTTGGTTCTTCTCTGGCCCCACAGCGACAGCTCTTCTCGAGACACAAGGCCCCAGATCTATTCAGGTCCCCTAAGCCTCTCCCTTTTCGTGAACCACATGACTTGGTCCATTCTCAGGCCTCCCTCAGCCTTGGCTCTTCCCATGACACTTCGGCCTCTTCTTAGGCACCTCTGGCCTCAGCTCATCTCAGGCCCACTTGGCCTCAGTTCTTTTCTGACCTCACGGCTGCAGGTCCTCTTGAGACACACAGCCTCAGCTCTTCTCGGGCCTTTTCAATCTTGTCTCTTCCAGAGACACTCAGCCTCGGTGGTTCTCAGACCCCATCGGCATTGGCCATTCTCAGGCCCGTTCTGCCTAGGCTCCTCAGGGCTTCCTTGGCATCAGCTCTTCTCGGGTCCCGTGGCCTCGCCCTTATCTCGTGGATCCACAGAATCTGCTCTTCTCAGCTCCATCCACGTCGGCTCATTTTGGGACACTTCGCTCTTCTCAGCTTCCCCTCATCCAAGGCTCCCTCATGCCTCTCGGCATCGGTCCTCATAGCCTGGGTTCTTGCTACCTTTCAGCCTAGGCTCTTCAGGGCCACCTCGACATTGTCTCTTCTTGGAGCCCATGGCTAGTTCTTCTCAAGCCCCTCAGCCTCGTCTCTTCTTGGAACTTTCGACCTCAGCTCTTCTTAGGCCTCCTCAGCCCTGGCACTTCACTCTCTCCCCTTGGCCTCGGTTCTTCTCAGGCTCTCTTGGTGTCTGTTCTTCCCAGACCTCCTTGGCCTTGACTCCTGGATGAAAGTTGATTTGTTCTCACTGGAATGATGGAGGTTGAGTGGCAACCTGATAGAAGTCTACAAGATTATGAGGGGCATGGACAGAGTGGATAGTCAGAAGCTTTTTCCCAGGGTGGAAGAGTCAATTACTAGGAGGCATATGTTTAAGGTGCGAAGGTAAGGTCTAAAGGAGATGTACAAGTCAAGTTTTTTACACAGAGGTTGGTGGGTGCCTGGAATTCGCTGCCAGGGCCGGTCGTGGAAGCAGATACGATAGTGACTTTTAAAGGGCATCTGAAAAAAATACATGAATTGGATGGGGATAGAGGGGTATGGTCCCCGGTAGGGTAGGGGGTTTTAGGGCAGCATGGTCGGTGCAAGCTTGGAGGACCGTAGGACCTGTTCCTGTGCTGTAATTTTCTTTGTTCTTTATTCTAAGCCACCAACTTCCATATCATGAAACATGTGAATTCCAATTACGTTGGGGCGGATGTGCCAAAAATACTATCACAACTTGTAAAGTTGAAAAATTAGGCTTCATCTCCATGAGTTTCTAATGCTCAGTCGTCCTCTGCAGCCCACTACAGCTGCAAAACATCGAATGCTGTGCAGCCATTGAGGAAAACCTGCAGAAATTGTTCCCCCTCCCCCCGATCTGGAGACAGCAGCCATGCCGGGAATCCAAGGTCTCCATTCAATATCACGGTTCGACACCTACGATCACTACCAAGACAAGAAAATGGTTAAAATAGAGATTCCACAGTCCAGCCACATTCAAGGCAAGATTAAAAAAAACTGATTAGAATAGCCCACAGTCCAGCCTTTGCTTTATTTATTTGTTTTTGCACGTACGTTCACAAAGGTAGGCTACTTGTTGGTTCCAATGTGTGAGGATGTGTAGTGTGTGCTATAATCCCAGGTTCCCATCGGTTCCCATCCATTGTCTGGCCATTTGTTCCGTGGATTGTATTTGGCAACGTAGTTAGAATGTTAATTCATGGGGGCATTGTTGTGGGGCGAGCCACTAGTTCCAGACAGGAGGGGGAGGCGGCAGATCCACACATCGCAATCGGGCGGAGTAGGGGGTGTTCCTTTTTTTAGGATTGCAGCACGAACAACAGTCGTGACCCATCAGAGATAAACGCCCGCTGGAGTAAAGGATGGGCACTTGCTTCAATTGGAATTAACTTCCTCCACTGTGACCGCACCTCCCCCCCCCCCCCCCGTTTTCGCGATGGTGGCGCTGAAGTCGCTGGTACCCGATACATTGTGTCAGTGGTGAAACTTGCACAGAATGACGCGCTGTGGATGTGTGAATTACAAGGGAATTCCTCCTGCCTTTGACTTGCTTTGAACCCAGTCCCTATCCGGCTCAACAAATATTGTATTTTCCTCTCGCTGTTTCCTTGTCATCACTCGGGGGTAAGCGACGCAATGCTTTATCATAAATATATATGATATATATCTTGGCCACCAAACTTGCATTCAGATTTAGCAAGCTGTTTGTCAAACCTTTTGTGTTTTTTTAAACCCCTCAGACATAAATGAGGACATTATCCCCCCCCCCCCCCCCCCACGATTTACCCCTGTTTCGCCAGTCAGACAGCCGGCTCATTTCAGCCGAATTGGTGTCAGTTTCTTGAATCCAGGACAGCATCTCCTGGCTCGGATTAATTTAGAAGCGAGGGAGCCGAGTCAACGAATTGTAATTATATATATATATCGGTGGGGCCAAGTGCTGCCGAGAGGAGTAATTGCTTTGGAAGAAATTGTAGGCGTGGATATTTTTTAAATGGCTTTGAGGCAGAAGTTAAAAGCGTTCCCCCCCTCCCCCTCTCTTCCAATAAATCTCTGCTACGATACACGAAATCGCTCCAACTAATATTCGAGTTCCCCTCTGTGACTGCGTGGTAATCACATGTACTGTAAATCATGGGATTTAAGTTGCCCCTGAAGGAAGCGGGTGTTGCTGTGTTAAAGGGTAAGTGAAAGGCAGGCGGGGGGGGGGGGGGGGGGGTAGAGTGAGGCAGGGAAAAATAATATTCCGCGACGGTATATATTTTATATTGGCATTAAGGATCTTTCAAGATCTTGGGCGAAGTTGTTAGGTTTTTGATGTATTTTAACTCGTAGTCTTGTAATTGTATCTCAAGCATCGCGTTTAGTTGCTAATTTATTTAGTTGACCATTTTTTTTTAGTCTGGAAATGAACCCACCCCACTGACGCCACTTGGTTTTGTGATTACGGAGTTAATCTCTTGGCTTCGCCAGCGTTCATACTGAGACTGTAAATATTGGTTCATCGACATTTCCAGCTATTTCTCGAAATTCAACATATCATGTGGTTTCTTATATATATGTATTTTAAAAAATATATATATGTATTTGTTCTTGGGATGCGAGTGGCGCTAAAAAAAAGGCCAGCCTTTATTGGGAATTTTCTGGCAGACTTGATTTCCTGGAAGAGCCAGAATCGGGATTTTCCCAGAAATAAAATCAGTTTAAGGAGATGTGGGCCTGCCTTGGCTGATATTCTCCTTCTGCTGGGCAGTGTGGAGCCCTGTAGTGTAGCCTCTTCATGAGCTGACAAGAGCATTATACCCACTGGTGTTGTGTTTACTTTCAGCTGGGGCACTTCACCAATAATTGTATGTGAAGAGCTTCGAAAGTCGATAAACACCAAGTCTTTTTCAAGGGAACAGTTTGCAGGGATGAGTGCGATGATCCAAAAGACGATTTCGTAACAGCAATAATGGAACAACTGATCGTTTCATGTTTCATATGAAGATTTGCATTTCATAGAAAGCCCTTTGTCACCTGAAGACGTCCCAGGAGCTTTTCAGACAATTAAGTACTTTAGAAATGCAGTTCCTGTTATCGGAAACTCGCAGCAAGCCCCTGCAAGAGAAATGCGATAATGACCATATAATCTATTTTAGTCATCTTGTTTAAGAGGATAAGCATTGGCCGGGACATCGGGGATAACTTGCCGGGTTTTTTTTAATATGGTGCCATAGGATCTTTTACACCACCTATTAGAGCAACTGTTGCTTTGATTTAATGTTTCATCTGAAACGCTGCACCTCTGACATTGCAGCACTCCCTCAGTACTGTACTAGGGTGGCAGTCTGGATTTTAAATGTAGTAATCCGATTTATAGTACTGTGCTGTGGTGATGTTGCCTTTGAAACATTCTGATAGCATTTCAGGGATATAAGGAATACATGTAAGGCAAGTTGTTCCCCCGCCTCAATCTTTTTGTAATTCTTAAAGCTGTGAGCTTCACTCCAGCCTCCACAAGACTTCATTTTTAAAAGGTGGGTATTTAGTTAACCCAGCTTTGAATTTGAGGTAAACCTGTTGCACCTCAAACTATTTGATTCCAATGCATTGTGGTTTGAAGCCTATTTGGTGAATAAAGCCCATTGTTGTCTTGTATATGGTCCCATTTATGTGGAGCTCTTTACAAAAACATCTTGCTCAGAGGACAAGAATATTCTCTGAAAAAAAAATTATACACGCAATTTGTTGACAGAAAAAGTGTAAATAAACTCAATACAATTAGTTTTTCCTGCAAACTTCATTGTAGTACTATTGGAAGCTTAACTTCCATCACTCAGATTTAACATGTCCAGGTCGGAGCCGCTATGGAAAGTAAAAGTTACGGTCATTTATATCATCACATTTATTTTTATAAAATATTGGCTTTCACTCATTAGGGGTAGTTAAAGTTGCAAACAGAAAAATGTAGTAGCATGCACGAGACTTGATTCATAATTATAGAATTTACAGTGCAGAAGGAGGCCATTTGGCCCATTGAGCCTGCATGGACCACAATCCCACCCAGGTCGTATCCCTGTAACCTCGTATATTTACCTTCATAATCCCCCTGACACCATGGGCTAATTTAGCATGGCCATTCAACCTAACCCACACATCTTTGGATTGTGGGAGGAAACTGGAGCACCCGGAGGAAACTCATGCAGACAGTGGGAGAACATGCAAACTCCGCACAGTCACCCAGGTTTCTGGTGCTGTAAGGCAGCAGTGCTAATCACTGTGCCACCCCAGTTAGACACTTCCCTCCTTGACATGGGTGTTTGCATAACACTGCTGCCTGCTGTTCCTACTGCGCTCAGACAGACTTACTTTCACATTAAAAATGAGTTCTCGTGTGACTGAGGTGTCCAATGCACAATCTACAGTCTCTGTCAAAGGTGGGACAGACGGTGATTGGTGGAGCAGGTGGATGGAATGCCTGGGTTGCCATATGCTGTTGGCGCTTGGCTTCAGCACATTCTTGGCACTGAACTCGGTGTTCAGCTCCTGTCTGCTGTGATAGAGAAACAGCAGGGTGGTAGTATGGAGAGCAATGTGTGTGGCCTGATGTTTCTGGTTAGGGAGATTACGGGCCTGTGATGACGTTAGCTTTGGTGACACCTTCTCCTTTGCCAATGATCAGGGAATTTCCATTAAAAAGCTAGGGCAAAGTTGATACTCGGATGACTCAGCTGGTGAAACCAGTCCATATCCTCAGCCATATAGAGGAGAAAAATCCTAGTTTTGATTCTTGGTCTGTGTTCAAGTTCATATCAATGATGAGAGTGGTAAAATTGTCCCTGGTGTCCTTAGATTGGAGATTCAGGTAGTCATGATAACCACACCCCTCTCTTCCCCTTTTTGTGGGTCCTTTGACACTGACTGTAAATCGAGGCAGAGTTTACAGCACAGAAAGAGGCCCTCCAGCCCATCATATCTGCACTGGTCATTGAGTACCTATCTACTCTAACCCCACTTTCCAGCACTTGGCCCACAGCCATATATGCTATGGCATTTCAAGAACATGTAAATACTTCTTAAATATTGTGAGGGTTCCTGCCTCTACTACCCCCTTTTAAAGGTAGTGAGTTCCAGATTCCCACCACCCTCTGGGTGAAAAGGTTTTTCCTCAAATCCTCTAAATCTCCTGTCCCTTTAATTTAAATCTATGCCCCCTGATTATTGATTCCTCTGCTAAGGGGAAAATGTCCTCGAGATCCTAAATAACCACTGATGGGTACCACACATCAGTCTGCTATATGACCCACCTGATAACGAGTGTCATTTATCACTGGGGCAGAGTATTGAGTTGCATATATAACGCATTGGCAGTCTGATGAAGCCCCTATTCTAGTTATCACACAAAACATATTAGTACCTCACTAACTTCAGGGAAGGAAATATTGGCTATCAATATTTTTTTTGGCTAGGTGTTCTAATCTCATCACAATTTGAGTGCTTTTGTACTGTATTAAGTAAAACACTATTTATTTCATCCAGCTTGCTCTATTTATAGCTTCACAGCCAGGATCCATTCAGATAATTTTCATCTATTTCCTTTCCAGCTGGTTGGTAGTGAAATTGTGCAGAGGTGGGAGTAGCAGCCTGTCATAAATGACAATGGAAGCAAAAATTGAGCTCCAATCTCTGCAAATATATTCAGTAAACTGGGGAAAAATAAAGAATCATGAACCACAGTTGGGAAGAAGAGTTTCACTGGAAAGTCACTTGAGTGATCTTCAGCCCTAACTGTGATTTTTGCTGAATGTACTTCAGTTGTAACTGTTCTTCCTGGATGTGATCCATTCGTAATTGCATCAACATGATTTGAATTGAATTGGATTTCCGGTGCAAGTGTTATTGCAGAGAACTGGACCATTAGAATGGATCTTCTTGTTAATAGTGTGCTGCAATTAAAGGCACTTTTGTGGCATAAGTGGCTTGAGAGGAAGTGCCACAGCCACTGAGCTTACAAGGAGGTAGTTTCGTGCTACACCTCAGTATTACAAGTGTCACTGGCACTGATCATTATGTGGAGATGCCGGCATTGGACTGGGGTGAACACAGTAAGAGTTTTAACAACACCAGGTTAAAGTCCAACAGGATTATTTGGTAGCAAACACCATTAGCTTTCGGAGCGCTGCTCCTTCGTCAGATGGAATGGAAATCACATTTCCACTCCATCTGACGAAGGAGCAGCGCTCCCAAAGCTCATGGTGTTTGCTACCAAATAATCCTGTTGGACTTTAACCTGGTGTTGTTAAAACTCTTACACTGATCATTATCATTGAGGTTGCCATGTTGATTCAGACTGTGTAGTTTAGTGGAAGTCATGTTCCATTAGGTAACTGGATATGAGCGTCACAAGTATTTATTAATCCCTTTCAACTGATAGTCTGGTGGGGCAAATATACATAGTTTAATAGGGATCTCTCTTTATGATGGGTGACAAAAAGATGACACTGGAATGTCAATAGCTCAGTTCCAGTTCCAGTTCTTTGATAGTAATCATAGAATCCCTACAGTGCAGAAGGAGGCCATTCAGCCCATCAAGTCTGCACCAACAACAATCCCACCCAGGTCCTATCCCCGTAACACCATATATTTACCCTGCTAATCCCCCTGACACTAAGGGACAATTTTGGCATGGCCAATCCACCTAACCTGCACATCTTTGGACTGTGGAAAGAAACCGGAGCACCTGGAGGAAATCCACGCAGACACTGGGAAAACATGCAGACTCCACACAGACAGTCACCCGAGGCTGGAATTGAACCCGGGTCCCTGGTGCTGTGAGGCAGCAGTGCTAGCCACTGTGCCGCCCTAAATTAATCATCCTTACCTGGGAGATGTCAACTTTCTCTCTACGTCTCTTGTGTAAAGTGTACAGACGCTCAAAAAAAAGGGAACATTTGGTTAATATTTCCTAATAAGTCCCCTTAGTGATATGATCCTTTAGAGAGTTCTAGTGTTAATTTGACAGCAAGCACAAAAATACCAAAATTAATCGATTTTGGTTCTGAACAAATAAACTGAGAAATGCTATTTGAATTTGATAATTTTACAAATTCCACCTTATTTGCTTCTTTACCATCCTTTTGCTCCAAATACTTTTTTGATCACCCTGTGTCACTCCTCACAGCAGAAGATGATCAGGTGATTACCTCCCAGACCTCTGCTGTTGCTGCTGTTTTCCCACCCAGGAGGAAAGTCATCATGAATGGGCTAGGTTGCTCAGATCATGGCCAGAAAATTGCTTGGATCCTCTCCAATTCTACTGGCGTTACGTTGTCAGAACCACAGCGAGAAGCCCATCGACCCGCACAGAAGTGATTTCCACCACAGTTACGGCAAAGTAACACTAACAGTGAGTGTAGATCACAGGAAATCCCTGACTGAACTGCTGGGGAGATCACAGAATCCCTACAGTGCATAAGGAGACCATTTGGCCCATTAAGCCTGCACCGACGACAATCCTGTATTTACCCAGGTTCAATTCTTGTACTGGCTGAGGTTATTCATAAAGGCCCTTCTCAGCCTTGCCCCTCGCCTGAGGTGTGGTGATCCTCGGGTTAAATCACCAACAGTCAGCTCTTCCCTGGGATTATGGCTACTTTACCTATTTTATGTGATAAGTGGCACAGTAGTTGATATTGCAATTATCAATTAGTACTGTTCGCAGCTTCCATTTTTCAAACAAGGACATTTCCTGGAATGGTTAAAAATAATTAGTTCATTCTCCGCAAATCTCTGCGAGGAAATTTAATACATGATGCCCATCTGTGGCTTGGTTGGTGGAACTCTTCGCCTCTGAATCACAAGATTCTGGCTTCCAGTCCCACTGCAGGGTTTGAGCACAAACATTAGGGTTGACAATCCAGTGCAGTATTGAGAATTACTACACTGTCGGAGATGCCACCTAGCAGGAGGGAGGTTAAGCGGAGGCCTCATCTGACTGCTTGGGTGGATGCGAAGATAATGGCTGAAACTTTCTGGCCCTTCCTACCGGCAGGATCTTCCAGGCCTGCTGGTGGCGGACCCCCACGGTGCATTCCCTGGTGGACCCCAGCAGCAAAGATCCTGCCGCTAGCCACTGGTGGGCAGTCTCCAGAAATATGCCGCAGGGGAGCTGGAAAATGCTGTATGTTTCAAAGGAGAGCAAGCGAGTTATTTACAGTGCCCTGGCCAATATTTATCCTTCAATCAACGTCACAAGAAGTAAAGGTGGTCTGGTCATTATCACATTCTTTGTGGGAGTTGGTAGTATACAAATTGACTGCCATGCTTCCTACATTTCAGCTCTGACTACACTTCAGAACTACATCATTGGCTGGAAAGTGCTTTGAGGCATATTGTGGTCATGAGAGAGTGCAAATATAAATGCAAGTCTTTTCTTAATCCTGCAATTTCGTTATGTATAACTTCCCACATTACAACAAGTGTCTGTACCCCTCGTATTTAGTTGGCTCTACAGCATTTTGGGATCTCCTCAGGTCATGGAAGACACAAGATAATTGCAAGACCTTCTTTCATTTGATTAAACTAACCAGGCAGATTTAAGAGAATAAAGCCCATTTGTTTTTTTTTACCAATAAAAATAATACAGGATTGATACAAGCAAGAGCTTTGAAACTAGATTAAATTAATCATCTGTGTGCCTGTCCCCTCATCTGTTGGCTTGGAGACGCCGCATGAACAGGACTGACAGCTGAATAGTTTGAAAATAGACAAAGGTCATGAAAAATAAAATAAAACCTTTCGTGAAGAATGTTTTCTTTCAACAACATCTTTGAAAATAGGCTCCCAAGGTATTTAACCCTTCCTTTCCCAATCCAAGTGGTAGTGCATCAATTCCCAAAGCAAATACAGATAAATTCCAACTATAATATTGATTTTAAGTTTTATAACCAATTACCTTGCCATATTGGCATTATGTCACCGTCAAGTACAGCTTTGTGGCAGCTATTTAAAAACTTCAACGGTCTAATTTTATTGACTACAATTGGCAGGGACGTTACTTGGTTCAAAGCCTGCTTATTGTACAGCCTTGGAAACAGCTCTGATGGAAGAAACAGCAGTGATTGGGACTGATTCGGTAGCTCTGTCATAGAGCAGAGACAGACACAACAGGCTGAATAGTTTACCTATGGTCTGATTTGATAGTGACCCTTCACAGAAAATCACAAGGTGCATCAGGATTTGTCCTTTGAAATACAAAAGTTAAAGTTTATTTATTAGTCACAAGTAGGCTTACATTAGCACTGCAATGAAGTTACTGTGAAATTCCCCTAGTCGCCACACTCCGGCGCCTGTTTGGGGTCAATGCACCCAACCAGCACACCTTTCAGACTGTGGGAGGAAACCACAGACTCAGGGAGAACATGCAAACTCCACACACACTGACCCAAGCCAGGAATCAAACTCAGGTCTTGCATATCAATCAATGTGTATTTGAAACATGTCTAATTTCTGGAGGTAAATTTAATTTCTGAAGCTTGCTTCAAGATGTGAATTTTGATAGGGAAGTTTTTACAGTGTCAATATCTTTAAGGATTTGGCAAATCTAACCTGCTTCAAAGATTTAGGGCATATTTTGCTATTGTCAAGATGACCTTGCAATTAACTGACACAATGACAATCTCTGACATGCCTAAAAGTAGTGTGGACAGAGTTCTGGTTTACTGCACAGACTGCTGGCTAGTTAGTATCATGTTGACTATATTAAAATACACCGCAAACTTGAGGCTTGGCCATGTATCACTACATCTAACAGCAGGACACTTGTATAAAGTGTACACCAGTAAAGCATACAAATTGGGAGCAGGAGATGGCTATTTGGCCCCTCGAGCCTGCTCCATTATTTAATAAGATGATGGCTCATCAAGTCACCTCAAATCTGCATCCCACTTACCTCCAATAACCTTGCTTACCAAGAATCTATCCACCGCTGCCTTAACATTCAGAGACTCGCAACCCTCAGAGAAAAAAAAAGCCTTATCTCTTTTAATAAATTTCTTTTTAAACAATGACCCACAGTTCTGGATTCTCCCACAAGAGGAAACATCTCCACATCCACCCTGTCACGACGACTCATGATTTTATGTATCAATTAAGTTGCCTCTTCCTCTTCTATCCAACCTTTGTTAATTAGATAACTCGCCCATAGCAGGGTCAAACTTTTATGTTCCCCATCACCTGCCATTTCCCACCCACTCAACTGGGTTACAAGACAGGGGCATGTAAAATTACATGGGCAGGATTCTCCTGACAGACACAATTTCACAGTAGGGCGGAAAGGAACTTGGATGGGAACCCTGGCCATTCCTCTGAGGCTCTTGAGTGGCTACAGCTAATGTGGTTCTGCTATTCAAGAAGGGTTGTAGCGATAAGCCAGGGGAGAAACTGCAGACCAGTGAGTCTTATGTCAGTGGGAGGGAAACTGCTGGAGAATTCTGAAGGAAAGAATCTATCTCCACTTGGAGAGGCAAGGTTGATCAGGGATAGTCAGCATAGTTTTGTCAGAGCAAGGTCATGCCTAACATTTGATTGAATTTTTTGAGGAGGTGACCAAGTGTGTAGGGTAGTGCAGTTGATGTAGTCTATATGGATTTTAGCAAAGCCTTTGACAAGGTCCCACATGGGAGACTTATAAAAAAAGGCAAATGCACATGGGATACAAGGTAATTTGATAAGGTGGATTCAAAATTGGCTTCTATTTTCTATGTTTCTTTATTTTAAAAATTGGCTTAGTTGTAAGAGAGAGGGTAATAACAGGCTGCTTTAGTGACTGGAAACCAGTGTCTCATGGCAAACCAGTGATCTGTGCTGGGTCCCCTATTATTCATCATTTATAGAAACAACATAGTCATCTGTGTAGGGGTAGGATTAGTAAGTTTGCAGATGAGGTGAGGTTGAGTGTCTTAGGCTACAGGAAGATGTGGGCGGGATGGCCAAGTGGCAGATGGAAGTTAACCCTGAAAAGTGTGAGGTGATACATTTTGGAAAGAGTAACTCGACAAGGAAGTATTCAATGAACGGCAGTTCTGAGGAACTTGGTGTGTTTGTCTGCAGATCTCTAAAGGCAGAAGGGAATGTTAGTGGGCTGGTGAAAACTTGTTTTTGTCAATCGAGGCACAGATTACAAAAGCAAGGAGGTCATGTTGGAGTTGTATAGGACTTTGGTGAGGCCACAGCTGGAATATTGTGTGCTGTTTTGGTCACTATGTGATAGGAAGGATGTGATTGCACTGGAGGGAATGCAGAGGAGATTTGTTACAATGTTGCCTGGGATGGAACATTTAAGCTATGAAGAGAGGTTGGATAGACTTGGGTTGTTTTCATTAGAGCAGAGAAGACTGAGGGGTGACCTGATTGAGGGCATGGACATGGTGGCTAGGGAGCAGCTGTTCCCTTTAGTTGACGGGTCAGTCACGAGGGGACACCAGTTCAAAGTGAGGTTTTGGGGAGATGTGAAGAAAATATTTTTTACCCAGAGGGTGGTGACAGCCTGGAATGCACTGCCTGGCAGGGTGGTAGAGGCGAGTTGTCTGACATCCTTTTTAAAAAGTACCTGGCTGATCACTTGGCACGTCATAACATTCAGGGCTATGGGCCAAGTGCTGGTAAATGGGATTAGGTAGGTAGGTTAGATTTTTCTCGTGTGTCAGAGCAGATTCAATGGGCTGATTCTGTGATTTTTTTCCACAACTATCTTTGATGTGGCACCTTATCAAATGCCTTCTGGAAGTGGAAGTATTGTACATCCAATGGTTCCCCTCAATCCACAGCACATGTTACTTCAAGGAGCTCTGATAAATTGGTTAAGCATGATTTTCCTTTCACTAAACCATGTTGACTCTACCTGATTACCTTGAACGTATTCTGCTATAGCTTCTAATGGTTTCCCTATGACAGATATGAGGCTAACTGGCTTGTAGTTTCCCGCTTTCTGTGTGTCTCCCATTTTGAATAATGGAGTTGCATTTGCGATCTTCCAAGCTAACGAGATTGTCCCCCAATCTAGGGAGCTTCGGAAAATTAAAACCAGTGCATCAAGTATCTCACTTGCTACTTAAATTCTTCATCCTGGACAAGCCCTTCGATGTTGTTTCCTAATGGCCAAGGTTGGCTTATTTCTGAGTGGTGCAAACAGTGGGATTTATTCACATGGGGTTTGATTTGAGAACCTGAGACTCCCTGCAGTGTGCGCTATCAGCACAACACACTCGAGAAAATAAGGAGCTGTCAGCCTACAGTTCCAACAATTTACTCAGTACCACTTACTCCCCTGGTGATTGTAATTTCCTGAGTTCCTCCTTCCCTTCCATTTCCTGATTGACAGCTATTTCTGGGATGTTGTATTCTCTGTAGTGAAGATTGATGCAAAATACCTGTTCAATTCATCTGCCATCTCCTTGTTTTCCATTATCAATTCTTCAGACTCACTTTCTAATGGGACATTGCTCACTTTGTTAACTTGTTTATTTTAAAAATGTGTTTAGAAACTATTACTATCTGTCTCTATATTTCTGGCTAGCTTTCTCTTGTACTCTTAATTTTTCCCTCCTTTATTAGTATTTTGGTCATCCTTTGCTGTCCCTTGTATTCTGTCCAAAACAAACTCTTTTTATTGGCGAGGCAGGAGAGTCAAAAATCTGAATAACCTGGGGTGGCTTTGTAACAGTGTTTATCAGTATTGCTGTCACTAATTATTTTATATGCGCTCAGAATGAAGAGTAGAATATATGAGAAGTAGACTACTGCAACAAACCTGCAGTTAGCCAGCACTTAAAATATAGAAAACCAACCCATGGTGCTTCATGGTGTGAATGGGCGTCAATGCACGCTGACATGCACCCTGTTTTTGCACTACAGTATTTTACTTTGACAGACTGCAATGAAGAATGAATCAATTGGTGGCTGAGAAGCCTAATGACTGGATGTTAAGATATCAAACAATTAAGGGCTGGGTGTAGAGTAGCTTAGATGATGATCTGTAACTTCTGCAGTGTGGGTCATCTCCAGCCCAGGTTGACATCTGGCTGATGGAAATCTTCTCGAGTTCTCTGTTGGGAAGTAGGTCCTAGGCGATTATTTACTGTGCCACAGTACGGTTTGCTCCAGGTAAGGTGAGGAGGTGGGCCTCAAGTCTTTAGCCAGGACAGGGATTGAACTATTGAATCCTGTACTATTGCTTGAATCTGATCCCTAACCATCGAGTCAACTGGGCTATCTGCCCTCCACCCCCAACACCTTTGGGTAGAAAAGTCCAACTGAGTTTGCCCAGACTTGGCCAACAGCACAAACCAATCTTTAATTCAGTACTGAAGTGATAATCGCCTCCAGAAAGGCCATGAGATGTGGGAAATATAAATTGTGTCACGGATACATTAGTGGTTTGAATACATTAGTGGTTTGAAACTGAAGTACATTGAGGAGAGTTGATCGTGCTCCATATCTAACAATGCTGTACTGAAGTGTATTGTGCCTGAAATGGAAAGTGTTACTTTCTTCAAGACTAACATGCTGTACTGAGAGTTTGAAATTCGAGGAAAAAGGACAAGAAGCTTACAAGTAAAACCGTGAGGTTGGGCATCAAAATTGAGGCAGAAATGCCACTTTGGTGCTCCAGAAAGCGAATGATAATTTCACAAAGTGACATTTCTAAAGCTTCTCCAAAATATGCATTTGCAGAATAAATTGAGTGACCTACAGGCCAGCCTTCTGGAATATTCATTTTAATACTCGTGTCGCTGCAGCTTATTAGCTGGCGTTGCAGGGAAACTTAATACCAGCAGTAATGGAAAGGACTGAATTAAGTCTGTATTAAGCACAGCACGAGAGAGTTCCCATTCAGATGAGAGGATTGGTTTTATTTGGCAACAACCTTGCTGCGATAGAGTCTAGCCAATGTAATAACTGACTGCACCTTTAATTTGTGCATTAAATCCTCTCTGGTCTTGGAATAATTGCATTAGTACCCCAGCAACTTTCTCATCGCATTGGCAAAACAACTTGGTTCTCTGCTGTTTTAACTTGGAAGTGCACTCAAAGAAATATTGTAATTGAACTAAAATTGGATTAAGGGCCTTTTAAAAAAAAATATGTCTGTTTTGTTAATATTGGCATTTATCATGGCGTGGGGATGTTGTTTCATGGGATGGTTTCAGTTTTGGTTACAGTATCAAAGATTCCTATGTCAGATGTGGAAATAGGTAGGAAAAGACAATCTAGCCCATCAAGCCTGCCAAGCATTTTGATTAGATATTCTTTACCCACCATAAATATCTCATCTCTGAGGAGCAGCAAAAACCAGATGCAATTGGATTGCAAGGAGGGAAACAAATTTCAATTGAAGTCTGTAGTTGAGGGCTACTCTGACTGTGCTCATATAGCCTGGTCTCATAAAAGGTTGATTTTAAATACATAATCTCTACCCCAACCACTAATTCACCAGTTCTCTTTTGAAGCTGGATATGGGATCAGCACCCACCTTATGTGGCAGTTATCCATTCCATAGGCCCACTGTTCTCTAGAAAAAGCAAGAAAGAGTGTGCTGGAGAGGCAAGTCCATCACTGAGTGCCTTGGCAGCTAAAGACACCGCCACCAATGGTAGAGCAATTAAAATCCGGATGTTCAAGAGGTTAGAATCAGAGGACCATGGATATGAGGAGATTACAGAGATAGGGAGGGGTGAGGCCACAGAAGGAACTGAAAACCAGGATGAGAATCTTTAAATTGAGGCAATGCTTTACTAGGAGCCAATATAGCTCAACGAACATGGGAATAATGTATGAATGGGGCTTGGTGAGAGGCAGCATATAGGAAACAGAGTTTTGGGTGAGTTCAAATTTATAGAGGATAGAAGCTGGGGTGTGGACCAGAAGAACATTGAATTAGCCAAGTCTAGAGGTAATAAAGGCATGGTTTCGTGTGTCAGCAACAAATGAGGTGAGGCAGAGTTGGACGATGGAAGTATGCAGTCTATGTGCAGACACAGATGTGAATGGGAGGCTCCTCTCCGGGTCCAATATGACACTGAGGTTGCAGACAATCTGGTTCCACCTCCAGACTGTTACCAGGGAGCAGGATGGAGTCAGCTCGGGAGTGGAGTTTGTGGTTGGGACCAAAGATGACAGTATGTGTCTCACCAATAATTAGTTGGAAATTTCTGCTTATCGAGTACAAGCAATCTTGTAATTTAGAAATAGTGGAGGGACTGAGAGGATAGTTAGTGATGGTGAAGTGGAGCTCCGCATCATTGATGTGGAGATGGATGTGCTTTCCGATGATGTCATTGACAGGCTGCATGTCGAGGAGACACAGGATAAATCCTTGAGGGACACTGGAGGCAACAGTTGAAAGGGAAGCTACTACAGGTAATTTTCTTGCTTTGACTGCATTTATATAGGGAATGGAATTAGACCACAGTGGAGAGGTGTTGGTGGAGGATGGTGTTGACAAATGTGTGAAAGGCAGCAGACAGGTTGAGAAGTATAAGGAGGGATACTTAACCTTCACAATCACAAAGGATGTCATTTATGACTCTGATAAAGAGTGATTTTGGTACTGTGGCAGGGTCGGAAACCTGGAGGTCCGGAAAGATGAGTCTGGTTTTGAGAAGTGATAACATGTTCAAGAATTTGGGAGAGGAGAGGAGGATTTGGCAACGGAGCCATTTGTTCTCCCAGACAAATTTTTAACACTACTTTCTTCCCTGGACTTCTCCTCAAATAAAAATATCAGCTCCTGTGGGAGTCAGGGATAAGGTCGAGGGAGCAGGAGCTGGGTCTCATTGGCAAGTTGACATCTGAGTGGGCATGTGGGAAGATGGAACCACAAAAAGATGCTGAGGCAGCGGGGGTGGGTATCTTGGAGGAAGGTTGGCCTGGTATGTGAGGGGAAGGGAGGGAAAGAAGTCAGCAGCTGACTCGGTTCCGGTCTCATCTTTCAACTTTTAAAAATATCTAATTACTGAGTTTCAGTGCATCCCCATAGTGAATAGACCCTGCTCTTTAATCCTATCTGAGTCATTAAGGTTTAACAATAAAGTAAGATGCAGAGTAAAGGTCTCTTTGTTCTGCCCTATAGTGACTTCAGCTTAAAATCTAAAAAGATGTGCATACTCCATCAATTTTTCCATTTACCCCATCCTGTGAGCTGTCTGAATGTCAATTTAGTGTCAGTCAGTTCACACATTATGTCTTAGGTTCCATGATACTGCAGTGAAAGGATTAAATAAAGTGTTACATATGAGGTTTATTAAGAAAATTAAGCCACATAGCGTAGAATAGAATGTAGCTTCATGGATGATAGAATGACAGAGCAGGGTTAAATTGGGTAGTTTTTGCATAGAGCTGGAACACACAGGCATGATGGGTCGAATGACTACCTCCTGTGCTCTTAAGATTGATTTGCAATCATAACAACTGAAAATGAAGTGGCTTACGGAGAATTCTATCATTAGCTCACAGGAGCTCAAACTAATCTAGTGTTGAGAGTAGGTGGGAACTTGCAAGCCTCAACTGTTACAAGCCAACAGAATTAGCAGCAAGGCCTGGCAATGTTTCCGGCATTAATGCCTGTTAAGAGTAGCTTGTAATGTTAGGTGTGGCTTCTGGCTAACATTAGGGACGGAAGTATTGGTGGAATTGCTATATACCAGGCCCTGTGATTACTGAAAAGATTTTTAATGCATTTGCTAAGTGGATATTGATGGCCTGATGAAGTGACTTGTGTTGCTTGGTATTAAACTGGTTGCAAACGTAGATATATCTTAACAAGACTGGTGATGGAGTAGTGTTGTGCATTACTGGTAAAATATATTTTAAGAATCACAAGGCCATGTAAGCAAAAAATCCCTAGCTTCCCCTGTGGTTTAGCTGGCAAATGCACTCAGACACACCAGTAAAAAAAGTCCCATCCTCACTGCTGAGTTTGTTGGTCTGTCAGGGCAGCATGGAAGGCTGCAATGTGGCCATTGGATTAGGGAGAGAAAAGGTCACGAGGATGGACTCTTGATCCTGACTGATATCCTGTGATACCTGTTGGAAAGAGTTTTTTAAAAAAGTTTGTTTATTAGTTACAAGTAAGGCTTATATTAGCACTGCAATGAAGTTACTGTGAAATTCCCCTGGTCGCCACATACTTGCGTCAATGTCCCTAACCAGCATGTCTTTCAGACTGTGGAAGGAAACCCATGCAGACACGGGGAGAACGTGCAAATTCCACACGGGCAGTGACCCAGGCTGGAAATCGAACCTGGGTCCCTGGCGCTGTGAGGCAGCAGTGCTAACCACTGTGCCAAGGTGCCGTCCATGTGTGTATGTAGATCTGGGAAAAGGATACCATTTATACTTCCCCTCCCCAACATTTATACCCTATGGTCATGCACAAGGAATGGTCACTGGGCAGAAATGCTGCAGGTGAACTGTGCCTGTGGAACTGTACCACAGGATGCTGTCAGCAGCTTCAGAAGAAAATTGGGGGAGGATTGGGAAATTTTCATTGAGTTTTTTTTTACATTGAACCTGTTCTCCTTTGCAAGTTACAACAGGTCTACTGATTTCTGACTGGCTGTGAGTGGTGCTGACAAAGCTGACATGTCTCAGCTGTTTCAGGACTGAATCCATTTGCGCACTGCAAGTACCGCAGCTTAGTACTAGATTACTAACTAATGCATTCCTTGACCTAACCAGTTATGTAACTGCCTAATAGGGTTTTTTGCTTCCTTCCTCTATTTCTAACAGCCCAAGATAACTTGGAACTGCCCTTTTGTTGGTCTCATTAGCTCACAATCTGTTTCTCTGAGCCAGGGAATTTTTGTTGAGTTTACAGTGGGACTGTGCCAACTGAACATTTCTGTTATCAATTACTCCATTAAATATTAAAAAATGAAAATATGCTACGGTTTCCATGTGGAATATGCCTACAGCGACTAATTCTGTAATAATTTGCTGTTGGACTTGCTTTGCTCTGTTAGATGTTAAGGGTGGTACACACCTTCGGTTGTGTGCTCAACCTGTGTTTGAGTCAGTGCCAATGAAAATGGTACAACCATCTGCTGTTCCATTTATATTGTGAAACTGTTGTGAAGTGTCAATACTTTCATTGAATTTGGAAGCTTGTCTCTTGTCCCCTTTTTTTTGTGAAGGAACTTAAAAGTCAGATACTGGGTGCTGGAATTTTACCGGCACACCCACCTGAGGCTCGTAAAATCGTGGCCGAGGCCAACAGAGGATGCTGTTCTGTGAGCCTTGCCCGCCCCGAAATTAGGGCGGGCGTGCTGGTAAAATCAAGGCCTAAATCTCCTTCGAAAGGAGAGAAGAGATGACAATTACATTGTTCAGATTTGAAATGGTCGCCTATAGCCTGATTGTTAACAAGGGAATGCAAGTCAAAATGGCTGAATTTATTACTCGTGCTGCTTTTATGTTGACAAAAGCAGGCTTTGGGATTCTTTGTTTTAAGTTGGAATACTGGGAGAATGACGCTGAAATGGAGATTTGCAAACTCTGTCTATCTCTTTCACTTACCTATCTTCTTGGCACAGTGCCTCACAGGGTTCAATTCCGGCCTTGGGTGACTGTGTGGAGTTTGCACGTTCTCCCCATGTCTGCATGGGTTTCCTTGGAGAGCTCCAGTTTCCTCCCACATTCCAAAGATGTGCAGGTTCACAGAATCCCTACAGTGCAGAAGGAGGCCATTCAGCCCATCGAGCCCGCAACGACGACAATCCCACCCATGCCCTATCCCCGGAGCCCCATGCATTTACCCTGCTAATCTCCTTGGCACGAAGGGGCACTCACTGGAGGTGAGTGGGTGCCTTTGCTGCCTGCTCAGAAGAACAGGTTAAAATCAGGATAGGTACAAAACAGTGAGGAAAGGTTGGATAAATTGTCTACCTACATTTTAACCACCCACCTATCCTATGGCTGCTTGGGGGGGGGGGGCGGGGTTTGGGAGGAAGAGAGTTAATAATCTACCATTCAGAGGCTAATGAAAGCACCGAATGAGGCAAGTGCGTGATTGGAAGCTTTTATAGTGGGAAACTTTCATTGAGTTGCCCCCTCTAGGCATATGCAGAATGGCAATGCCCAAATAAGGAGTGTAATGTAGATAGCAGATTTAATATACATGCCTTCAGTGTTGTGTTCAGATTGTGGTACAGGATAGTTACAAAAGCTTGATCACTGTTCACTTGATTGTACATTTTGTATGAACTAATATGGTGCAGTGGTAACTTCATTAGACTAGTAATCCAAAGGCCAAGACAAATGCTATGGGCACACTGGTTCAAATCCCACCACGGCAGCTAATGGAACTTCAATTCAATTAATTAATATAGAATTAGAACCCAGTTTTATGGTGACTTAAAACCATTGGTCATTTGACGTTTAAAAACCTATCTCGTTTTCTAATGTTATTTAGGGTAAGTGTTCTGCTGTCTTTAGCTGGTCTGGCCTACATGTGACTCCAGACCCACAGCAATGGAGTTGACTCTTAACTGTTGACTGAAATGGCCCAACAAATGATTCAGTTGTCCTAAGATGAAAAGGTTGTTGTAAAATACGAAAGAACTGAAACCAGATGGATCACCTGGCATTGACCCCAGGCACCGAAAATAACAATGGCACACCCAGCCATTGACCCTTAAGCCCTCCTTATTAACATTTGGGGACTTGTGCCAAAATTAGGAGAGCTGTCCCTCAAACAGGTCAAGCAGCAGCCTGATATAGTGATACTCATGGAAGCATACCTTACAGACAGTGCCCCAGACACCACTGTCGCCATCCCTGGGAATGTCCTGTCCCACCGACAGGACAGACCCACTAGAGGTGGCGACACAGCGCTATACAGTTGGGAGGGGATTGCCTGGGATTTCTCAGCATTGATTCTGGATCCCATGAAGTCTCTTGGCATCAAGTCAATCAGTTTTCAAGGAAACTTCCTGGCTACCAGCACCTGTCACCCCTCTCAGCTGATGAATCAGTACTCCTCCATGTTGAACATCAATTGGAAGAAGCACTGAGGCTGGCAAGGGCATAGCATTTACTCTGGGTGGGGGACTTCAATGTCCGTCACCACGAGTTGCTTGGTTGTACCACTACTGACTGAACTGGCTGAGTTCTAGGAGAGAGCTGCTGCTAGGCAAGGTCTTCGGCAGGTATTGAGAGAAAAACCTATTTGACCTTGTCCTCACCAATTTACTTGTCACAAATGCATGTGTCCAGGGCAGTATTTGTAGGAGTGACCACTGCACAGTCCTTATGGAGATTGAGGATACCTACCATTGTGCTGAGTGGCACGGCCTCCCTACAAATTTGGATAGATTTCAAAAAGATCTAGCAACTCAAAACTGGGCATCCAGCAGGTGCTGTGTGCCATCAGCAGCAGAACAGAATCCAACCACATGGCCCAACATATTTTCCACTCTATCCGGTCCAATGAAGCATGCCGAGGGCATGCTAGAGGCAGCACCAGGCAAACCTGAAAATGAGGTGTCAACCTGGTGAAGTTATAAAGGAGGACTGCTTACATGCCAAACAGTGGGAGCATTTGCAATCATCTTCAGCAAGAAATGCTAAGTTGATGATCCATCTTTGCCACGTCTTGAGGTCCCCGGGATAAATAGCACCAGTTTTCAGCCAATTTGATTCACACCACGTGATACCAAGAAACAGCTGAAGGTGCAGATACTGCAAAAACTGTGCACCCTGGCAACACTCCATTATTAAAGACTTGTGCTCAGAACTAGTTGCAGACTGGGAGCAACCTGCAAATGCGCAGTCCTGCTGTATGTGCTCTGCCTAGAAGAGGCTGTGTGCCTGTTCTGAGAGGGGCAAAGGAAAACTGAAACCCAGGTCAGATGACTGGGCATGGCCCATCATTGCCACCTAGTGTCCCATGCAGGAGACAGAGATCCAAGAGAGAGAGGGGACTGACTGGGAGTGGTTCTCAAATAAAACTCCCAGAGGGGCCAGGTCAAAGAAAATGCCCCAGTTCAATAAAGAGAGGAGCTGAACTGGACCAACCATATAAATACGGTGGCTACAAGTGCAGGTCTGAATGTTGACTGATGGCCAATGATTCTTCAAAGCTTGACCACCTATCTATAAAGCACTGTCTGCGTGGAGTTTGCACATTCTCCTCGTGTCTGCGTGGGTTTCCTCCGGGTGCTCCGGTTTCCTCCCACAGTCCAAAGATGTGCGGGTTAGGTTGATTGGCCAGGTTAAAGAAAATTGCCCCTTAGAGTCCTGGGATGCGTAGGTTAGAGGGATTAGCGGGTAAAATATGTGGGGGTAGGGCCTGGGTGGGATTGTGGTCGGTGCAGACTCGATGGGCCGAATGGCCTCCTTCTGCACTGTAGGGTTTCTATGATTTCACAAGTCAGGAGTGTGAGTGAATACTCTCCACTTGCCTGGGCAGCTCCAACAACACTGTCAGCACTATCCAGGTTAAAGCAGCCTGCTTGATTGGCATCCCATCCACCATCTTAAACATTCACATGACCATCAACGCGTGGGTGGCAGCTTGTATGCCGTCTACAAGGTGCACTGCATTAACTTGGCACTTTCTAAACCTGTGATCCTCTACCACCTAGAAGGACAAGAGCAGCAGATGCATGGGAACATCACCAACTGCAAGTTCCCCTCCCAGCCACTCCTTTAATATATTTCCAATCCTTTGCTGTAACTGGATCACAATCCTGGAAATCCCCTCCTAAAGACACTACCTGCACCAGATGCACTATTGCTTTCATTCTATTTCTTTTACTAGGTTTGAGGTATGTGATATGTTGCATTAACTGTAGATGTTAAGTCTAGTACATTTAGAGTTTAGATCATCGGTGGCGCAAATTCACAAGAGCATGGAGAGAGTTATGTCTTGTGCTGGCCTTGTTTGTACATAATTAGTATAATGTTCAGTAAAAGATTTACCAACAACCTTGCCTCTAACAGTATCAGTAAGTCCAGATCATGAACCACCTAAGAGCCACGACAATGATAACATGACATTGCTTCTGAAGTAGAAAAATTCAATGATTTTTTTTTTCCCGTTATTCCTTTTGGTACATTTCATGTACAATACTCACGCAACATGTGGATGCTAAAATTGCCCATGATTTGGTAAATTATGACTTGTGCTCCATTTTTTAAAAAAATTACATAATTTGATTGGATTTTCTCTTTTTGTGCCTGCCAACCTTATGTATGTTAGTCTCATTGGCATTGAAGGAATTGATTAGAAAGATGCGTTGTTTGCACATGGAAGCTATTTTTCGGTTGAGTGAGTCAGCAAGACAAACAACACGGAATTCATGACAATCAGCCTGTTTAATCCTTTGCTTTTATTAACCATAACTCCACATTTGACAGTATCCTGACCATCCGTTAAGTGTTCCTGTCCCTGCTCCTTGCGTTTCTAGCAACTTGTTTGAATAGATTGCATATCCATTTTTTAAATTTGAGATTCACTGCACTGCTCCAATTTATTTTTCTCCTCAAACCTTTTACCCTCGCTTCCCTTCTCATAGTCTGCAGACTTTTAAAAGCCCATTTGGTATTACCTAATTTTTCACTTCCCATGTAACTTTGTTCCTACACCAGAACCACCATGCCTACATTTCCAGCTGCTTCTTTTGGTTGTGAAGGACTTGGAGTTGGACCATCATCAAAGAACCTAAGAGCATAAGAAATAGGAGTAGGCCATCTAGCCCCTCAAGCCTGCTCCACCATTCAAAGGCACTTTCTAAGTGCAAGTCTGTTCATCACTTGTGTTCGAATGTGTGATGACACTGCGCCTTTATTTGTCATATTTCTTGTGAAGGATTTTTGTTTAGAAGTCAGTTCTATTGACCTGGTCCTGCTTTGTCTACACAGGCAACCCACGTGCTGAACCTGCAGAAGCATAATTGATCCTAATTGGTGGAGTGTTTGTTTTAATCTGGGATAATGCAGTTTGGTTATGTGTTTTTCCCCTGGGGTTTTTGGAGTAGGGTTTGATTAGATAGACAGAAAAATCGTGTGACTAGGTGAAGCTAGGCTTACAGAAAGAAACCAGCACCCAGTCGCTATTTGAATCTTTAGAGTGCAGTTGCTGTCTGCGTCTCGTGCTCTCGCTCTATCAATTTGGAGTCTGGGACCTGCCAGAAAATAGTTCTCTTTCCGCTGTCTGAAGAAAGATCTTTCTCTGGAGAATGATGTCTTGAAGTCAAAAGACTGGTGTCTCTTCTTCTCTGTCTAGAGGTGTTAACAGGCTAGAAGATGAGCATCCCATATAAGCCTTTGTTTTTGCTAACTGATTCTGAAGAGGGGTTTACATCTGTGGGAACATTGCTTAAAATGGAACAATAGAGATAGCAAGCAGATGAGAATAATACCGTGTCATGTTTAAGTATTTCAATTGGGAAAAGTTATGCGAATCCTTTTTGACTTTTTTCCAATTCTTATTCACTCCAAATTGAATCCAATTCATGGTCCCCACAAGGGAGACAAACAAGATCCAAGCTGACAGGATAAGGTATTGCACACCGTCTTGGGTTTGATCTGACCCTTCATCTTCTTTTTGTCATATCTTAACTCTGTTGTTTAAATTTGTTTTTGTTCTAATAAAAGCTTCCGAGTGGGTCAGTAGAATCACACCTGGAGTGAAATACCTTGTGCTCATACTTAATGCCAAAAAAAAGTAGCTGGGGCCAAGGCTAACTTCACAATATACCTTTGAGATTCTGATCTGGCCCCTAATAATTGTTATATTGTTCATAGAGTTAGGAACTGCAAATGTAAACCCAGGGTACCACATTTACTGCTGCACTGTAGTTACAGATGTATCAGTCCACCAGCCGTATGGAAAACTGTGAAATATATTCGGTTATGCACTAATCATTGCGTGTAGAAGTGTAATTCTTGTTTTGACCTCAGTGCTGTCCTTCAATATGGGTCTTGTCTGTCTATTGCTTCCAAATTTTTTTTTAAAGTTTACCCTTCTTGTACTTTGGTTAGCAAAAACCTCCCAAGGTATTGTGCACTATTCTTTGTAAAAATGCAACTGACAAGGGTGTGTCTCCCACTACTGGGTCAGCATGGACAATTACAGAGATAATTTTTTTTTTAAGAATGTAGGCTGAGAATGAGACTCCAGTCTGCCTAGTTTGTCTTGTCATACAGTTTATCTCCAGGGCCTGATCTATGTTTTAGCACAATGTTTTCTCTGATTGTGATCGACAGCCTTCCGTACCTCCGCAGCTGGACGTTGCCTTTGCCTGAAACCTCCACACCCGCGGCCCACTTTGTGTGTTAGTCTTACTTGCCAACCCATGGGTAACAAGGTTACATGTGACACTTTGACATAATGTTCTTGCCACTTAGCAAGAGTAAACTTCATGTCAATCAGCAGCGTATGGACCACCCTCAATGGGCTTCATTCAAAAACTGGCACAGTCCCAAGAAAATTGTCAACGGTTATCATGCAAAAAAATGCTGCTTTTATGCAACTTGATCAACAGGAATTCTCAGCATTGCAGACGTATAGCCTGAGAAATAAGAGCGGAAGTATATAAGGAGCAGTTTGCGATGTTTATGAAAGCCTAAAACAGCAAAGGTACAAGGATTTATTTTCTGGCGGGATTTTGATCTAGGAGCATCAACCCTGAAAATACTTAATTTATTTTTAACATTGCCTCTGGGTCCATGCTCCGATTGTCCTTGATTTTTCTGTTTTGTTATTTTAGCTGCATTTTCTTTTGGAACTCTGTCCTTTTGGTGCCAAAAATAACATGCTGGAAGGATTGCATTTGTTTTCAACAGGAAGCTACAGACATTATTAATGATTTTACAAGATCCAGTTCCCATTGTTGGGAATTTAACTTCCGATAAGCCTCTCAAATCTGTTCATTTTTATTTTCTGTGCCTACAATAGTCCAATCAGAAGCTGAATGTCCCGAATGAAAGCTGAGACAAGATTAAGCCCTCCTGATGGCACCAATAGATGTACAAGTCTGTGTAAATGTGGCAGAGCTGAGTGAATGTCGGCTTATTTGTGTGGCTGTGACCTCCATCTCCCCAGAGTACCATCACTGCTACAGTAACTGTCTGCTTGTCGTCAGCCTGATATTGTCAAATTAGGTTGATGCTGCCACATATCTCTCGTACTGCCCTCAAGGAAAGATGACTGTAGTTAGCTGATAGTTTGACATTGCACAGGTCATTCCACAATCACAACTTAATTACTAGGTTTTTATTGTAAAACAATCCTCCACAAACAGCAAAAAATTCCACCTGTAGCCAGCCATTGCCACTAAAGCCTCTGGGTCCGCACACTTCCATTGGATGTTGCAGAGAAATTTGAACCATGCAAGTTAGCATGATTTCCCTTCCTCCCAACCTTTCAGCAACAATGTGGATCCATAACCCCCTTAAGTTTAAAGTTTTATTTATTAGTGTCACAAGTAGGCTTATATTAACACTGCATTGAAGTTCACTGCACTGTGAAAATCCCCCCGAGTTGCCACATTCCGGCACCTGTTCAGGTACACTGAGGGAGAATTTAGCATGGCCAATCCACCTAATTCAGACTGTGGGAGGAAACTGGAGCACCTGGAGGAAACCCGCACAGACACGGAGAACGTGCAGATTCCACGCAGTGACCCAAGCTGGGAATCAAACCGAAGTCCTTGGCACTGTGAGATAGCAGTACTAACAACTGTGTCATCACACCATACCCCTAACCGACAGTCACCAATTGGAAACCAGAGGTTCAATTTACTACTTCCGCTCTTCTCTCCCCATGCACCATCCTCCTCAAAGTATCCAACTGGACAGGTCCTCCTCCATAGGCCATCAGTCAACATTTGTTTTGAAAGATATTTTATGTTTATGAAACTATTATTTGCTCCTTTTGACTCCCTTTCCTCTCTGGCACTAAGACCAGTTTGCGTTCCTCCTAATGCCTGGGTTGGGATTCACTAACACCAGGGTTCTTCTCGTCTGTGTGCTGCAGTTACTGACTGGATAAACACTTTGAAGGACTCTGTGTAGTTTGCTATGAGATGGGAGGTGCTTGGTTTTCTGACAGCCATCTATGATGAATTCCAAATAAGTGAGTGTAATAAGCAAGACAAGCAAAATAACAACAGATTTTGGACTAAACTAAAAACAGGAAATATTCAACAGGCCTGGCAGCAACTGTGGGGAGAGAAACGGAGTTGACATTTTGTTGATGAACTGGTGAAAGGCCATCATTCTGACACAACTCTCTCTTCCCAACAAGTAGTTGAAATTCAAAATAGAACTCATGTCGAGCATTTTGGGTTCTTGAGGAAGGATGTATCTCTGAACTGTTATGAAAGATGTGCTGGTTAAGTGCATTGGCCATGCTAAATTCTCCCTCCGTGTACCCGAACAGGTGCCGGAGTTTGGCGACAAGGGGATTTTTCACAGTAACTTCATTGCATTGTGAATATAAGCCTACTTGTGACACCAATGAACTTGAACCTTAAGTCTTGTCTTTTCTCGAAGATGTCCGTTGACCTGCTGTCCACTTTCATTGCATTCTATTATCTGAGTCCGTGAACTGAAAAGGACGGTGGAGAGGCGAATGGGGAATGAAGACATAAAAATTGCTTATTCTGTAATGTTCAGAAATCTGTTTCTTGCCCTCTGTCGTAAATAAATTTTAAAAGTTTAAGTTTAAACTTGTGATTAAATGCAGGGTATATTAGATGTATATCTTCCAAACAACTCCCAGAATGAGTGTACTGGCATTTACCATGGTGCCACTTTGCTCTGTCCTACTAACGAGTAGGAATAAATGTCAGCATTCAGTAAATTGGATTTTTTTGCAGCTGTATTTTCTAGATCGCCATCTCTGGATTTCTCCTTTTTGGTTCCTGACTTACTTTAGGTTTGAGAACAGAAAAACCTTGTAAGCCAATCCAAGTTCAAGTTTCCTTCTTCCCTGATACTTTTCTCAAGTCTCTGTGCATATATATGTCTATATGTATCTTCCCACAGGTGCCTGTATTGTAGGGTTGTCAACTGTATTTCGTCATATTCCTGGAGGTGTCAACACATGACCACCTGCCTCCAACTGTCCCACCCCCACTCTCTTGCCATTGATTGCCAACTTGTCCATTCTCAGGACAATGCCAGGAAATCGAATAGGATGATTCTTAACTGTCAATCGTTCACCCTTGTTCTCCATGTCCATTAGTGAAAAACATTCTTTGCAACAGCAGTGTTCCAGAGCTTAATCTTTTTAATTCCTGAAGACTCCAGGGCAATGCTAGAGTACTGCTGCTGTCCCTCAGTAACGTACTGAGAAATATGTAAGTTAGGCCCGGCTCCATAGTACAGTGAACAAAAAAAATTACAGCACAGGAACAGGCCCTTCGGCCTTCCAAGCCTCTACTGACCATGCTGCCTGTCTGAACTAAAACCCCCTACCCTTCCAGGGACCATATCCCTCTATTCCCATCTTAGTCATGCATTTGTCCAGGCGCCCCTTAGAAGTCACTATTGTATCTGCTTCCGTTACCTCCCCCAGCAGTGAGTTCTAGGCACGCACTACCCTCTGTGTAAAAAAAAAATCTTGTCTCGTGCATCCCCTTCAAACCTTGCCCCTCGCACCTTAAACCTATGTCCCCTAGTAATTGACTCTTCCACCCTGAGAAAAAGCTTCTGACTATCCACTCTGTCTATGTCCTTCATAATCTTGTAGGCTTCTATCAGGTCGCGCCTTAACCTCCGTCGTTCCAGTGAGAACAAACCAAGTTTCTCCAACCTATCCTCCATAGCTAATGCCCTCCGTACTAGGCAACATCCTACTAAATCTTTTCTGTACCCTCTCCAAAACCTCCACATCCTTCTGGTAGTGTGGTGACCCAGAATTGAGCACTATATTCCAAGTGCGGCCTAACTAAGGTTCTATAAAGCTACAACATGATTTGCCAATTTTTAAACTCCATGCCCCAGCCGTTGAGAACACCTGAGAATTGTTCCAGACACATAGCACATATCAAATGGATGTAAAAGAAACCCCATCTTCCGTATTGGAAGCCATTGCTCGTCAATTGACCTGATTCCTTTGTACTTGCTGCTGTGTGTACTTTCCTACCAATTGCACTGCTGTTTTGTTAGCTGTTGAGCTGCTTGTTTAGTTAGCTATTTTGCTATGAAGCAACACATAGTCGGCTGCTTTGAACTATACTCCAACCCTCTAGCTATGCCTGTTTCTTTTGGAATATTTGATTTTGCCATCAATGCAGTTGCCCCTCTGGGCATACTGCTGTATTTGCAGATTTTGGAGCAGGAATAGGATTGAGGTGACATTGGGATTCGCAACCCTCTAGGGTTGCCCGTCAAGCTCTGGGATTTGAAGGTTGATCTCCAAGATGGGAGAAAAATGACTAGAGTAACAAAAAGGAAGGACATTATTTCTTTGAATCTTTAGTCATATAAATATTGGAGATATGACAGAAAAGGTTAATAGCCAAGCATCAATCAATGGGCTAATTAGAGCATGTTTGTTTTTCCAATTGGCACGGGAAGGTGCGTATTGCAAGAATGGACATGTTGGACACAGCTCAGTGGTTGGAATTTTGTTCCCTCCACAGCCTCCCAGGTCAACTTTCTCCCCAGTGATTTGCCACTTTGTTCCCAGAGCACTTGCGGGAGTGAGTAAAGGCAGCGCATTTAAGGTCAGGATTCGGAAGGTCAAAATGAGAAGTGGACAGTTAGAGGGTGAAGGTCATGTGATGAAACCTCCCCCAGAATTGACAACCTGAGGAAGCATCCAGACGGACATATGCACGTACAGTTATGACGCACCTTTATTCTGCCAGCCATGTGTACTGAAACAGATCAGCATACCCAGAGATATCTGAAAGGACCTGGAAGTAGAGGATAGCTTCCCCGCAAGACTGACAATGAACATGTCGCAGTTCGACAGTTAGAACAAAAACATTTTTCATGGGAGGAACTGTTCTGTCAGAAATTCTGAAGGTAATGGTTGTGCTTAACTATCATATCATTGGGCCCTTCCAAGCAAGAAAAGGAAATATCTGCCAAATTTCTGAAAAATCTAATGCATAAGACATTAATTTTGAGGGGGTGTATTTTTAAAACACTGCATTTTGAGAATGAGATTATTGGGAACAGCCAGTTTAAAGTACAACAGTTACTCCATTTATGTATTGAAGACATTAGTCCAAAGTTTGACAGTCTTTTATGTTGTGATAAACTGCAAGTTTTGGAGTTGAGCACACAAGACTGTACCTTCTATCATCCTTGTACAATGATCTAAAGCAACACCGGATTTTATTTTATTGGAACTACAAATATAAATCCCTCTCTTCCCCCCCCCCCCCCCCCCCCCACCCATAAAACTAAATCTATTTAACTTGCGTTCTTGTAGTCATCCAGCTGTACTGCTCAATCCATGTTACCTTCCAGTTTATCCATGGGAAGCATGCAATCTATGACTGATTTTACATTATTCTGGTAATGATGTTTACTTCTAATTCTTTTATTCCCAGCCCTGCTGCCATCGCAATGTCATCTGTCTGGGCTGCAGGCATCCTCCTCAGTTGCTGGGCTTTCCTCTTCGACCTCCTGCTCAATAAAGAATTTATTTTGTTCTCATTAAACATGTTAAATTCAGCACCGTGCTCGATTTACCTGGCAGAAACTTAAATTGAAGGAATGCAGCCCGCCTGCACTCTGATCCAGGCTTGACAGCTAGTTCCCTCCAGCTGTGACCTTCTGCTCAATCCTTCCCTCCCACTAGCAACTCCAAGTGTTGACCTTCCGTTTCCACCACACTGACCTTGAATGCTCTGGCTTTGCTACCTCGCAAGTGCTCTGGGGCTTAGAGTGGCAAATCACGGGTGAAAGGAGGGGAGTGGAGAGAGCTAAATCCCAACCACTGAACTGATGTGTTTACTTAACCGAACTTAAAAGAAACTAAGGAAGGTCAGTTACCTGTATGTTTTAGACTGATGGAAAAGGATGCACCTGCAGCAGCTGGGTATGAACCAACTCTCGAGCCAGCGATTGAGAGCATCTGTCCGGTGTCATTGTCCTCATGGTGTTATTGTCCTCATGGTGTCATTGTCATATTTGTCCTCCATGGTTTAGCCTGTCTTCTGTGCTTGGCCTCACTTGGATCCAAGCCCATATGCACACCAATACCTCCAGCAGCTGGGTAAAAGAAAGAAAGACGTATACTTGTACAACATTTTTCAAAACCTCAGGATGTTCCAAAGCACTTTACACTTTGAAAGTATAGGCATTGCAATGTAGGATTTGAGCTTTTGAATGAGAGGATTGCTGCCTGGTCTTTTTTAATAATAAGCTAATAACGTACATTCATGAAGATTAGGTAAGCAATATAAATGGAACTGAATGTAATGCATCATAATGACAACAGCCAATGCAATTTGGGACAACTGCGCTAGACCTGTCTGAATATCCCCCTTTTATTATGAACCCGTCACTTACTATCCTCGTTCCTATTCCCCTGTAGATCTCAGTTTGTAATGTTAGTGCCACATCACTAATGGCACCATTTGCTTCATTTCTGCCATGTTTTTGGTTTAATTTATTATTGTCACATGTATTAACACAGTGAAAAGTATTGTTTCTTGCGCGCCATACAGACAAAACATACCGTTCATAAAGAAGGAAACGAGAGAGTGCAGAATGTAGTGTTACAGTCATAGCTAGGGTGTAGAGAAAGTAGGTCCATTCAAAAGTCGGACAATGGCAGCGAAGAAGCTGTTCTTGAGTCGGTTGGTACGTGACCTCAGACTTTTGTATCTTTTTCCTGACGGAAGAAGGTGGAAGAGAGAATGTCCGGGGTGCATGGGGTCTTCCCTGTCTACACTATGGGAAGTGTAGACAGAGTCAATGGATGGGAGGCTGGTTTGTGTGATGGATTGGGCTACATTCACGACCTTTTGTAGTTCCTTGCGGTCTTGGGCAGAGCAGGAGCCATACCAAGCTGTGGTGCATCTGTAAAAGTTGGCATGTCAGCTGCGACTCTCTCCAAATTTCCTTAGTCTTCTGAGAAAGTAGAGGCGTTGGTGGTTCCTGTATCCACAGTTTGTGCTTTAACAGATCCAGAGGTTTTGCAACATGGCTCAGTTTTTGTCTCCCTGCCAGTTCCATTCCTTATTTAAATACTCTATTCCTTTTCTCTTTAGTTGCTCCACCGGCCATCCGATATCCTCTAATGTCCATAAGCAATGCCACGGGGGAGATGATAATTATCGCACACATGACAAGACCGTATCAGCAACCACAATCGGAAAGGGATCAATTTATACTAGGGAATAAGAGATGTGCAGGTATACACAGAGGAGAAAGTATATCCCAGGAAAGGTTTTTTAAAAATTGAACTACTGGAGAGAGACATAAAATTGAGATAAAGCTAGACCGAGAAATACAGAAGCAGAAAGACCGAGACAAACAGAAATACAAAGTGATAACAAAAGCTAAAATGAAGATTAAATCGGTGAAAGGAACAAACCAGAAGTGAGATCCAAGCAGCAGAAAGCAAAGAGATTTTGAAAATGACAAAATGATCATCATTTGAGCAAATATTATATAAGGAAAGTTTTTTTTATACAATTCTGTATTAGCACTGCACATTAATCTATACTGTGGCGTGTAAAGATTGGATTTTGGTAGCCACTGTTAGAATTCATCAGAGAATAGTTCCAGGAGTTTTTAAATAATTCATTCATGGGCTGTGGGTATCTCTGGCTGGGCCAGCATTTATTGTCCATTCTTAATAGCCCTTGAGCTGAATGATACGGCGTGGTAAGCTAGAGGGCAGTTGAGTCAACCACATTTCTTGGGTCTGGAGTCACATGTAGGTAAGGATGGCAAATTTCCTGACCTGGAATGTGCTGCCAGAGGAGGTGGTAGAAGTAGATACAATAGCGATGCTTAAGAGGCATCTTGACTGATATATGAATAGGCAGGGAATAGAGCAATATGGACCATGTAGAGGCAAAAGGTCTTTAATTTAGAAAGGCATCGTGTTGGTGCAGGCTTGGTGGGCCGAAGGGCCTGTTCCTGCGCTGTACTGTTCTTTGTACTAAAGGACATTAGTGAACCTGATCCGTGTTCCCGACAATTGACATTTTTTTTTACTGCATTTCAATTCCACCATCTGCCATTGTGGGATTCAAAGCCAGGTAACCAAAGGATTACTCTGGGGCTTTGGATCGCCAGTCCAGTAACAACACCACTACATCATCACATCCCCATCCTCAGAGCTGAAATGTAATCTTGAACATGGTGGCTGCCATTTGAATACAACTGGCATCCCAATATGTGCACTGCAAACATTTGAAAATCTTGGATTTGCTGCACTTCTGTAAATTGCAATTACGGGAAGCAGTGTTGGAATCTTGTGTGCAAATCCAAATGTTGGATCAAACTAGCTGCTGCAGAGAATCCTTTTTTAAATTTACAGATATGTCTTAATCATATCACAATTGACGATGCAAGAGTTAATGTTACCAATATGTCCATCACTGACTCTAAAGATGTGTTGTTATCACCGTATTGATGCAGCAGTAAACCTTTGAGGATTTCTCATACACTTGTTGCACAGTTCATGGTGATTATAAAATGGTACACTGCAAGGGTGGCACATTAAAGAATGAAGTTAAGAAAAGCAGAACTAAATGAAAAGAAACTATATCAATGGGGTCACTTTGATGTTCCACTGACAATTTTTCTATCCAACTTCTTTCACAGGCTGGGAACCGTCGCTTTCAAGATGGAGAGAGTTTAATCTCGGAGCATAATAGATCAGGACAGAGTCACTTTGGAGAGTGCTGAATCGTGAATCTGTGAGGAGGTAGGTTGTGATTTTTCCCAAATTGGATACTTCGCTCAACTGAAGAATTCTCAAAAGATATTTTTGGAACGAAGAAATGAAGTGGGGGGGGAAAACAAATACTTTTTATATTTTTAGTTTCACTGGGCAATTATGCTAAGACTATTGTCCAGACAGTACCCTTTCAATAACACTAACCTATATTTATATAGTGCCTTTTGGTGTCATGAAATGTCCCATTGCACTTAATGGGAGGGAGTCAGATAAAGCAACGTTTTACACCAAGTCATGTGAGATATTTGGGCAGATAGTGAGAAGTTTAGGCAAATCTTAAGGGAGGGAAACAAGGTAGATGGCTGAGGGGCTTAGATAAGGACCTAAAGAGCTTGGGGCCCAGGCGGCTGAAGGCATGTCCACCAATGGTGCAGCAGTTAAATTCAGGAATGCTGAAGAGGCCACAATTATAAGGATGCAGACATCTTGGAGGGATGTGAGACTGGATGAGATTACAGAGATGACCTGGAGGGATTTGAAAATAAGGATGAGGATTTTAAAATCAAGGTGTTTAACTGGAAGCCGAATATAGGTCAATGAGCATGGGGTGATGTGTGAATAGGATTTGGCGTGAGTCAGGACACATGATGTCAAGTTTATGGTTTTGCAAAGCTAATGGGGTTATGGAAGTTTATACTTCAAAGCCAGGATAAAATCAACTTGAATCTCCCAGGATAGCATCAAGCTTCATTTAATGCCTCGGTCATCTTGTGTACCAGATAATTCTTCTAAACAGTCGTCACCCTATTCAGTTTAATTTAAAAAAAAATTGATGACTTGTGCTAAATTTATTTATTGTTAACTTAAACATATGCCCTCTGGTCCTCTCAATCCTCTCAATGCATATGTACAACATTTGCAGCGTTGTTAACCACTAATCTGCTTTCCAAAACAGATTTCTATTTTCTTGCTGTTGTGCAATGCAGTGCTTGAGAGGATTCAAATTTTTCCTTTTTTAGATGTACCAGTGCTAGACTTTTTTAGCATTCCGCAGTTGCTTGTTTCTGTTAGTCCTTATCATTGTTCTTTAGACCAAATTTCCAAGAGGCACAATGGAGGAAGTCTTTCTCCTGGATGATATGTGCATTAACATTATAAATATGTTTCATGGTGGTTGCAATAATATTGTGCCCCCTTTCTCTTCTCTCACCCCCCCCCCCGCCCCCCCTACTTTATTTTTCCATACATGTTATTATTATGAAATATTACTTTGATCAGTTAATGTTGGCAGTGCTGTGCCCACAGTGATAGGAAACAGGTTCTAACCTTTGATTTCCCCACACAATGCTTTAACTAGCTCAGCCTTACCATTGGGAGTGACATCCTTTCTGGCGGAGATGGAGGAATATCAAATATTTATGTAGGTTGTATCTGTGCTGTATATTCTAATTTCCCCAACTTGTTTGTGCCCATGTTTATGTTCCATCTGAGTCTCCTCCTGCCCCATTTCGTCCAATCCTTCCAGCACAATCCTCTATTCCTTCCTTTGTCTTTATCTAGCTTCCCCTTAATGCAACTGTGCTATTGGATTGCAAGTTCTCTGGATGAAGAAACTTCTCCTCAGTCCTAAAAGGTTTACCCCTTATCCTTAGACTATGACTCCTGGTTTTGGACTACTCCACCATCAGGAACATACTTTCTGTATCTACCTTTTTCTAGTCGTATTAGAATTTTATAGGTTTCTAGGAGGTCCCTTCCTCATTCTTCAGAACTCCAGCAAATATAATCCTGTTCAACTCAATCTCTCCTCATGTGTCAGTCCCGGCATCCCAGGAATCAGTCTGATAAACCTTTGCTACACTCCCACTAGAGCAAGAACATTCTTCCTCCGATAAGGAGACCAAAACTGCACACAATATTCCAGGTGTACTGAACAGTTTTTACCCGTTTATCTCACATGACGAGGATGTACATTAAGGCAAAGGCAGCTGATTTGTGTTGGGTGAAATCGCTGGAATTGGCCTCAAAGAAACTGGAGTGGAAATACGATGGGTGCTCATTTCAGTTGTGAAATTCAGCTGCAGTGCACACCTAAACTGGGAGACCCAAGGCATGTCCCAAGTTGGATGTGAACTGGGGCTAAGTGCTCATTGTACCTCCACAGGCATCTCGCCCTTATGCTGCTTTGAAATTCATGTCGCCTACCTCACGAGAAACAGTCCCCTGGCTGAAAGGGGGTGACGATGGGACTGCGGCAGCCCTCCGCAATATTCTGAACAATTGGGAATGGACCAAGGTTGACTTCTCTTTATTGTAGATCCATTTGGTGAGGGGGTTCTAAAACTGGTATTGTCATTTTAGAAAGCAAGGTATTTCGGGTGGCAAATTGTATCAATCCAATTTTGGATATTTTATCATGGATGTTTGAAGGGTGGAAGGATGTTGGTCCTCAAAATTGGGTCTTATTGCACCCAATAAAATGGTCATAATCCGGTCCAAGTTCTACTTCTGTCATTTTTAGTAGTTGAGTTGAATTGCTTTCCACGAACCCAAGTATCCTTTGGGTTGGAGTTAACAGCAGAGTAAATAGATGGATTTATTGTGTTTGTGAATGTGAGTGGACAATATTGAAATACAATGGGTCATAAGAGTCTTGGGCTTTTTGTTCACTTTTTTCTGTTGTTACCACGGTGACTGTACTACTGTTTGCTCTTGCGCTTTGGCCTGTAAATCACTGCAGCAGCCCCCCCGCCCACCTCATGTCCCTCAGTGTTTTCTGAAATGACATGACATCTGGCTATCTTTAACAGGCATACGGATTATCTCCCTGTATTTGTGTGCAGAGATGATTCTGTCACTTTTTAAAATGAGTATATTTTTAGAAACAACCAGCTATCAAGCAACACTTGTCGAATTTTCGCAGTTTATGTTCCTGGGGGTCATGTGTGCAACCGGGTGCTAAATAGCTGCCTTGGCTGCAGACCAAAAGCTCCAATGAGTATTTGTACAACCAAAACAAATGCACCCTTCAACAGATTTGACAATTCAGTCACAAGCTTAACATTGCTTTGATAAGGTGATTTAAATTGTCACCATTTTCCACTACAGATAATCAAGCCGATGCAAATTGTTCTATGATTTGAGATTCAACAAAATACCAGGGCTTAAAGGGTTAAGTTATGAGGCTAGGCTGGGGTGATCTAATTGATACATTCACTGCTATTTAAGGGGTTTAATGGGGCAGTGCACAAAAATATTAGGTTTTTTTTCTGGTCTGATCTCAATCCAGACAATGGTTTTGGTAGTGCTACAATTGGTTTCGATGTCTACCTGGCAGGGGTGATCCCGTGATCAGATGGGATAAGGCTAACCCATTGCACTGGACCGTGGTTTGCCCATAGTAGGGTAGAGTGAAGGACCAGGGTAACCGACGTGGTTAAATCGAGGCTTTACCTGATGCAATTTTTCAAAGGCATCTCGGCCTTTTGGCTAAGATGAAGCATTAGATCAAGCCCAGGAGGGGATGCAATGTCTCATCCTGTCAGCTTGTATCGAGTTTGATCGAACCTAAAATGGGATGTATATTCTTGTCTTGTCAGCTAGGATCTGGTTTGTCCCTTGTGTGGAGACCACGATTGGGTTAAATTGGAATTGGCTGCTTTGATTAGAAATAAAGTACCAATTTAAAGTCTCCTTGGCTGAGGATGGGGGGAAAAATAAAAATAATTGGATCTGATTGCTATTCAATTAACATTAGCTATGAACAGATGGGCAATAATGATTCTCGCAGCGAATAACAATCACTGTTCAGGTGAAGAATGGCTACTGATTGTGAAGTGCAAGAGGATTCATGCTGTCCAGATAGGACCACAATAAGAATCATAGAATCCCTACAGTTAAGAAGGAGGCCATTCAGCCCATCAAGGCTGCACTGACCACAATCCCACCCAGACCCTATTCCTGGAGTCCCACACATTTACCCTGCTAATCCCCCTGACACTAGGGTCAATTTAGCATGGCCAATCAACCTAACCCGCACATCTTTGAACTGTGGGAGGAAACCGGAGTACCCGGAGGAAACCCATGCAGACACGGGGAGAATGTGCAAACTCCACACAGACAGTGACCCAAGACCGGAATTGAACCTGGGACACTGGCTCAGTGAGGCAGCCGTGCTAACCATTGTGCTACCGTGTTGCCCCAAGAAGAAGGGATAAAGAAAAAAATTGGTCAAAACTAATTTTGGAGACAGATCCATGGTTGTGTGAATTGAGAGCAAAAAAAGAATTGTTTGGGATTTTTTTTGCTGGTAACATTTGATAGATGTTACAAAAATTAAATAATTTCCAAGGTGAATAGGAACATTAGAAAGGAACAATAATTTTCTGCAGGCATTATTAAAATCTGTTTTTTAAAACTGAATGTGTCACAAATATGAAAGGAAGAGGTGTTTCAGTCTGCCTATACCGCATAGCATAATTATATATCCAGGGATCAGTAAATGATAATTTGACATTAAGCATTCCAAAAGGTGCACTTAGTGTTTCTTTTTGTTGTGTGGTATTGGACAAATGTGGACATTTTTCATTTGAGTCCCTGATGCATGTTTACATTTGCTTCCATGCTTCACCCTCATTACTGTGCTTCAGACAGCACAATAGAGTGGGGCAAGGCACAGAAGATATTCCTTTGAATCTCAGAACAATAAAACTGGAAATGTTACATGGACAATTAAAAACCTGCTGGGAATGTGGTGGGTTTTTTTTCATTGCAGTGGCCAGGGAAATAACTCAAAACTGTTGTCACTACACAGATATTGCTTCACCAGAAGTTTTTCTGTCTTGATGGAAGAGGTGATCTTTGCATTGACTCCTTCCTGAATCAATCCAATTATCCAGGGATGTTTGGTGATGATGATTTGAAGAGATTAACACCTAAAATAACTCACTGCTGATCAGTCAAGCTGAAATGTCTTTGCTCATTGGATAACAAGAATACTTCACATTAGCACAAACCGTAATGAGTGCAGCCCTTTCTTGGTAATTTCATTAGAGGCTTCAATGGATTAAAAGGCAATTGTGAGGTAACGTAAGGATCTTGAGTGTCCATATATATGCAGACATTGCTAATAAGGACTTAACCGAATCAGCAACATAAGTATCCAAGACTGACACCCTGCTGGGTGCAATCAATAAAAAATTAGTGATACTTGCAATATTAAGCCCAGTTATTTCAATTTCCTTTCTTGGAAACTGGAAGAACAGAATGTGGAAATTTTCCAAGAGTGACATTACGAGTATATTGATCATGTACAACTGTTTCTCTTGTGTCACTTTTATTTTTATTCAATTTTGACTTTTCTGCTGTAATTTCACTGTTTCTTTATCATAGAATCCCTACAGTGCAGAAGGAGGCCATTCAGCCCACCAGATCTGCACCAACTCTCTGACAATATCTTATCCAGGCCCTCTTCCCCCACTTTATTCCCGCAAACTCACACATTTACCATAGCTAATCCACCTAACCTACCCACCTTGGTACACTAAGGAGCAATTTGGCATGGTCAATCCACCTAACCTGCAAGTCTTTGGACTGTGGGAGGAAACTGGAGCACCCGGAGGAAACCCACTCAGACGCGGGGAGAATGTGCAACCTTCAAAACAGGCAGGAATTGGAGCTGAGTCCCACACCACCATCTCCCCCTTATAGCGTAGTCCCCTAGTCCTCATAGCACTTGCCCTTGAGAAGGTGGTGGGCGAACCAGTTTCTAGAACCGCTGCAGTCCCTGAGGTGTAGGTGCACCCACAGTGCTGTTAGGCTGCAGTGCTAACCACTGTATCATCATGTTGCCCATGATGGATGGTGAAGACAAGGAAATCATCTTTTAAAATCAAATGTAAACTTGTTTCTCGTTTCGATTACAATAAGTGAACTGACAGTCACATTGGATTTGTTCATGGTAAATTGGATGCTGCATTGTGATAAAGGAGGAGGCTCTATACTATGCAGCATATAAGTTGGATATCTTTTAGATCACAGAATCTAATAACTGCAAATAGACAAGTTGTGGGTTTGATTATATGTTAATACTCTGTAGGTTGGCTGTTGGTAGTAAATTTGCAGCTGTTGAGGTGAGGAAAAACTAGTAAGGAATAACTGGCTTTTTTGAAAATATTGCTTTGTGTTTCAATAGAAGTGGAAGATTTTGGAGAGTGACCAGACTTTTTTGTTTAAGCGTACATTTAAAGCAAAATAATTTCCAAGTGATATTTGGGATCCTTGTGTTTTTGTTTCCTAACTCTTTCTGATATCGGAGGTCTGCTTCGCTGAGCCACCGTGGTTCTTATACAACCAAACGTGGCTGCATTATGAAAAGTACTTGATTAGCTGTGAGGCACAATGGGATGTCCGAAGGTTGTCCAATGCAAATTCCTTTTTACTGTGCATGAGGCTTCTTCTACTTCCACACCATTATCTCTGGTGTCCCTGAAGAATCTATGCTTGGTCCTGTTCTACTTCTCATCTACCCTCCGGTGAATCATATGGAAACTTACTTATTTTCATATGTGCACTGCAGCATCTGGCTCCATCTCGCCACCACCTCTCATGATCCCTCCTTTAACTCTAAAGTTGTCAGGCGATTTGGCTGACATCCAGTACTGAATGAGCAAAAATATCCTCAAATTAAATATTTGGTAGACTGTTCGGTCCTATCTGCTCTCTGTCCGCTGCTTCTGTCCCTCTCTCTGGCAACTGTCTGAGGCTACTCCAGATTATTCAGAGCCTTGGTATCTTATTTGGCCCTGAGATCAGTCTCTGGTCACAGCAGGTGGTCTATTTCCAGAGGAGCAAAAGAGGTTGAGCAAGATGAAAGCAAGGATATGTAACTAAAGGAACTTGGGTAATTTTGTTAAAGCAGACATGGTTCAGAGGATATCTGATAAGATTTGTTCCAAACTCCTGAGGGTATTTCCTAGGTAAACTTGGGAGAAAAATTGCCATTGTTTAATAGCAAAATGGCACACGTTTAAGACCATTTTTTAAAAAAAGTGATGGGATGAGAAGAAATGGTTTTACAAAGAGGATCATGTGCACATCAAATGCTCTACGGTGATGGCAAGACAAACCATTACTTCCTTCACTGTCGCTAGGCCAAAATTCTAGAACCCCCTCCCTAACAGCACTGTGGGTGGACCTACACCATGTGGACTGCAGCGGTTCAAGAAGCTGGTTCACCACCTCCTTCTTGAGGGCAAATTCTGAGGAATAGAGGAAAATGCTATAAGGGAGAAATGGTGAACTGGGACTCGGCTAATGCTCTGGGGATATGGGTTCAAATCCCACCATGGCAGCTGGTGGAATTTAAATTCAGTTAATTAATCTGGACTATAAAGTTTGTCTCAGTAATGATCCCATGAAGCTACTGTCTGGTTCGCTAATGTCCTTCAGCAAAGCAAATCTGCTGTCCTTGCCTGATCTGGCCTACATGTGACTTCAGATCCACAGCAATGCAGTTAACTCTTTGATGCGCGTTATCATACACGAGGCTTGATGCTCAGGAAATAAAGGCTTTTATTTACTGTAACAAGGCAGCTACCAATTATATACATGATCCCAGACTGAGGGGTCCCAGCCAGAGAAGGGACCTTTATACCTCTCCTAGGAGGCGGAGCCCGACTGGTATGTACCACAATACTACAATACAAAGGTGTAACAACCCCACCCTAACCCCAACAGCAACAAGTAGAACAACCCATCCCGAACCCAACAGCAACATATGTACATACTTGTAGTACTGGCCAGACCCTGGCTCAGTACTATCCAGTGGGAACCAACGATGGTTCACCACACTCTTAATTGTCCTTTTGAAAAGGTCTAGCGTGCCACTCTATTCAAGGCCAATTAAGGATAGGCAACAAAAGCTGGCCTTGCCAGCAACTCCCACACACCATGAAAGAACAAAAAAAAGACAGGGAAATGAGACTAAGTGGATATCTTTTTCAGAGAGTTAGTACAAAACAATGGGCCAATTGACACCCCACCCCAGGCTGAAAGTCTATGACATTGTTATCCAAGCTGTTCAGCTATTTTCAGAAAAGCTGCGGCTGCAGTAGATGGCACAGGTGGCAGTATGCAAGTGAAGTGGAAGATAAGCATGTCCCCTCAATCCACCTACAAGGTTTTATCACTTGGTTATCTCACTAAATGGGCTGGAGTACGATGGCAGTAAGTTCTAGCTTGGAGGAGGAGGAAGGGACTATGAAGGAACAGAAACTAGAAAGCATATCAATTGCAAATGCACAGAGTGTGGGCTGATCACAGAAGTGGCACTGACTGCAACCAAGGAGCTGTGAGCAACCCACGCTCAGTTTTCTCTTGTCTGGCACCGTTCTACTGTTGCAGAGAAAGTAGAGTTAGAGATGAAAGAATAAGTGAATTATAGTGCAGAACTCTACATGTTAATAATCTTGTTTAAAAATACTTGATGCTGAAGTAAATTATAGTCTTGCTTCCTATGATAACATATATTAAATGTCATACAATTATAGTGTTATCAGTTGATCGAGATCATCAACTATTTAAATTCTAGTTGGTGTGTAAGCTCCCTGGAACATGGTGAACTTGCAAATAGGCACTTCTCTCATTTCACAGTATTATACTGTACTGTTGTGAAACAGAAGTGGCATGCAGTGATGCAAAGTACTATTTATGAATAGTCTTTTTTTTTAAACCTAGAGGCTCTTTTCTACAAAAGACTGAAGGAGATACTCAACTGTATGTCACCAAACCTCTATCCCAGTTTTTCAGGACACTAACAACTTTAACTTTACACAATGAAATTGTATTCCAATTTAAACTATAGCCCTGGCCATTTTTATCTGCTCTGCAGTGCCTCAAAACCTAATGGGTTTTGGATTCAAACATCCAATGTCCTGGAATCTGAATTTCACTGATTACATACTTAACAAAGCGGGTGGCACAGTGGTTAGCACTGCTGCCTCATAGCTCCAGGGACCCGGCTTCGATTCCAGCGTTGGGTGACTGTCGGTCTGTGTGGAGTTTGCATGTTTTCCCCATGTCTGCGTGGGTTTCCTCCCGGGTGCTCCGGTTTCTCCCCACAGTCCAAAGATGTGCAGGTTAGGTGGATTGGCCATGCTAAATTGTCCCAAAGTGAATAGGTTAAAGAGATTAGCAGGATAAATGTGTGGGGTTATGAGGCTGGGCAGAAAAGATACTCTGTTGAAGAGTCTGTGTAGACTCAATGGGTCAAACGGCCTCCTTCTGCGTTGGAGAGATTCTATGAAAATTAATTCCTTTCTGAAACTCTGCTTTGAAAACATCAACATCTGAATGTACACCTAATGGGTATTGGAGGGAGATACATGAGGAACATTCAGAATAAATCATATGGGAAAGTTGGGGTATGAGTGAGAAGTTTGGGTGGGCTAATTGACTGTTTTGCATTCTTATGTTGTGAGTTTAACAAGTAATCACCTGAGATGCTTGGGTGCAATTGTTAATTAAAAGTTGAGAAAGTAATTTTGTTTAGTAAATGTTTTTTGGAATGATGTAACATGCTAGTGTTTTGCATGAGTTTGTGCTCCGTTTCATAATGGATTTGGCCATTGAATGTACCTGGGTTTATTGCTATTAATTTAGATTCAGCATTCTGTGAATGCAGACATTGAAGCATTATCTCCCAAGTAGAAAAACCAGCAGCTCTCCCTAAACGTGACAGCAAATTGGTCAGGAATCATTTTGTTTATCAGAATTGAGTAGTAAGGGTGGATTTTATTAAATACTTGTTGAAATAAAATTTGCTTCTTTGCATCCCAGCAGCCAAGTATTTATTTTGCAATGCATCCGCTACAGGTGAAAGTGCAGTATTTTTAGAATTCATCAACCCTGGTTGCACTGTTGTCTTAGAGTTTCAGAGAGACTTTTGCGTTGGCTTAGACCCAGCTTTTTATCTTTCATAGCTGAGTTCACAACCAGCTCAGATGCATTGGAAGGCCCTTGGTGTGGTTGAAAGAAACCAACCTTATTTAACAGTTTTCTATTGAGAATGCTAAAAACATACATTATCAATACCCAGGCAAAAGGAGGTGCAAGAATCATTATCTTGCCATTTAATAATTGGTAGGTAGAAAGGGTACCCCATTGGAATGATCATAAAATAGAAGTTGATGGGGAGAAAGAAAAATTGTTGGATTAACTGTTCTCATTTTCTGTGTCACAACCAGATTGAAATTTGTATGTTTTTTTGTGTAATATCCAATGAGTATTCTAAAATGGCGCTTTTGCAGGAGTCTTCGTAGCTTTACCATGGAATTATTAACACACATTTTCTTAATTTGTTCCCTTTAAGCCTAATTTCCCATTAAGTTTATGCTTTGTATCCTATTATCACACTATCTGCTTTTACAGTTTTATTCTGTAGCTAAAATTTTCTTGCTGTCTTTTTCTTTGCACAGAATGAATGAAGTTAATTAAAAATGAATTGGTTTTTTATGTGGCTGATTATATGGTCTGATGAACAGAATAATATCTGATGTGTGCCAATCTATGCTTGATAGTGGCCGTGGGGATTTTGCTTCAAAAGGACAGTAAACTGAATGTTTTACTGAAATGTGACATGCCCTTGCACCCAAACGGTATCCGAGTGCTTTTGTGCCATTTCGTCCCAGCATCCAATATTTGAATCTATGTTGCAAACTGCTTTTATTACTATCTTGTCAACCTCCAGTTCCTTAAGTTTGCTTGTTTGGTGCTGCTGAGTATCTACGTAAAGGTTATGAAGTACCCCCCAAAACTTCAAGTTTAAAAGTTTTTATTTATTGGTGTCACAAGCAGGCTTACGTTAACAATGCATCGAAGTTATTGTGAAAATCCCCTTATCGCCACACTCTGGCGCCTGTTCAGGTACACTGAGAGAATTTAGCATGGCCAATGCACCTAATCAGCACGTCTTTCAGACGGAGGGGAAACCGGAGCTCTCGGAGGAAACCCACGCAGACACGGAGTATGTGCAGACTCCGCACGGACAGTGACCCAGGCTGGGAATCGTACCTGGGTCCCTGGCACTGTGAGGCAGCAGTGCTAACCACTGTGCTGCCCACATTGGGGAAGAGCTCTCTCTACTTGCAAGAACCACCTGGGTTGACATCACATTTGCTGTTTTATTCTTTTCCTATCTTGTGCTACATATGTGTAAATGGAGCGAACATCCTTCATCACTTAAATCTTATCATTAATCACACTGTTTAAAAGTCAGCTGCTCTGAGAACTAATATCCACTGGTATGATTGATGGCACTTGCATCAAAATTGTAAAGCCAATATTGAACACTGACAATGTAGGGACAAGCAAAAGGTCTCTTCATTAGTATGCTGCAGTGGAGGTAGAATCAATCAACAGATTCGAGAAAGCATAGATATTCTGCTGATGAAAGGCAGGGTAAAGGGCTATGGGCAGCAGGTAAGAAAATGGAGTTGAGACCAGGATAAGGTCCGTCATGATCATGTTAAATGGTGTAGTGGGCTCGAAGGGCTGAATTGCCTACTCCTGCTCCTAATTTGTATATTATCTATATTATTGTTATGATTGAGACACAGCAAAGACAAAATCTTAAAGATAAAACTTTTTTTTTGTTTTGCTCCCCTATAAGAACAAAACCATGCTGAATAATCTGCTTTAATCATCTCAACCTGAATCTCAAGTTATATTCCAGGACCTTGATTGATGTTCATAATCTCTTTGTATACAATGTACCATAATAAAATACATCTTCTTAAGGGTGAATGATGATTAAATTTAGCCACTGAAATAACTTTTAGCTGCTGGAGAGTCTACTGAGTATTAAATATATTAAACAATTGAAAAGCAGATTAGATGGGGGGGAAAAAATCTTCTTTCAATTCAATTGCTCCAGTAACTTAATTCTTTGAAATAAAGGGCTAGCAATTTGAACACACAAATGGGCCATTTGACATTGCCAGAACGTGTTGGTGTTTATTCCATGTGCCTGTTCTGACCCTATATTCCTCATTTAACGCTGTGTGGTCTTTGTTCGATGGTACTTTTAAAATATGTAGATATTACTACTTAGTGGCTGTTGTGTTGACATTTGTGAAACCTGTTTTTAGATGGATTGAATTTTCCCTGTGGTGTCAAGGAGAATCCAATTCTGATTATCTAACATCCATCCTCAGTTAATTTTTCACTGTAGAACCTGTGACAGCAGTATAAGTGTGTGGTATTGTTGAACCTGTGACAGCAGTATAAGTGTGTGGTATTGCTGAGTGCAGGCACCTCCTGTGAAAAGTCACCATTGTTGATAGAAGCTAAACGAGAGGTGATAGTGTTGGAAGATTGACTGGTGCTTTAGCCATGGAATGCTCATTCTCTAATTTGCATTATTGAGTTTGGTTTAACTCTTGACTTTTGTACACACTGGTATAAAAATACCCATTTCACAGCTTTCGCAGCAGTTCAAGTCTTCTGTTCCAACTGTCACTTCCTTTTTTGCTTCCCTCTCTGAATGTGTCTCGTGAGATTCTCTCCTTTCTGTTGCTCACCACAGATGCAGAAAACAAATGTGTGGACAATGATCCAGTATCCTGTAGGTTGCTGTTCTCACCACTTTGGTTCGCTGTCTGTTCACATTGCAGATTTTTAAAATTCCTTTCCACTCGCCTGTCTTCCCGTGACAAATGCACCATTTAAATTGGAATCAAAAGGTTTAGTTTCACCTGTCCCTCCTTGATGTTTCCTCACCTGTAACTTATTTACAAAATATCCAAAACCATTTCTATTACTTGCAAATTAAAATTAGGACCACTTGGCAAAACATTGTGGTGCTAAAGGTCTTCTGAAAATATTGTACTCTCCATATTAAATGTTGGAAACATCCTCAAGTACAGTGTGATCTGTATCCCACAATTGTTCTATCTTGGTGTTTTCACCTCTGTGGCTGGTAAAATTCAGGATAAAAAGTTTTGAGTTCAGTGCATGAGTTAACCCTATGGAATAGTGTTGTACTCTGCAAAAAGAAAATCACCTCCCCACTTTTATCCCGCTTTCATTTCTCCCACCATAACGTCACGTTACCTAATGGCATTTGGCATTATTCATTTGTCAATCACAAAAGTGAGTTATTGGCAGATTGTTTGACCCTGGAGAGCATCACAACTCAACCCAAACCAGTTCTTGAGAAATAACCGTACACAAAAGAGAACTATAGTTGTTCTCCAACTTGTCTTTGCCCATGTTTGAAGGTGTGTTAGTTGTTACTGGACCAGTAATCCAGGAGTCTGGGTTCATGATCAGGTGACAGAAGTTCAAATTTCTCCAGAAAATGTGAGGGAATGTAAAGTCAGTCAATGAAATAATTAATCTTTTTAAAAAAAATTGTGACAATAATTGTAACCGAGTAACTACTGGAAAGTTGTAGTGAACCAGAGGTGTTCTTGATATCCTCTGGGGAAGGAAATCTGCTGTTCTTCATCTGGCCCAAGTATGGCTTCAAACCCCCCCAGTATGTGTTTGCTGTTCTCCTGAAATGGCTATCTCCGTTGTATCAAACACAACCCCAGCTGACAGTATTGTGGGTGTACCAACACCACATGGATTGCAACTTCTTGAGGGCCATTCAACGTGGCCAATAAGTAAAGGACTTGTGATGTCCACATTCAGTGAAGGAATCAAAATATAGTCACCAGTTATAGCACTCTATAACTCAAATATTTGGACATTTTGCAGTCAATAGTTTAGTACCACACCAAGTAGTACATTGACTCAGTTGGTTAACAGAGACCTTTTCTTTTTCCTGAGGTCTTTGATTTTTTTAAATGATTTTGTGGCAAATCCAATCCAACAAAGTCTGATGGCAAGGAGGACCATTCTGTAATGCAATAATATAGAACAATGCACCCCTAAGTATAGCTAAGACACTGGCATCTACCCAACAATGTGGAAAATTGCCCAGGTTTGTCTTGTACACAAAAAGCAGGACAAACCCAATCCAGCTAATTGTTACCGCATCAATAATGAAGGGGGCATCAACAATGCTACAAAAGGCACATGCTTTGCAACAACCTGCTCGCTTTGAGTTCTGTCAGAATCATTCAGCCCCTGACCACATTAGTCTTAGTTCAAACATGGACAAAAGAGCTGAACTCCAGAGTCGAAAGTGATTGTCCATGATATCAAGGCCGCATTTGACTGAGTATAGCATCAAGAAGCCTTAGCAAAACTGAAGTAAATGGAAATCAGGGTGGGGAGGGGGTGTCTCCCCACTGGTTGGAGTCAAAGATGTTTGTGGTTGTTGGGGGCTAATCACCTCTGTTCTAGGACATCACTGCAGAGTTCCCCAGGGTAATGTCCTATACCCAACCATCTTCAGCTGCTTCATTCCATTCTTAGTTCAAAGTGGGGATGTTTGCCAATGATTGCATGATGTTCAGCATCATTTGAGACTCCTCAGATATTGAAGCAGTTCATGCCCAAATGTAGCAAGACCTAAAGTTTATTTGTTAGTCACGTCGGCTTACATTCACACTGCGATGAAGGTACTGTGAAAATCTCCTAGTCATCACACTCCGGCGCCTGTTCGGGTACACTGAGGGAGAATTTTTAGCATGGCCAATTCACCTAACCTGCGCATCTTTGGACTGTGGGAGAAAAACCACGCAGACACGGAGAATATGCAAACTCCACATAGACAGTGACCCACGCCGGGAATTGAACCCAGGACCCTGGCGCTGTGAGGCAGCAATGCTAACCACTGTGCCACCATGCCAACCTGGAAAATATTCAGGTGTGGGCTCACAAGTAGCAAGTAACATTTTCACCATACAAGTGCCAGGCAATGACCACCGCCAACGAGAGAATCCAACCACCATCACCCCTTGCTACTCAATGGCCATGCTATCATTGAATCCTTCACTAACAACATCCTGGGGGTGACCATTGACCAGAAACCTAACTGGACTAGCCATATAAATACTTTGGCTACCAGAGCAGGTCAGAGACTAGGAATTCTGCATTAAGTAACTCACCGGAGTCCCCAAAACCTGTCTACCATCTACAGGGCAGAAGTCAGGAGTGTGACCGAGTACTCTCCATTTGCCTGGATGGGTGCAGCTCCAACAACAGTCACAAAGCTCGACATCATCCAAGACAAAGCAGCCTGCTTGATTAATGCCCCATCTACAAGCACCCAGTCCCTCCACCCCCGATGCACGATGGCAGCAGTGTGCACCATTAACAAGATGCAGTACAGGAATTATTTAGATTTTCATTTGTACTGCCATAACCTCCAAGACTGTGGGCCAACAGCTGGAAAATGGGATAAATGTAGACGGATTTTTGTTGACCATTATGGACATAATGAGCCGAATGGCCTCCTGTGTTGTAAATGTCTATGAATCTATCTAGGAGCTCATCAAGGCTCCTTAATTGGCTCTTTCCAAATCCACGACTGCTACCATCTAGAAGAATAAGGGCAGCAGCAGATGAATGGGAATATATCACCGTTCCTTAACTGTTGTTGGGTCAAATTCTTGGAACTCCACCCTTAACAGCACTGGGGGTGTACCCACACCACATGGATTGCAGTGGTTCAAGAAGGCAAATCACCACCACCTTCTCAATGGCAATTAATGCCGGCCTAGCCAGTGATGCTACATCCCATGGATGAGTTTTTTATATATATATAGCAATCTATTACAATCTTAGCAAATTTATCTGCCTCATAAAGCAAACAGCAATGAATTCTCAACTGGGAGTGTTAGCCCAGAATACATAACCTCTGTGAGGAGCTCGAGTGAAAGCAGCTAACTGCTGTGTTACTGCATTTTATTGGCTGATATTTGCAAGCCACGATGTGCCTGTGAAGCTGGAGGGATTTTGACAAAGGTCTTTACTTTTTACTAAAGTATGGAAATGAAAATGATATACCTGTTGCAGCTCGTTTGGTTACCGATGCCAAATAATTTCAGGGAATCTTTCTAACTTGGAGTATTTTGCAATTGGGTTAAACAGAGTCACTGCAGCAATTGAAAGTAACTTTTTAAAAGGTGCTGCGATAGGATCCAAATGTGTTCACTCCCCTCCTCGCAAAAGATACCAACACAAGACATATAAAAAAAAAGATTTCTTGCATTTATAGAGTGCTCTTCATGACCACCAGACGTCTCAGTGCCTTATGGACATTGTCTTCTGGGCGGCACGGTAGCACAGTGGTTAGCACTGCTGCTTCACAGCTCCAGGGTCCCGGGTTCGATTCCCGGCTCGGGTCACTGTCTGTGTGGAGTTTGCACATTCTCCTCGTGTCTGTGTAGGTTTCCTCCGGGTGCTCCGGTTTCCTCCCACAGTCCAAAGATGTGCGGGTTAGGTTGATTGGCCAGGTTAAAAATTGCCCCTTAGAGTCCTGGGATGCGTAGGTTAGAGGGATTAGCGGGTAAATATGTGGGGGTAGGGCCTGGGTGGGATTGTGGTCGGTGCAGACTCAATGGGCCGAATGGCCTCCTTCTGCACTGTAGGGTTTCTATGATTGAAGTACTTTTTGGAGTATTGTCATCGTTTAACATAGGAAATAGTAGGTGCATATTTTGGAGTAAAGAACTGAATTGCAAGTTGGGTTGGAAAGGAAAGTATAGTGGTTTCTGTAAACAGAATCCAATCCTCAACAGTGCTGATTTGAAAAGTGACCTTTGTTTTTTTTGTTTCTCCGGCTGCAAACCTGAAGCCACTGACTTCCTCCAATATAGTTGCACAGGTGCCAGTTGTGTTCTGGTATATTTGCACAACTGGTCTTTCTTGAGAGTTGGCAATGTGCGCCAGCAGAGTTATTCAATTCCAGAGGGCATCAGAGCTGAGAATCGTGTTCTCACTTTTCACACCACGACTGAGATCAGCTAACAGCATTTTAAAACCTTCTAGCCTACTCGCTGCTCTATTCTTGAGCCATCGAGGGAGAACAAATGTCTCCAGTCGCTAGAGGCAGTTAATTTTCAGTCAGTGAATAGTCATGGCAATTGTGCTGTGTCAGATCATGTTCTTTATTGTTTTTTTGCCTGCACTTAACGCCTGGTACTGCACATGGTACATATCGAAATATCACCACCATAGGAAAGGACCTGAACTTTCCAAATGTCAGACTTGGTGACTGGTATGAATTAAATTCTGCAGATTAGTACTGTTCATTCCACTACTTGTATGCTTGAGGAAAGAATGAGTCTGAAGTCAGTCTGTATCTTCAGACAGGTTTATTTCCAAGATTGCAGAGTAACTACAGAGAAATAAATCACATCTTCAGAACACGCCTCCGAATACCCCTAATTTTATTTTGCCCTCAGTGATCCTATTGTTGAAACAATCTGATAACATGAGAGGAGTCATTCAACGCAATTAATTTTATTTTCTTGGGCTTACCCTAAGATGGAAACCTGAGTCTATATTTCTCCCTTTATTTTGTTCGCCTGTAAGATGCCCTGGACCTCGGGATGCTACATTGTAAGGGGGAGGCAGTGGCGTATTGGCAAGATGATGCTCTGGGAACTCTGGTTCGAATCCCACCATGGCAGATGAAATTTGTATTCAACTAGAAACGTGGAATTAGAAGTTGAGTGATGACCGTGAAGCCATTGTCGATTGTAATAAAAATCCATTTGGTTCACTGATGTCCTTTTAGGGAAGGAGATCTGTTGTCCTTGTCTGCTGTGGCTCCGGAGTCGCATGTAAGCCAGATCAATGTGGTTGACTATTAAATGCCCTCTGATATGTCCTAACACTCAGTTCAAGGGCAATTTGGGATGGATAATAAATGCTGGCCCAGACAGCAATGCTCAAATGAAAATATAGTACTAAGTCCAAAAACACCAAAGACTTGGATCCAGTTTTATGTGCCTAGCCAATCCAACTGTTTAACCCAGACTTTGCAGCTGTTCCTTCTCATCCCTGAAACCATCCGTATCTTTCTGAGGACCTAGCCCACCTGACTGGTGGGGCGAACATTCTCCATATACGAATGTTGGTTTAAAGTAATCCTCCGCCTGTAATGTTTTTGTGATCATGCTGACTGATCCCCATTTGGGACCCCTGAAAAATACCTAATTATTTCCAACTATCACTTGCCCATTGAAGCTTTCCCTGGTTCCTACTTTTAGATCTCCTTTGGACCCCATCTGAGGCCTATTCACCGTGAGTGAACCTGTCCTCACCTGGGATTCATCACAACATATTACTGTATCTTTGGGCAATACTGCCTCATTTTCCAGTCTTGTACTCTGTTCACTCAGTCCATGGCCTTCAATGCTTGTCCATCATCTTGGACATTTAGCCATTACTTACATTTTCCCGGTGGATTTTCCTGCCCATCCCACGTTTGTTGCATCCCTCCAGTTGTCCAAACCTTCTGGAAGGTACGATATCTGGGGACCCATTTTGAATAACTGATCTCCGAACAGAATAGTCTCTTCCTGTTCAGCATAATCAGATTATGTAATTCCTGATCTATTGCATCTTGTCCCTGTGGCTCTGCCCCACAAATTATGACTCTACGATGCACAAGGTGCTCGTTATCTGTAAGCACTGGACTCCAGTTCCCCGTGACGAACACCATTCCTTCATGGCAGTTGCCTTCATCAGTGTCAGCACACAAATGATCTGTTCTGTGCATTGTTTCAAAAGCACGATTCCTTAAGGGTAATTCATTGTGTAATGATATTTTGAACCACATCGATTATTGCAGTTTTCTGGTTTAAGTGCCTATGGTCGCTATCCCAGACCCGTTTTTGTCTTGATTCTCAAATTGTCTGAAGGTGTGACCACCTTCAGACAACCTGTCAACAACCTTGCCTCTGCCAAATTATTAACTGCAGATTTCAGTACAATCTCAAACTTGGGCACCTGTGGACTCCTATCCTTTGCTTTATAGCACAATTGCCTGTTTTTGATAGGAAAGCAGCTGGAAATGACTGCTTTCCCAAAAGCTGTTTTTTTTTTCAGGCTGTAGTCATTTGGCCTAACAAGAGTCTTCACCATGAAATTGAACCCTATCAAATTCAAAAGCATATCGACATGAGAAATGCATGCACAGTCCAGTAACTTGAAAGCCAATAAAAATTCTGCGATTTCAAGGCAAAACATTTTTGGTCTCTGATACCACTTGAAGTCCATAATGTACTATTCCCATGGACTGAATGCTTTCTCTTCATAAAACTTGTCAAAAGTTGACCATGCCTCATACGCTTCCAACAACAACAATTTTGTAAAACTTATCCAAAACCTTTACTGGAAGGGTTAATCGCTCTTTGTATCCAAGTTTTCCCTGTCCATTTCTGAAAATACTTCACTGCTAATCACAGTTTTTCTGCTAATAACAAAGTCAAGGTTGCACCTTGCTTCCTCTGGGATAAGGAGGTAATTCTTGTCCACATATCCACCTTATTTTTCCGTTGCTCGTACAGATCAGACTCGGAAACAACTGGTGGATGGTCAAAGCTTGCAATTTGACAGCTGCGTTCTGTACTTGAGGTCGCCTGCAATAGTTTCTTTTTCTCTCGGAAGACTGAGACAAAACCTCTTATTCAACAATCAATCACTCGATGTACATCCTCTGCGCCCATGTTAATACCACTACTTGTATGTGAAACCAGGCTGTATATTCAGATAGGTTTATTTCCAAGACTGCCCAGTAAGTACACAGACTCTTTCAGTTTCCCCCAATACCTACTATGTACACTTTTTTTAAGCAAACCCCTTTTCCATCTCCTTGCTCAAAAAAATCAGTTTAATATATGGTCCCCAGATAAGGGGCATATCAGACATTAAACTGATGAGAACAGATGCTGCACTGGATCTGAACCAAAAAGGCCTAATACTTCAATTGGGGGCAGCTACTCTTAATGGTAAACTTCAAGCATACCATATATTGCAACACAATTCCAGCATTTAAAGGTACGAGTTAAATTTTCAGACCAAGGAGGCAGCCAGAGTGGACAATTAATTTATGCTTGTAATTTGAATCTGTGCTGAATATCATCCCTTAATTGTGAGGGATGTAAGATATTATGAAGTAGCTTGTGTAACTGGACTATGCAGAGACTGCAAGCCAGAACATGATGTGATACCATTATTAGACACCTGTGGGGAGAGGGGATATGAATTTTACACTAGAAATAGTCAACATCCAAGCCAACAGGACAAAATTGAAGAATTGTCACCATGACAACAAGTGCTGGTCACAATGGACATTTGGATTCAGTTTTGTACCATCTTAAATGAAACTAAACAGCTTCAGCTCGCATTACTTTCCATTAACACAAGGACATCTGTTACAAGATAGGATGTTGGAAGTGGACTGTCTAAATTGGTTGGAGAAGCAATGCATGTGTTTTTGGTGAAAAGGATTGAGAGATGTGTGTAAAGACAGCTCGGTACTGCGATTCCTGTTAAAATGTGATCGATGTAATGGTCTTTTCGTGTACCAAAGAATTCCTGTGTTTGTAGTTGTGCCCAATCTCGATGGAGCAGGAGGTTTGTGTTTGGAAGCTTGCTGGGTAGAATTCGGGTTGGGTTTGGGCTACAATTATCTGCCTGAATTACCCAAGTGGCCACTAGGACTGACCAAAGTTAACAGAGTAGGAGCGGGAGGAATTCCCTGTATATGACCGGACAATTGAAGCAGGTGAATCCAGTTTGCTCAGCTGGATGATAGTGGAAGACCTTGAGGATAATGTGGCCAATGACTACAGACAGGGTGAGAAGGGATAGTTTACCCTTTTCACAAGTCACACAGGAACCAACACCCTCTGGACTTGTGCTACCAATGAGCCTCGGCTGGCACCTCTGTCAGGTGATGGAACTGTCTTCCTTCAGAGAATTGGGCCTTGGGAATAACAAATGCAAACATCAATTAAGAACTATCAATGCAGAGCTGTGTTAATTCCTTGGTTCCTCACCTGTGAACTTGATTTACCGTTCTACCTTTCGGTGACCACTGTTTATAGAATTAAAATCAACAGCTTGGCAGGCAATTTTCATCTGAAATGCTCAAAACAATTTCTATTGTAGTTTCCACCCACCCATAATGTCCCTGCAATTAGCTGCCAGCCTTCCTGGATTGATGGGAAGTTTTTTGGAATTAAGGATTGATTTCCCAGGCACTGTTGTGAACAAACTTTGGAGAGAATTTTGAAACTGGCCTAGTGTTGGAATGGGACAAATTGTTCCTTTTCTGTGGTGCAATTCCCATTGACAGCCCACAACTGGTTGGTGCCGTCACATGGGCTGATTTCAGTGGTGCAGGGCTTTGTGGACCATTGTGGCAGCCTTTCTTTTGATGTTGGGTTTGATGCCACATAATCAGACTTACGGGCGTATGTCTGAGATATCTGCATCTACTCTTATGAGCCTAATTCCTGGAACAGAAGATTAATCTGTTGAAAGCAGCTATGCAAATTACGAACAGAAATTTTTACAAATCATAGAATCACTGCAGTGCAGAAGGAGGCCATTCGGCCCATCAAGTCTGCATTGACCACAGTCCCATCCAGGCCCTATTCCCGTAACCCCATTTATTTACCCTGCTAATCCCTCTGACACTAGGGTCAATTTAGCATGGCCAATCAACCTAACCTGCATCCCTTTGGACTGTGGGAGGAAACCAGAGCACCCGGAGGAAACCCCCACACAGTTTGTGGTTGTTTCATGATCTCTGCCAGGCACACACCTTTGATCAAAGGGCAAGTGCTACAGCAATCCCAGTGTGTGTGCTGCCCTGGGGTATGTTCAGTCTAACCAATAAATGGCTAAGAGTACTTTCTGAAATGAAAAGAATTGTGGATATTGACTGCTGCTAGATTGTCATTGACTTCAGGAAGCATAAAGGACAACATGCCCCTGTCTACATCAACGGGGACGAAGTAAAAAGGGTCGAGAGCTTCAAGTATTTAGGTGTCCAGATCACCAACAACATGTCCTGATTCCCCCATGCTGACACTACAGTTATGAAAGCCCACTAACACCTCTACTTTCTCAGAAGACGAAGGAAATTTGGCATGTCAGCTACGACATTCATCAACTTTTACAGAGGCACCATAGAAAGCATTCTTTCTGGCTGTATCACAGCTTGGTATGGCTCCTGCTCTGCCCAAGATGCAAGAAACTACAAAAGATCGTGAATGAAGCCCAATCCATCACAAATCTCCCATCCATTGACTCTGTCTACACTTCCCGCTGCCTCAGCAAAGCAGCCAGCATAATTAAGGACCCCACGCACCCTAGACATTTATCTCTTCCACCTTCTTCTGTTGGTAAAATGATGCAAAAGTCTGAAGTCACTTACCAACCGGCCCTGCTGCCATTAGATTTTTGAATGGACCTCCCTTAAGTTGATCTTCCTCTACATCCTAACAATGACTGTAACACTACATTCTGCACCCTCTCCTTTCCTTCTCTATGAACGGTATGCTTTGGCTGTATAGCATGCAAGAAACAATATTTTCACTGTATGCTAATACATGTGACAATAATAAATCAAAAGATCATCTGATGACTGAAGTACCTTGAACTAATTTTGGCAACTCCCATCTGGAGAGTATCACTGGCCTTCCTGCCTGCCATAAATGGGGATGGAGAATCCCGGCCATAGTATTGGGGATTTGATCTGGCTCATGTATTTGAATACCCCACTGTCAATTTATTTCAATTTTCCAGTTAATTATTTATTAATCGTAAAACATTGGTATGTTTAAAATTAACTGGTGTACACAGATTTTCTGTAAAACTTCTAAATTTGCCAGTAACCTGTTCTCAGTCATCCAGAAATTCACCAAGGGATTCGGTCAGGTCAGCATTCTGGAGGACAATGTTATCCATAGATATGATCTGAAATGGTTAAGAAGACCAAAGAAATTGCAGTAGATTGGGGAAAAAAGTCTTCATTTTGGTTAATCATTTTAATTTTAGCACTAATACAAAAGTTATTTGTTTAAATGGTTATGTAAAATCCGAGATTGACTGCATTATTTGTTCTTGGGTTTGCATGTAAAGGAGGAGTCAAGTTTCCTCCATAATCAATAAAATTGTGTCAGTTGATGAAGACTTTAGTCTAAATCGTAAGCTTTTGAGTTCAAGTTCACTCCAGTACATGACGTTAGGTTGACTGTCAAGTGCAGCACTGGCATGTTGGAGATCTTGTCTCTCAATGTTCACCTGACCCCCAGGAACTCCAAGTTAGAGAATGCTCCTTTATAAATAGACTAATACTACGTTAAGACAAATGGCTTGTTGAAATTGGCTGCAGCATGTACACATCGTAAGACTCCAGAAGTAATTTGAGAGGTGTAATAAGGTGTTATATATAATTACAAGTCTATTTTGTGAGTTGAGCTACTTATACACTTGTGTGTCCCAGTCATTTTGCCTTGTGTTACTCTTGAAAATCGCTGGCGTTCTGTGAAGAACTCCCCCTTCATGAGACATCTCTGACACTGTGGTACCATGTAGAGGAAATGCTGTGCAGTTTCCACTTCTGCTGCCATCTCAGAGTTCCAAGTATTATTGAATAACAGCAAATGCCTAAGAACTGGTGGCCCTCTGTAGAACATGTAGGACTGTATGGCAATTTAGAAACCTGTGCACTTCCTGTTTAGCACCATGTCTTAAACTTTTCAAACAATGAACTGCACAAATAATATTGAAATTAATTCCTGTTGAAAGAAAAATGAACAAATATTTGAAATGTAAAAGTGATTCCTGCACTCGTAGCCTAAGTCGTGTTCCAACAGGTTCTGTGTTGTATTATGTGTTTACACAGCTGTCAGACATCTTTTTAAGGTGAGGTCGGTATTTACCAAAGAAAAGCGAGGGGAGTAATATGACACATTAAGTTTCAGGTTCTCAGTCTCCACATTTAAAAAAAAAATGCAACCAGTAAAAAATATATTGAGTAAAATGCCTTTCTACTTTGCTTCAACAATGTGCTTTTTCTCTGGTCTCAGAACAGCAGTTAATACCAATCTATTTCTATTTCTGTCAAATCCGAACCTGTTTTGAATTGTGAAATTGGATTGGGATTACCCACATCTTTTTACTAAAGCCTCCGTCAGCCAACAAATGGAACAAATACCGTCCCACTAATTACTCTGTGGTTTAACTGCAGATGCCAGAGGTGAGATGCTACTGTTTATTACATTACGCAAGCCCCTTTTGCAGCCCAATTTGAAAATAATTCACTTTCATGAGGGCATTTTGGTTTGGTGCAGGTGATGAGACCCGGTGGATTGAGAGAACTTTTGAAAGCCACTTTTTTCAAAAATTACAGCAAGGGCACGTGAGCATTTTGCATTCCGCTTCCTTGAACACAAATGATGCTCGCAGCAATCTGATGGTTCAAAATTGTTCAGTGTTGCAATAAAAAGCCATTTTGTGGAGCAGCATTTGTTAACAAATGGCAATCATGTTCGTAATGGGGATTATTAGCTGTCAAAAGGTGCAAGACCGTGGTGGTCAAGGATTTTGCACGTCAATTGGTTTCAAAACTTGCGGAGAACTAACATATTGCAGTTAAATATCAGCAAGCGGTCAATGGCCAGGTCAGCCACAGATTGACTATGTCACAATCTGATTTCCTTTTTAATCATAATGAATTAAAAGCTATAAATTTGAAGGCCAGCCCAAACAAGCAAAAGCTGCATGCCGTAAATAACTGATTTATAGCAAATCATTATCACCTTTGGTCTGCACTACATTTGACTAAATGTGCTTGGGTGAACAGACAGAAGCTGTTCCTCTTCACTTGCCTGAATGGGTGCAGGTGCAACATAAGAAATATAGACCCTTGAGTGCGCAATTCAATAAGATCATGGTTGAACTTCCTTCGACTTTTTCACTCTATCCCATATCCTTGTTCCCTTAGTGACCAAAAATCCCTCTTATCTGAGGAGTGACTCTACTCGATGTTCATTTTGCACTCCCTCTCGGGCAAGCATATCCTTCCTTGAGTACAGAAACCGAAACTGTACACAGGACTCCATTTGATATCGCCAAAGTCCATACCATTGCAATATGCCTTCCTTATTCTTGTGCTCCTGTCCCCTTGCAATAAAGGCCAACATGCAACTTACCTTACTAAGCTTGCTGTATCTTCAAGTTAACTGCAAGGAGATCCAATCCCTTTGAACACCAACACTTTCTATTCTTTCTAGTGGTTAGCACTGTTGCCCCAAAGCGCCAGGGACCCAGGTAAATATCCCACAGAGGGAATAGAATTTAAATAGTTGCGGCCTGAGCACTAATTTTTGTGGCGCCCCACTAGTGACATCTATCAGTCTAAAAATGACCTGTTTTATTCCTGCTCTGTTTTCTGTCCTTCAACCAATCCTCTATATAGATACTAATTATGCTAAAACCATGAGCCCTTGTATTGTGCAATAACCTTAGGTGTGGCATCTTATCAACTCCCCCTTTAAAATTTTAAATGTACTACATCCATCGTCTTTTTTTTTTGCCTTTAATCTATCCTACCGTTACATCCTCAAAAAATAGATTTGTCCAACATAATTTCCTTTTTCATATAAATGATGTTGACTGCTTAATCATGTTATGATATTTCAAAGTGCTCTGTTACCATTTCCCTAGTAATGGATTTCAATATTTTCCCAGAAACTGCCAGTGAACTGGTCTTTAGTTCCCTCTCAATCTCTGTCCTTTTCTTGAATGGAAGTTAGTATTACCACGTTCCATAATCTACTGCGACCGTCCAGAATCTAAGGAATTTTGGAAGATAACAATCACACCCCCTCTATCTCTGCAGCTGTTGTTTTTACAACCTCAGGATGTAAGCCATCAGGTCCAGGAACTTTGCTCGCTTTTAGTCACAATTCCTCCGGTACTTTTTTCTTTACTAATTTCCTCACTCTAATTAGATCCTAATGCAAAAGCAGTTACTAAGTTTGATTTCCGCCATGTCTCTTGACCACTGATCGCCAGTGAATAGCAATGCTTTTTAGTTCACCACCTATGAATATCCCCGCATGTGTCTTTGTTTTGAGATTTACTTGTTTCTGTCCCTCTGGAACTTCCTGGCAGCTGAATATCCACCTACAACTGCACATAGCTTCCGAACAGCGCTGTGGGTGTACCTGCACCACATGGACTTTGACGGTTCAAGAAGGTAACTCACCACCATTGTGAGATCATCTCGGGATGGGTAATAAATGCTGACCTTGGCAGCAATGCCCATGTCCTGTCAAATAATAACAAAGTGATGTTTAATTAAATTCTGTGCCAAACCTTGCAGCCTTCAATTTGGTGGCAATATAGTTGCCAACTCTGGGATCATCAAACTTTTATTTGTTTAAGATTTGGATTGATGAACTTGGCATTTTATTTGACCTTTTATTGCATTTCACCTGATTTCTTTTATCATTGAGGGGATATTTGCAAGAATAACAAAGAACTCTGCAATGAATTATTTTGCCTTGACTCCTGGGGTAGCATGGTGGCACAGTGGTTAGCACTGCTGCTTCAGTGCCAGGGACCTGGGTTTGATTCCCGACTTGGGTCATTGGGGTCTGCACGTTCTCCCCGTATCTGCGTGGATTTCTTCCGAGTGCTCTGATTGCCTCCCACAGTCCGAAAGACATGCTGGTTAGGTGCATTGGCCATGCTAAATTCTCCCTCAATGTACCCGAACAGGCACCGGAGTGTGGCAACTAAGGGATTTTCACAGTAACTTCATTGCAGTGTTAATGTAAGTCTACTTGTGACACTGATAAATAAACTTTAAAGTTTAAAACTTTTAAAATTTATCTGAACAAAGTGGTTTAAGGTAGTTGGCTGTGTTTGTTTTTTGTTCTTTGTTTGGGATTTCTGCATTTTTCATAGAAACATAGAAAAACTACAGCACAAAACAGGCCCTTCGGCCCCACAAGTTGTGCCAAACATATCCCTACCTTTTTAGGCCTACCTATAACCCTCCATCCTATTAAGTCCCATGTACTCATCCAGAAGTCTCTTAAAAGACCCTATTAAGTTTGCCTCCACCACCACTGACGGCAGCCGATTCCACTCGCCCACCACCCTCTGTGTGAAAAACTTCCCCCTAACATTTCCCCTGTACCTACCCCCCAGCACCTTAAGCTTGTGTCCTATCATAGCAGCCATTTCCACCCTGGGGAAAAAGCCTCAGTCCACCCGATCTATGCCTCTCAACATCTTATATGCCTCTATTAGGTCTCCTCTCATCCTTTGTCTCTCCAAGGAGAAAAGACCGAGCTCCCTCAGCCTATCCTCATAAGGCATGCCACTCAATCCAGGCAACATCCTTGTAAATCTCCTCTGCACCCTTTCAATCTTTTCCACATCCTTCCTGTAATGAGGCGACCAGAACTGAGCACAGTACTCCAAGTGGAGTCTGACGAGGGTCTTCTATAGCTGCATCATTATCCCCGGACTCCTAAACTCAATCCCTCGATTGATAAAGGCCAGCACACCATATGCCGCCTTAACCACCTCCTCCACCTGCGGGGCCGATTTTAGAGTCCTATGGACCCGGACCCCAAGATCCTTCTGATCGTCTACAGTACTAAGAGTCTTTCCCTTAATATTGTACTCCTTCATCCCATTTGACCTGCCAAAATGGACCACTACGCATTTATCTGGGTTGAAGTCCATCTGCCACTTCTCCGCCCAGTCTTGCATCCTATCTATGTCCCTCTGTAACTTCTGACATCCCTCCAGACTATCCACAACCCCACCAACCTTCGTGTCGTCGGCAAACTTACCAACCCATCCCTCCACTTCCTCATCCAGATCATTTATGAAAATGACAAACAGCCAGAGTCCCAGAACAGATCCCTGGGGCACACCACTGGTGACCGACCTCCATTTAGAAAAAGACCCATCTATACCCACTCTCTGCCTCCTTTGGGCAAGCCAGTTCTGGATCCACAGGGCAGCAGCCCCTTGGATCCCATTGCCCTCTCTCTTTTTCTAGAAGCCTTGCATGGGGGACCTTATCGAACGCCTTGCTAAAATCCATATAAACCACATCTACTGCTTTCCCTTCGTCAATGTGTTTAGTCACATTTTCGAAGAACTCCACCAGGCTCGTAAGGCACGATTTGCCTTTGACAAAGCCGTGCTGCGTATCCTTGAGCATACTAAACCTCTCTAAATGCTCATAAATCTTGTCCCTCAGGATCTTCTCCATCAGCTTACCAACCACTGAGGTTAGACTCACCGGTTGGTAATTACCTGGGCTATCCCTATTCCCCTTCTTGAAAATAGGAACCACATCCGCAATCCTCCGGAACCTCTCCCGTCTCCATCGACAACGCAAAGATCATCGCCAGAGGCTCTGCAATCTCTTCCCTTGCCTCCCACAGTAACCTGGGGTACATCCCATCCGGACCCGGCGACTTATCTATCTTGATGCCATTCAAAGATTCCAGCACAACCTCTTTGTTAAAGTCCACATACTAAATCTTTTCAGTCCACCGCAAGCCCGCAGTACATCCACCCAGGTCCTTCTCTGTGAAAACCGAGGCAAAATACTCATTAAGCACCTCTGCCATTTCTATTGGTTCCGTACAGATTTTCCCGCCTTCACCTTTTATAGGCCTTATTCCTTCACGTCTCATCCTTTTACTCTTCACATATTTAGAGAATGCCTTGGGGTTTTCCTTAATCCTACTTGCCAAGGCCTTCTCGTGACCCCCCTCTGGCTTTCCTAATTTCCTCCTTTAGTCCCTTCCTACAAGCCGTATACTCATCTAGATCTCTATCTTTGCCAAGCTCTCTGAACCTTTTGTACACTTTCCTTTTCTTCTCGACTAGGTCCCGCACAGCTTTCGTGCACCACGGTTCCTTTAACCTACCAACTCCTCCGTCTGCTCGGAACGTTGTCCTGTAGAACTCTAGAAAGACATTCCTTGAAAAACTGCCACCTCTCTTCAGTACATTTCCCTGAGAATACCTCCTTCCAATTTACTCCTCTAATTTGCTGCCTTATGTCTTCATATTTCCCCTTACTCCATATAAACATTTTCCTAGCTTGCCTGATCCTCTCTTTTTCCAATGCAAGCATAAAGGAGATAGAGTTATGATCGCTATCCCCAAGATGCTCTCCCACTGAGAGATCTGACACCTGTCCAGGTTCATTGGTCAGTATCAGATCAAGTACAGCCTCTCCTCTTGTAGGCTTGTCCACATGCTGTGTCAGGAAACCCTCCTGAACACACCTAACGAACTCCTCCCCATCCAATCCCCTTACCCTGTCAGGAAATGCACTCATTAGCTAGGATATAAATGCTTTATGAAAAAGCTTAATGAACAACTGGTACACAGTCATGAAAATATGTCACTGAGCAAACATTGTCACAAAACAAAGAGTGATATCGAAACGTGTGTTATACAATGGTGGGGTGTGAATTATTTTAATCAAAATTGCTTGTGTTAGTCAAGGTTAATACTTGAATAGGACACTTTCATTTTAGGCATCAAGGGTGGGATTTTCTAGCTGTGCTCTCCCCAAGGCTGGAAAATCCTGCCAAAGGTCAACGAACCGTTGCATTGTTTGTGTCCTGCCCGCTACGGGAATCGCAGTGGAGGGAAAATTCCACCCCAAGTCTGTGATTCTCACTCGGTCTCTGATACCATTCAGGATTATCTCATGGGATGTTCCAGGTCAGGACCAGTTTAATTTAAGTTGCAATATAAATATAAAATGCTGGGGAAAAACTGCACAGATTTGACAGCATCTGTAGAGAGAGAAACAGAGTTAACGTTTTCAAGTCTTAAATATGACTCTTCATCAGAACACAATTTGTGACTGTTCCACAACATTCTTACTGGAGTGACAATGTAACTTCACAGAACCCTGCAAAGTTTTGACACAGTTAACTTGGCAACTCACAAATTAAACTCGACAATCAAGAAGTCTTGAGAGTTAGGTGTAAACACCTGCTTCTAGGACAAATCATAAAGCTTTAAGTTTCTAGCAGTAGGTCATATACTGCTTAATGGTTGCGACACTACACCACTAAAAACCAATGGATCCCATTTTCACTCTGAAATACAGTTTTTTGGCTCTCGTATGCGACCTTTGGCACATAAATTATGTTTTTCAGCAATTTGTTACACATGGGGGAGATAAGTTTCTCATCCCTTGACTGCAACAAGATGTATTTTTGGAGGTGTGTTTCAACCCCTTGAGTGTTGTGAGAGCAGACATTCTTGTAAGTTTTTAAAAGGATAAACGTTTGCAGCAGTTAGAATATAAGCGCTATTAACACCCACATACACACCCAGGAAAAGCTGATTTCTAAATATCTAACATGCACATGTTACTAGAAGGGTAAAACCAAACCAGATCACTTCTTTAATATAGTGTTTGAAAATGTTGCACGTCTAAAGGCTTTGCTCGTGGCTCCTTGAAGACAGATGGAGGTTGGATGTTTCTGGCTACTTCAGATGAAGTTGTTGCTGAGCTCCTGTATATAATCTTGCGGGTAAGATGGATCAGCCCTCTCCATTGTCTGAGCTAACTGTATTTTCAAGGCAGGTTTATTTCCTTTTCCTGGGTGGTATCCATCCCCTCTGAGGTGCTGGTCCCAGGCTGTCTTGCTGGGCTGCCCTGTGATTTGATAAGGTATTGGCTCCCCCTCCAGCCAGTTTCAGTCATGTGATGACGGTATTGTATTCCGTTAACCACATAATGGGTTGAAACTGATATAATTGACACACCGAGGGAATATTGATACCCTATCAAAATTCTAGGTATGATCATCCTGACTGGCTAATCTTATTTGAAGTGCCATCCTCATGGGACCATTTTTGATTTCAAGTTTCTTTGTTCTTTCAATTGTTCTTCTGGGATGTGGGCATCCTTGGTTAGGCCATCATTAATTGCCTAAGTTTCTAATTGCCCTTGGGAAGGTGGTGGTGAACCACCGCCTTAAACCACTCAGTCCATGTGATGTCGATACACCCACAGTGCTGTTTGGAAGGGAATTCCAGGATCTTGATCCAGTGACTTTGAAAGAATGGTGACATAGTTCCAAGTCAGGATGGTGTGTGGCTTGGAGGGATATATGCAGGGCTTTGTTGTCCCGTATGTCTGCTGCCCTTGTCCTGTAAGGTGTTGTTGAAGGGCTCATGGTGAATTACTGTGGTGCATCTTGTGGATGGTACACCACTGTGTCAGTGATGGAGGGATTGAATGTTTAAGGTAGTGGATCGGTGCTAATCAAGTAGACAGCTTTGGCCTCGATAGCTTCCTGAGCATTGTTGGGGCTGCACTCATTCAGGCAAGTGAAGAGTATTCCGTCACACAGCTAACATGTGCCTTTGTGAAGGTGGGCAGTCTTTAGGGAGTCGGGTGGTGAAAAAGTTCCTACTTTCTGACCTCCTGTAATAGACACATTATTTATATGACTGGTTCTGTTAAGTTTCTGGTCAATGTTAACCCTCAGGCTGTTAGTGGGAGATTCAGAAATGAATGAATTTCAAGGGGAGATGGTTAGACTTTCCCTCTTCTTGGAAATGGTCATTGCCTGGCACTGGTGTGGCATACAAGTTACTTGCCATTCTTCAGCCTAAGCCTAGATGTTGTCCTGGTCTTCAATTCTCCTTTATTGAAATGGTGAAAGGTAATCAACAAGTCCTTGGCAAAGCCATTTACGTTTTGTGACATCTCCAAGAGATGTCCAGGCATGTCTGTATGGAATCGGAAGAAATCGCCTGACTTTCTGGAGTCTACTTTGTGAAGGTACAGTGTCCATATTTCATACTGCTTTTTAAAAGTAGTGTGTCCATCTCCCAATGCGCTTTAGAGGCATAGGACGTGACCTAACATTTAAATTCAGTCAATAGGTGTTTTAGAAAATGTAATTTATCAATGTACCTGTTAACTGTGGCCATATTAACAAAAGCATTTTTCTGTCACAAATTGCTAACACTCACCTACCCTAAAAAATGTTAAATTGAGTTTATTTTCTTTTTTGTGGACAAGGAGGTGACCTATTTCCAGGTTGCTGTCACCAGCTACTAACTTGCATTTTATATATCACCGCCCATTACCCCAGGACATCTAAACACGCGCACACTTTAGTTTTGAAGTACAGTCACTGTTATAATGTAGTGACAGTAAGAAGTCTCACAACACCAGGTTAAAGTTCAACAGGTTTATTTGGTAGCACAAGCCACAAGCTTTTGGAGCGCTGCCCCTTCATCAGGTGAGTGGGATTTTTGTTCACAAACAGGGCATATAAAGACACAAACTCAATTTACAAAATAATGGTTGGAATGCGAGTCCCCCACGACTTGCCTGGGCTTGCAAAATCTCACTAACTGCCCTGGCTGGAGACAATACACATCTCTTTAACCTGTGCTTAACCCTCTCTCCACTCACATTGTCTGTACCTTTAAGACTTGATTATCTGTAAAGACGCGCATTCCAACCATTATCTTGTAAATTGAGTTTGTATCTATATATGCCCTGTTTGTGAACAGAACTCCCACTCACCTGATGAAGGGGCAGTGCTCCAAAAGCTTGTGGCTTGTGCTACCAAATAAACCTGTTGGACTTTAACCTGGTGTTGTGAGACTTCTTACTGTGTCTACCCCAGTCCAACACCGACATCTCCACATCATGTAGTGAAACATGGCAGCATGTACATAGTAACATCCCACATACAGCAATGAGTAACCAGAGAATCTGTTTCTCATTACATGTTGATCACGATACTATGAAGAGCTCTTTTGCTCTTCAGATACCAGGGCATCTTTCATACCCACCCAAGAGGACAGAGTATCTGGTCTGCTGTGTACGTGTATATGCGAGGTGATAGCAGCAGTAATGTGAGTTTGATGAAATCAGCATTGTGGCTTAATTGTATTTGCATCCTTAAGTATTTGAGAATATTTCAAGTGGAAATTCATCTTGCAAACGTTAAACTAAGCTGTGAACCTAAAAGCTGGCCTGGCTCCAGTTTCTTTCATTTGACCTGACAACAGCTTTAGCTGCCATTTCAGAAACGGATGACATGCTTGAACTGTATACTTTAGGAGGAAATGAATAAACTGCAGGGAGCTGCCGTTTTTTCAAAGTCAGATGTGAAATGTATTTTCACCGATAGTGTGGTCTTGTGTATCATTTGGACAATTTTTTATAAATGTATGTTGGGAGGGCAGTGATGTTGAGCAGTTTCAGTGTAAATACTTTCTTCTGAGTGGGTGCTGCTGCTTGGAATGCTTCTGAATGCAGCCTTTTATCAATGTTTAAAAATAATATTGTGTCTTTTAAAAAGTGCTGATTTCCTTTCCATGGTGTTTTCTGAGTCTGGAAAAAAGTTGTGCTTTTTTGTTCTTAGAATCTAAGTTTGTTTTTAAAAGCAAAGCAGGTACATCCTGCAGCATCGGACTGAATTGGGAGAGTTAAGATTGCTCCAAATAGAGATCTTTCAAAGGTAGCACATGGATTACATCCTTCCATCTCTGTTTTGAGTCCTATTTCTGCCTCTCTGACTGCCTGCCGATCTATCCAGTTTAGTAAATGTCCTGTGGCTACAGTTGGTGCAAATGTGATCGGGGGGCTGATAAGGGACTCCCTCCCACCCAACTGCCTCAGTGCTGTGACCCCGACGAAATTTCTAGGGTCAGCCAAAAACGAACAAAAGAAAAGAACACAGGACCTCCAAACCTGTGCCAATCATGATGCCCTAACTAAACTTTAAAAAAAATGCCTTCTGTCTTTACTTGGTCCGTATCCCTCTATTTCCTCCCTATTCATGTACCCATCCAGATGCCTCCTAAATGTTGCTAATGTGCCTGCTTCCACCACCTCCTCTGGCAGCGCGTTCCAGGCACCCACCACTCTCTGCATGAAAAACTTGCCGCACACATCTCCCTTAAATGTTTCTCCTCACCTTGAACCTGTGCCCCCTTGTAATTTACACTTCCGCCCTTGGAAAAAGCCCCACCCTGTCTATGCCCCTCATAATTTTGTAGACCTCTATTAGGTCTCCCCTCAACCTCTGTCTTTCCAGTGAAAACGATCCTAGTTTATTCGACCTCCCCTCATAGCCAGGGTGATGGGTGACTTCAATTTCCCCCATATTGACTGGGAATCCCTTACAGCCAGGGGCTCAGATAGAGAGCAATTTGTTAGATGTGTCCAGGAAGCCTTTTTGATGCAGTATGTTGGCAATCCAACCAGGGAGGGGGCCACACTAGACTTGATATTGGGGAATGAGCCGGGCCAGGTGATCGATGTTTCAGCGGGGTAGCATTTTGGGCTCAGCGACCATAATTCCATAAGATTTTGGACGAGAGTGGCCCTTGAGTGAGAGTCAATTCCAGCCAAATTAGACAGGAACTGGGGAATGTGGATTGTGAGCGGCTATTTGAGGGCAAATCTACATGTAGCATATGGGAGCTTTTAAAGGCCAGTTGATTGAAGTGCAGGACAGGCATGTCCCCGCAGAAATGAAGGATGGAAATGGCAGGATTCGGGAACTTTGGATGACAAGGGAAATTGTAAGTTTAGTCAAAAGGAAACACGCGATAGATCTGGCCTGTAAAAACTGATGAGAGGAGTACAGTAAAAGTAGGAAGGAAATTAAAAGTGGAATTGGGAGGGCTGAAAAGGGCCATGAAATGTCTTTAGCAAGCAGGGTCAAGGAGAATCCCAAGGCTTTTTATGTATATATTAGGAGCAAGAGGGTCGCAAGAGAGAATAGGCCCACTCCAGGACAATAGAGGGAAGTTATGCGTGGAACCACAGGAAGTGGGTGAAATCCTTAATGAGTACTTTGTATTGGTATTCACCAAGGAGAAGGACGTGACGGATGTTGAGGTCAGGGATACGTATGTGAACGCTCTAGAGAACGTCAATATGTCAAAGGAGGAAGTGTAGAGTGTCCAAGATGTGGGATCTATCCCAGATTACTGCAAGAGGCAAGGGGAGAAATAGCTGGGACCTTAACAGATATTTTCACATCATTTTTGACCACAGGTGAGGTTTCAGAGGACTGTGAATAGCCAATGTTGTTCCCATGTTTAAGAAATGAAGCAGGGATAAGCTAGCAAATTATAGGCCGGTGAGCCTGACAGTGGTGGGGAAGCTTTTGGAGGAGAAACTGAGGGACAGGATATATGCACATTTAGAGGAAAATGGACCAGTTAGTGACCGGCAGCATGGTTTTATACGGGGAAGGTCAAGTCTCTCCAACTTGATTGAGTTTTTTGAAGAGGTGATAAAGAAAATTGATGAGGAAAGGGCTGTGGATGGACTTTAGTAAGGCATTTGACAAAGTCCCAAATGGCAGACTGGTACAAAAACTAAAATCACATGGATTTGGGGTGGGCTGGCTGGATGGATACAGAACTGGCTTGGTTATGGAAGACACAAAATAATGGTGGAAGGGTGTTTTTCAGAATGGAGATCTGTAGCCAGTGGTATTCTGCAGGGATCAGTGCTGGGACCTCTGTGGTTTGTAGTAGGGAGGTCTACAGTACACTCCCAACATTGCGATTTCACCCTTCCTATTAATGAGCTGCACCTATAATGCCTCACTACAAGATCCCTCTAATGTCTCCTCCCTCAACACCGCTGTGATCTGTTCCCTAATCAGAAATGCAACTCCCCCACTTCTTTTGTTTCCCCTTTTTGCCCTGTCTAAAACAACGCTATCCCGGAATATTAAACTGCCAGTTCTGTCCTTTAACCACTACTCCATAATTGCAATTACATCATAATTCCATGTGGTAATCCAGGCTCTCCGTTCATCTGTTTTACCTGTTTATACTTCTTGCATTGAGAAGCAAACACACTCCAGACCTACAGTCCTGCTGAACCCTGCGGCTTCCCTCTGCCTGTTCTTGCTCTTTGCGCGGTTTATCTCAGTCTCACTTTTTTCCCAGTCTCTACGCTTACTGGCCTGCTGCTCTGGTTCCCAACCCCTCACCACCACACTAGTTTAAACCCTCCAAAACAGCATTGGCAAATCTCCTGTCCAGGATATTGGTGCCCCTCCAGTTCAGGTGCAACCTGTCCTTCTTATACGGATCCCACCTTCCCCAGAAAACATTTTTTAACCACTTCAGTTGGAGGTTTGTATCGTCTAATCTAACAGTAAGGGTTTTCTGTTCCTTTGGATACCTATTATATTCCTTGTTGAAAAGTGTCTTTTCTGCATGCAATAGAGTTGATTGATTTGCTCCTGCTGTCTAATTATAGCTCTTGGGTATTGAATGTTTTCATTTTAAACACCTACAGATCTGTGTTGCTGCTTATGATGAACTTATCTTTAAGCTTACTGTAGAATCATTACTTTTTAGCAGCAGGGTATCAATTTCAGATTTTGACTTGTGGTCCCTGAACAGGAGTAATCTGTTGATTATATAGCCTTCTGCATATCTGCACACCTGCAAAATAAAAGGGAACTACAGGATGATTAGCATCTTAAAAAATGAATACATTACATTTGCTAAGTTCAGTTGTGTTAAGATTCTAGGAGTTGGACATCCAGATTTTTTTTGCACTGCCTGTATACATTCAAATCCTCTTTACAAATGGGTGGAAACAGAATTGAGCAGAGTGTATCAGGAATTAGTGAAGGGTGGCATTCTGATATTTGAGAATCAATTTGCATGTTCTATATTTAACACCTTGGTTAGGCTGCTTTTGGAATATTGCGTGCAGTTCTGGTCACCACGCTACCAGAGGACATGGGAGCTTTGGAGACGGTACAAAGATGGTTTACCAGGATGTTGGTTATGAGAGGAGGCTGAATAACCCAGGATTGTTTTCACTGGAAAGGCTGAGGGGAGACCTGATAGAAGTCTACAAAATTGAGAGGCATAGACAGGCTGGATGGTCAGAGCCTTTTTCCAAGGGTGGAAGTGTCAGTTACAAGGGGGCACAGGTTCAAGGTGACGGGGGAACATTTAAGGGAAATGTGTGGGGGCAGTTTACATGCAGAGAATGGTGGGTGCCTGGAATGTGCTGCCAGAGGTGGTGGAAGCAGGCACATTAGTAACATTTAAGAGTCATCTGAATGGGTACATGGATAGAGAGGGAATAGAAGGATACAGACTAAGGGCAGGTTTAGTTAGGGCATCATGATCGGCACAGGCTTGGTCCAAAGGGCCTGTTCCTGTGGTGTACTTTGTTCTATACTTCATCCTGTGTGGTTATGTTGCCACAAAGATATATATAGGCCTTTTATGGGACACCATTTGAAACTTTTCAAGACGAGCACCGTATGTGCTTGTCCTGTATCTGTGGTGAATTGGACTGATCCCCAATGTACTGCCTTGCAAGTTATCTGCAGAAAAATATAATTCAAGGATGGGTTTCAATTCTGTATAAATATTCAAAATCTTGTTTACCAACTTTTGAATTCTTAACCTTGTTTGACAATTGTTTGCACAATTATTCTCCAGCTGGGAACTGCATCATCATTGACTCTAATTTATTTAAAGGGATAATTATTTGAGGCTTGGTGGTAGTTGATTGTGAAATATCTTGGTTATAATTGTGAATGTTAAGACCAACTTGTTTCTAATCAATGCTCTAGAATTGAGATTTGCTTGGGTTTAGCTTAATGTCTCTGCTGAGATTTAGTGGGAACTATAATTTTAAGCTAACTTGGAGAATTCTGAATCTTAGCAGCTTATATCCATTTACTGAAGCTTGCATGTACCGGTAAAGAACAGTGCATGTTGAGCAATGTTTTTCACCTAGTTACTCAGCAAACTGTAACCTCAATTTTTATTATCCTGGAAGGAATGAGAAAGTTACATGGCACTCATCTTGAAGTCTCAAACTGATTAATGCACATTTTAAGCATTGCTTACACTTCATGACATATATAGAGAAGGCAGAATGATGACGCAGCGATTAGCACATTCTACTCATGTCTGCATGGGTTTCCGCTGGATGCTCCAGTTTCCCGCCACAGATGTGCAGGTTTGGTGGATTGGCCATGCTAAATTGCCTCTGTGTCCAAAGATGTGTAGTGTTGTACCTGTTAATTCTCAGATACTTTCAACCAGTTTACTTCAAGGTTTTACCCCGGTGCCCTTATTTGCAAGGTGGACAAAGGACAAACACAAGCAAAGGTTCAACAAGTTTATTAACAATAACACTATTAACCCTTAAATTACCCACATAAAACAAGAGGATACCCCAGACTCAAGTATACTACCCGTAAAGATGGTTTGGTTAAACTGCAGGCCCAATTCTCTGAGTCCCTCTGGTCTGTCGGCACAAAGGTGTCTTGATGGCAGCTTCTTCCTTCCTTCCTTCTCTGGTCAGTCTTCCGAATGGTCACAACTGCCTCCCTCGTCGAGTCTTCGCTGCTGTGTGCCTCTGAGTGTGTCCCTTTATCCCCAGCCTTTCCAGAAACTTCTCTGGCTTCTGGCCAATGAGCTCCCAGGAGGGGGTTCCAATATCCAGTGGGTTTCTTGATGTCTGCCTGACAGGACACCAGGGTCCGCCCCCCAGGTGTCCATCTCCATGTTGTTGAACTTGTTATCAGATAAGGTATCTACAGGAACTCTTGGTGACAGAAAGTCTGGCCCGATCTGGGCTTCTAACAATAGGCCGAAGCATTTCAATGAGGTGCCATGATCTCCTGCTAAGTCTCAAGTAGAGTGTAACGACCTTTGATGGGTGGTTGATGGGTCAGCCCAGACACATTTGTGTATTTGTACAATTGGCCTGCCTGAGGTTTGACTGTGTTTGATTTCAATATGCCCAATTCTTTAATTTAGGATATCCAATTTTATCAGCCTTAAAACTAGGCCCTGTTTATATCACCACAGTAGGTTAGGGGGATTAGCAGGGTAAATACGTGGGGTTACAGTGATCGGGCCTGGGTGGAATGCTCTGTTGGAGAGTCGGTGCAGACTCCTTGGGCTGAATGGCCTCCTTCTGCAGTGTAGGGATCCTATAATTTAATAGGACTGAACTGATTTATTGTTTAGTTGGAGGAATGGGAATGTGCTGGGTGTTTTCAAGAACAGTAAGCTTGTGGAATAATAGAGATAAGCTTGCTTTAAAAGGCTTGAAATCCCTTCTGCTAGCAGCTGCAATAAGTATATTCTTCTGCATCTCAATTTGATAAGTTTACTCGATGTTGCATCAATTGGGCCAACAAAAAGAAATTGCAGGAAGAAATATTTGGCGATGTCAGTTCACACTATTCCCAACTTGGAGAACAGTATTGTCATCACAACTGCTACAATTCGGCACCAGAATTTACCAGGAGTGTCAAGATACCTTTTTTTGTTTCGTACATTAGCAATCTAGACCAGCATGAGTTTAGAAGGAGTCATTTCAACTTTGTATCACTGTTGGATCAATCCGAGTATACTCGCAAATGATTAACTTAGCTTCTTTTATAGGACAATACATCATAGAATCACAGAAACCCTACAGTGCAGAAAGAGGCCATTCGGCCCATCGAGTCTGCACCGACCACAATCCCCCCCAGGCCCTATCCCCATAACCCCACATATTTACCCGCTAATCCCTCTAACCTACGCATCCCGGGACACTAAGGGGCAATTTAGCATGGCCAATTAACCTAACCCACACATCTTTGGAATGATTGTCTTTGTGTTTCAAATCATTATAACACACCTCAAATAATTATGGCCCGAGTTTAGTTCATCTTTTTGGGGTGAGTTCAAGGCACAGCAGTAAGCCAATTATACTTGATTTTGAGAAGAAAAAGGTGTATTGCTTTGCAATCTACTGTATGAGTTTTGGATATCGATGCAAAAATCAACACACGTAATTTTAAAAACACAAACTTTTGGGTCAGAATATGTATTTTATTGCTATCACTGACTACATAGTTAATTTTTAAAACTGATTTTAACAATATTTTCCCACAGTACAGTATAAGGTATGAACAATAACTTGTTTTTATATATCATTAACACAGTTAAACCATCCCAAGGCGCTTCACGGGGAGCAAACACAATTTGACATTTAACCATGTGAAGTATTTGGGTGGCTGATGTTGCGATGAGCCCGCATGCCACTAATGTGAAATTGCTCAGCACAGCAAGGGTTAATGTGGGGCTGGAGAAGCGCACTGCCCAAAGTATGATGCGTAGAGTCACATGGGAATAGACTGAAAGAACAGTCCACTTTTGAGTAAGCAGCCTACCTTGCATGGCAATACCAGCACCATGCATGAGTATAGCTCTGAACTGTAAGTAAAGACTAGTAATAAAGGGTTCATGTTTAAATATGCAAGTCTCAAGACCTAATTGAGACGACTAAAGAACCCATAATACAACATGTGGTGGCAGCCAACAGCACATATGTTATAAACAGGTGGCAAAAGCAGTAAGTTTTAAGGAGTGTCTTAAAGGTGATGAGAGAAGGGTTTGAGAGAGGAAATTCAAGAACTAAGCAGCTAAAGGCACAACTACCAATGGTGGAGGGATTGGAAAATTGTATGCACAAGAGAATTGGAAGAGTGCCGAGATTTCAGAGAGCTGTGGGAGGCTGGAGATGAGGAGGGACAAGTTCATGGATGGATTTGAAAATGAAGATGCAGCTCCAGGTGAAGTAATGTCTTGATTTTAAAATTCACATCCTTGTTTTCAAATCTCTCCCATGGTTTTGTCCCTCCCTTTCTCTGTAATCTCCTTCAGTTCCACAACTCTTTATTATCTAATTCTAGTCTCTTGAGCATCCCAGATTTTAATTACTCCATCATTGGTGGTGTGCTTTCATCTGTCTAAGTTCTAACCTCTAGAAGGAATTCCCTCTTTAAACCTTTCCAACTCTCTTCCTTTCTTTCCTTTTAAAATGCTCCTTAAGACTTTCCTTTTAAGCCACCTGCCAAGGATTGCCACGTGTTATCCAATTTTGCTATACAATGCTCACGTGAAACATCCTGGAACATTTTTTTATTATATTGTATAAGCACTAGTTGTTTAAAATCAAGGCATTGCTGGCCTACGAGTCAATGTAGGTCAGGGAGCAAAGTGAGTCATGGTGAACAAAACTTGTAGCAAGTCAGGATATAGGCAGCACAGGTTCAGAATGGCTCCCATTCACAAGTGTAAAATGGGAGGCCAATCTGGGATTGCCATTTGTTAGGTTTTGTACCAGACTGCCTGGCTTTCTGCTGGTTTGTCCCCAATCCAATACCAGATGCCTCAGATATTTTGATTTTGAAACCTCCAGCCTTTCAGGAAACTGAATCTCTTCTTTAATTATTGCTTTATGATCCTGTCACCTGTTTGCTGCTCGCCTTTTCCTGGATTGGGAATTGAGCCTTCCAAAGGCCGATCCACGAGAATATCCAATCCCCAGCTTGCACTCGCCTCTGTACACTTTTGTATTCCATTCCATAAATGCCAACTTTCTATTTGCCTCCCTAATCACCTGCTGGATCCACATACTAACATTTTGTGATTCACATACCAAGATGTCCATATCTTTACTGCCGAGTTTGGTAATCTCTCTCTATTTAAATTGTATACTTTTGCAAGTTCAAAGTCTGTTTCCAAATGAGGTGGGCGGCTCGGTCAACAATACATCCTGTGTGATGACTTTCACATCTTGAAAGTTTGAGACAGCCGACGCCCTTTGGTTTGAATGACCCATTCAATTTGAAATTGCCTTTTTGAACTGTTTTGGGAAAAGTCACTGAGTGAACATCAATCTGGAAAGGTCATTTTGTTCCCTCTTGAGTCAGTGGAATGTTTCAATCCACAGGAAGTCAGGTGATCCTTGGGGCCATCTGTTGTAGCTATTCTATTTTTTTAAAGTATTGACAAAGTTCACAATGTACTGTAACATGATGGTTTCATCTTTCACTTTTGAAAGGTTCTAATTTTCAAATTAAGCTCCCTAATCCTAAACTCTCAAGTGTAGAAATGTTTTTTTTTCTCTTTTTTTTCCCCCTGCCCCCCTCCCACTTTGTTGTTCATCTTAATTGACCATATCCAGAATGGTGACTTTCCAATATATTGAAATTAGATAAACACAAATTCTTACCGTAAAGTATAAGTGAATAGAGTGAAGTTGAAGCTGCAGTCATCCAGGCAAGTGAGTATTTTATCACACTCTTGAAATGTGCCTTGTAAATAGTGGAGAGATTCTGGGAGTCCGGGAATTGTTACTCATTGAAGAATTCCTGGTCACTATTTATGTGGCTGGTCCGGTTGAGATTTTGATCAATGGTAACCCCAGAATGTTCATGAGATATTGTAAACTGTTAACTATTTCAAGTGACAATGACTTGATCAGAATGTTAATTGGCTGATGATTTAGTATTTATTATTGTCACATGTATTAGTGTACAATGAAAAGTATTGTTTCTTGCATGCTATGCAGACAAAGCATACCATTCATAGAGAAGGAAATGAGAGAGTGCAGAATGTAGTGTTATAGTCATAGCTAGGGTGGAGAGAAAGATTAACTTTGTGTGGGGTAGGTCCATTTAAAGTCTGATGGCAGCAGGAAAGAAGCTGTTCTTGAGTTGGTTGGTATGTGACCTCAGACTTTTGTCTCTTTTTCCTGACGGAAGAAGGTGGAAGAGAGTATGTCCAGGGTGTGTGGGGTCCTTGATTATGCTGGCTGCATTTCCGAGGCAGCGGGAAGTGTAGACAGAGCCGATGGATGGGAGGCTGGTTTGTGTGATGGATTGGGCTACATTCATGATCTTTTGTAGTTTCTTGTAATTGTGGACCGAGCAGGAGCCATACCAAGCTGTGATACAACCAGAAAGAATGCTTTCTATAGTGCATCTGTAAAAGTTGGTGAGAGTCGTAGCTGACATGCCAAAGTTCCTTAGTCTTCTGAGAAAGTAGAGGTGTTGGTGGACTTTCTTAACTATAGTGTCGGCAAGGGGGACCAGGACATGTTGGTGATCTGGACACCTAAAATCTTGAAGCTCTCGACCATTTCTACTTCATCCCCATTGATGTAGACAGTGGCATGTTCTCCATTACATACTAAAGCTAACCATTTAGCTGATGCTGCATATTTCTTTGAATCCACGGGATGAAACTGGGTGCAACTTTGTTCTAATTTCAAAGGGAAGTAGAATCTACTCTGAGGGTTGCACATAAAGATATCTGTCACAAACACAGATATTAATAAAATACGAAGGACATAACATTAGTTATGTCCTCCATGCTGTGGTGATTGGGACAGAAGGACCAGAAAACCAGAAGAGTGCTGGATGTGTGCTGATGATAAAAGCCATCCATAGGGCACTTTACAACTTTTAGATTTGCTGTCCTTAATTTTGATTCTGTGATCTTCAGTTGATGTGTTAAAGCTCAATTGTACAGGGTGCTGAGATATTCCATTTATTTGAATAACGCATGATGTTTTTGCCAGTGTTTTTGTTGGAAGTCCAGCCTGTAGGCATCTCCACGGATACCACCAGCAACTCCTATTTGAGTCATGAACATTAATTAAGCTTCATTAATTTTCCCTTCCTCCTCAAATAGTCCAGCTGAGTCTAGCTGAAATTTACTGTTTAGACAAAGCCTCTGCATGAATTTTGGCCTACGGGAAGATTTCAGCTTGGCTCTCAGTTTGGAGTCTAGCATACTTTAATTTTGCATAAGGTTATTTTGTAATCAGTAAGCAAACAGTCAATGTACAAAATGCTATGCATAAATGTGGATGAAAAATTACACAGTTCATATTTTTGTGTACATATTTTCAGAGCGGACAGCAGTTAATGACACAGGCTGACTGTAAAAATAAGTTAGAATCATCAGTCTTGCACAAGTTGCAAAGATGACCAGGTACAGCTTGGAGTATTGCAGATGTCTCAAATTAATCACCAAAGTTCTATACAACTCCATCATGCTTTTGTAATCTATCCCCTGATTGATAAAGGCAAGTGTGTCATATGTCTGTTTCACTGCCCTATTAATCTGCCTTTCTGCCACCAGAGATGTGGACAAACAGGCCAAGGTCCCTATATTCTTCAGAACTTCGTGTCAGACCTTTCATAGTGTATATATAGCTGTTGGTTTGCACCTGACCTATTTCTGGTCTTAATCACAAATTGCGTAAAACTGTGACTCTGGTATCTTGATACCTCTCTGATTTCATAGTTGGGAAATATACTTGTTCATGATGGCTATCAATTTGATCCCTGGTACTCCAAAGAAAAGGAGATAGGAAAGTAGGCTATGGTAAGGCTTGCATTCAATCTGAAACATACAGATTCAAACAACCCTGTTTTATTTGTACTTTGAAACAAAAAAAATAGTAAGGAGAATGCATTGTCCCATGACCATTTTAAATTGTACATCTCCAAATTAGATATTGATTCCAAAGCTACGTTCAATGTTTTAGAACAATTTACAAATGGTGTTAATTTTTTCGTATATTGTGGAAATTTTGAACTGTTGTGACATTTATGAAATCTTTAAAATCCTAAAGGCGTAAATTTCTAAGATGTGGTGATGCCGGCATTGGACTGGGGTGGGCACAGTAAGAAGTCTCTCAACACCAGGTTAAAGGCCAACAGGTTTATTTTGTATCATGAGCTTTCGGAGCGCTGCTCCTTCATCAGATGAGTGGGGACCACTCATCTGATGAAGGAGCAGCGTTCCGAAAGCTCGTGATACCAAATAAACCTGTTAGACTTTAACCTGGTATTGTGAGACTTCTGACTTTAAATTTCAAATTTTTCTCTTGGTCAGATGTTGCCATGCATTTGTAGTTTTCTTTTACATTAAATGACTGACACACTGTTGAGAGTTGAATTGTAAAAGTCTTGCTATAATAAAAATGTACATTTGGAAGCAGTCAGTCGAATTTTTAATACCATTATTCATGTGTGTGACGGGACCAATGACAATCAAAAAATTGTGGTAATGCAAAGACTCTTGTGGGCATTTTCATTGTTGTTTTTCAAACTAGCCAATTAATTCTGCACCTCATCATGCCCTCTCGATGCTGCTATTAGTTGCAATGGGAGAGCTGAAGTTGTAGTCAGCTTTGAATAATGGTTGCTTATGTTGTAATTATGTCTTGAAGGGATATCAGCAGGGGTGTCACCAGAAACGAAATGTCCTGTGATCCAGATTTTGTTTCATTTTTGCTGAGCAGGGCACACAAACAAAACTCTGATGTCTTCAAGTTTTATACCCATGTATTACTGTTGTCATGTGCCTCGTCTTAATAAACGAACCCACAATGTGTTTACCAAATCCCTCATGAGCAATTGGTTCCTTGTATATGGGCAGTAAATAAACCAGAGATATTATATCATTAAAATAACATGACTGCTTATTCCTCCAATTTAAATGCTAGAACAGAAAATTTATGTGCCATTCTATAGTCGTTGTAATTACCATAATCTAGAGAATACCATCATCACAATTTGGAGAAATATCAGCATGTTTGTGTCAATGAGGTTCCAACACATCCGCAATTTTAATGGAGGCTGCATTATACTTGTTCTTTAGTGATCCTACTGAGGTGTGTAAAAAAAAAACTGATGAGCTTAAAAGAGAAAATTGGAAAACCATGAATTCTCAAATGTGTAATTAAGGTGGTGGAGGAGGCATAAAATATGTGAAGAAAATAACATCTTAATTGCTGATTTCATTGCAGACAAGAGTGCTTTAAGGCTCATGTAGCACCAGCCCAGCTGGAAATACTGGAACTCCACAGACAGAAATACTTAAATTTATGAAGTGTTTCAAAGAATGACATTAATATGATCAAAAATCACAAGCTACAGTCAGTTATAAATAATGGAATTTGGGGATACTTAAGTTGTGCCTTTTAAAATTTACAGTTCTTCTGAGTCCGTAAGTTGATAAGCATAACAGACGTTATTTTCAACTGTTGACTGCACATTTGTCACACTTGGTGCCAACAGTTGAATACAGAGGGAGAGGGGGGGAATTTGGCAATCTGGGTCTGCCTAATGCAATACTTAACTAGGCCTGTATTAAGCAATGAACAGATGTAGAAGGCAAATAGCAAGAGTATTTGATGGAGGGTGCTGAGAGTTAAAGCAATTTTGTCCATCTGACAACATGAATTGATAAATGATGTGGCATATGGCTGTGGTTACCTCACCAGATCCAAACGCGTCCAACTTGTCTGATGCTTCATCCTTCAAGATCATTTCCCAGTGCTGTCAATACAATGGCCATGATTTTCCAGACACACCACGGTGAGATAGTGGGATTTTCAGTGGCTGAGGTGGCTGGCAATTGGCCACCGGTGGGTTCTTCCAGTCCTGTCAAAGTCAATGGGCATTTGCATTGCTTGCCAGCTGTGCTGGTGGGGAACCCACCACGGTCAAACTGGAAGATTCCTCTGTCAGGAGGGGCCAGAAAGGCCTGTGTCTTTTTTTGTCTTGAGAGCTGATTATAACAACAGTGTTAAAGGCAAGCAACACTGACAATATGCAGTGATAATGAACAGAACATTGATGGACTTGAGGTGTAAAGTGTCACTGAAGTTTTTTTACTTCTTGTCAGGGCCAATGATACCAAAATATCTCAGCAACTAAAATGGAGATATTATCTGATACTATGTGGGTGCAATCTTGCTGGCCGTTCACGCTACCCTCCCACTGCAGCGGGGTCAGAATTTGGCACCCAGCCTAATCTCCGTTCACTGCAGCAGGTTGGAAAAATCTTATTGATAAATTGTAGGCATAAAGACACTAAAGACTATCAAAGGTCTTTTAGAGTCTGGTTTTATTGTGATTAAACTTTAAACAAAGAAAAATATCAGTTGGGAACATTTGGACTTGCATGAACAGGAAATCTGTGGAAAATTGTAACTATGAAAAGGCATTTAATTTGAAGTTTGCTAAAATGGAAGAATCCATTAACAAAACTTAAAAATGCTGAATGGCAAGAATATTTAGTTTAGCCAGTACATTTATGGGGATCACCATATGACGGTGGTACAGTGGTTAGCACTGCTGCCTCTCGGCACCAGGGACCTGGGTTCGATTCCTGGCTTGGGTCACTGTCTGTGCGGAGTCTACATGTTCTCACTGTGTCTGCATAGGTTTCCTCTGGGTCCTCCAGTTTCCTCTCAATCTGAAAGACGTGCTAGTTAGGTGCATTGGCAATGCTAAATTCTCCCTCAGCGTACTCGAACAGGTGCTGGATTGTGGCAACTGGAGGATTTTCACAGTAACTTCATTGCAGTGTTAATGTAAGCCTACTTGTGACACTAATAAATAAACTTTAAACTCATGCTAGGCCGTCTGGATAGTCTGTTTATTAATTGAGTATAGTTGAAGAATCTGCATCTATCATGATGGAGATATTTCTGGGAGGACAGTTGTGATCTTACTTTTCAGGAGAAGTGTAACTTTGGTCTTCAAGGAACTGCTGGCATTGCTCTTTACCTAATTAAGTATGAATGACAGTATAGTTTTGTGCAATTGGATTTGATTGAAACTTTTAAAAAGCAATTGAATATGTACTTGAAGAGAATGAACTTTCTGGGGTGCAGGTGTAAAGTTCTTTTACAGAGCTGGCACAGGTTTAACAGCTGAATGAATTTTACAGCTTGGCCAATCGTTTCCATAATCATACATATCCATGTACCCTTTTTTTAAAGAACAAATTTAACTTTTTAGCCTTCATTTTCTGAATAGTTCCCTCTTCTTCATAGGCACTAAACTCACCCTGCACCCCTCTATCCCTTCCACAAACTCCCTTTCACCCCGAGTTTTGAAATGGTTGATGCCTTCCAAATCTGCACAAATCTCTCCAGTCAGGTTTCTGCCCCTCCCACAACACTGAAATGGTCTTAACCAAAGTCACCAATGATGTTCCCTATGGCTGTCAGCATGGTGCATGATCCCTCCTTGACCTCTAAAGCTTTTGACATTCATCCAACACTGCTCTTCAGCTGCCTATTTAATAGTAGCAACATCAACACCAGCAATGGCCTCTTTCCCCCAGCTCTCCCATCATTAACTGCAGAATTTACCAAGAATCTCTCTCCTTGGGGCTCTAACAACATCCTTGTTCCATGTGTTATCAGTAGTACCACTGTCCACTGGCATGGGGTTAGCTTCCATGTGCACACTGACACCTAGTTCAACCTTCCACTGGCTCTGTGCTGTCAGACTGCTAGTTCAACATTTAGTTTTGCAAGAGCCACAATTCTCTCCAGCTAAACACTGGGAAGACTGGCTTTGATCTCTGCCTGAATCAGACTGTTAGCAATCTTGGTGTCTTATCTGATCCCAAGCTGAGTTCTGATCCATATCTCTCCCTCAACCCTTTATAATCCTCCCTACAACTCCCCTTTCCTAGTTTCTCCTTTTGGATCAGCGTCCATTGTTGTTTTTTGTTTGGCTCTGAAGTGCTTTGTCGACATACAAGATGCTTTCTAAATGTAAAATGTTTCTTGCTGAAAATTGGGTTGAGGGGTGTATGTGTATTGCATTAGTGACCTTAGGCATGTGTACGCTCAAAACAACAGCAAATTTCAAGGGGTCTTTTCATTCAGGAGGAAACTAGTCTTTTTTTAATCAATTTGGCACTCTTAAAAATAAGAAGGTTTCACGAGGAAAGCTGTTTAAAAAAAAAAAGACTTTTATGTTTTTTATAAATAGCACACTGTTGTAAATCTTTGAAGAAAGGAAATTGAAAAATTGTAATGGGTTTACATGAATACCTTTTGGTATTACAGAACACACTGCTTGTTTCAGGAGTAGCAAATACTATTCAGCCCAAGAGACCCATTAATTTTGGATTAATCTTGGCACTATCGGTGTCCCTTAAAATATGTCAGTGCCTTCTCTTTAGTGACGCAGTTTTAAACAGTTTATACAGTATGCTTGAATATGCTTCCTGGATGATTGTTTTTTACACTCGCTTGTGTACCCCTCCTAATTTGCAATTAGGAATTGTCTTGTATTCAAATCTTTTACCACTGAACAATTTGCATCAGCAATTTCCAGTCTTTAAATCACACATTCCTGCTTTTCTGTCTCGTTCGATGTTTCCTACTGTTTGAATTTTTCCCATAGCATACATTTTTTTTAAACCAAGAATCTGAGCAGCCTCCTTGCTCCCAGGCCTATGCTAATTATAGCCTCTGAGCTAGTTGTTGGCAAGTATGTGACATAAACTGCAATTGATGCATCCTCCAGTGATCCTATCTTCAGACTTAAATTCTGAAATGTGGATGAAGGCCCTAATACTATGGTATAGCACAGTGTCACGGCTGAAAAGGGAAAACAAGAAATAAGATTGGTGCTTACTTAGATGACTGGAAGCTTGGGTTTTGAAAGCTTCTGCAGATTGTACATTTCGGTTCGACCTGCTTTGCCTCCGTTCAGCACGCAATCTGTCAGTAAAGCTAAGACTTGGAACGTTTTATGAGGGGAAGCAAAGTCGCACATACACATCCTGCTGTGGGAAGCTGTGCATTGTACAAGTGGTTCCCCAGGCCAGAGTGCTATTTTCTTCCCCTTGCCTCCTTCCATTCAACATTGAGGGGTTGACCTTAAATTTGTATGTTGCCCGCAACCTTTAATGATCCAATGAGCTTTCCTACAGCATAGTTTCTTTCACAGGGACTTTTTATGGGTGTTTTCATTAATTGTAATGTCAAATACTGACTAAAAAACGTTGGTTCCTCTGACTTCCCAGCAGGATCCCCATTCTGTAGGTTCCTCATGATGTCTGGACAGAAAGTGAAAGTTTCGCAATTGTGAAACACATTTTTAAGTTGTCAAGAAGAGAATGATACCACATCAACACCAGAACATAATTAAAAACAGAAAATGCTGGCAACCTCAGCAGGTCTGTCAGTATACGGAATGTTTAGGTCAGTTATTTTTCATCAGAAGGTCATGGATCTAAGTCTGTTTCTCTCTCCACAGATGCTGCCAGACCTGCTGAGTAATTCCAGCATTTTCTGTTTTTATTTCAGATTTACAGCATCCTCAGTATTTTTTTGTACCAGTAAATCTTTTTATGTTTAAACTGATATAAAACAGGACAAGGTCAATATTCTGTTATCTTAAGGTTAGCATGCAGGTTCAGTCAGCAATTAGGAAGGCAAATGCAATGTCAGCATTCATGTCGAGCGAGCTAGAATACAAGAGCAGGGATGTAGTTCTGAGGCTGTATAAGGCTCTGGTCAGGCCCCATTTGGAGTATAGTGAGCAGTTTTGGGCCCCATACTTAAGGAAGGATGTGCTGGCCTTGGAAAGGGTCCAGAGGAGATGCAGAAGAATGATCCCTGGAATGAAGAGCTTGTCGTATGAGGAATGGTTGAGGACTCTGGATCTGTACTCGTTGGAGTTTAGAAGGATGAAGGGGGGATCTGATTGAAACTTGCAGGATGCTGCAAGGCCTGGATAGAGTGGACGTGGAGAGGATGTTTTCCCCTAGTAGAAAAAACTAGAACCAGAGGGCACAACCTCAGACTAAAGGGGCGATCCTTTAAAACAGAGATGAGGACGAATTTCTTCAGCCAGAGAGTGGTGAATCTGTGGAACTCTTTTCCGCAGAAGGCTGTGGAGGCCAGGTCATTGAGTGTCTTTAAGACCGAGATAGATAGGTTCTTTGATTAATAAGGGGATCAGGGGTTATGGGGAAAAGGCAGGAGAATGGGGATGAGAAAATTATCAGCCATGATTGAATGACTCGATGGGCCGAGTGGCCTAATTCTGCTCCTATATCTTATGGTCTTATGTAGCGTAGAAACAAATAATGATTTGTACACCCAATTTTTTGCATACAAGTATTAAATTCTTCATCAGACTGTAGGGAACAATATGTCATTGTACTTTAGTGAGCTCTCTTTTCAGAACCAGAATAATAAACTGGTGTTGTCTTGTGGATACTGTGTCACATGTTAATCTAATGTCTTTTTAATATTGTCGTTATTTAGATTCAAAGTTCTGTTTTGACCCAGCGCTTTCTCACATTTATCTGATCAGTTTTTTTGTTACCACATGATAGTTTAAATTATAATCAATCTTGTGAATCACCAGGCATCTTCTGCCATCAGGTTTTTGAACCTCGAGCTGGGTGTCACCCAACAGTACCTTCCTGCTTTATGTTGCAAATCTATCATCCTTATGCTGAAAAGATAGCTTCCATTATAAAAGCTGGCAGGTTCTACACTGAAAAGATTGATCTATCTTTCTGCTTCCAGGCGCTGAAGGATCTGCCATATGTTTCCAGCATTTTGTTTCTTTACCTCCAGCTATGCAGAATTTGCAGTTTTTTTCTATTTCTCATGATTTACTGATCTTATTCAAACTTAGGTGGCTTTGCACTTAATGGGATTTGACTGTTAACCTAAACTACTTGCATTAAAAACAACATTTTGAGCATGTGTAAAAGCAAAATACTGTGGATGCTGGAATCTGAAACAAAAACAGAAAATGCTGGAAAATCTCAGCAGGTCTGATAGCAACCGTGGGAAGAGAATAGAGCTGATGTTTCAAATTTAGATGACCCTTCGTCAGAGCCTTTCCACAGATGCTGACGAAGGGTCATCCAAACTTGAAACATTAGCTCTATTCTCGCTCCATGGTTGCAGTCAGACTTGGTGGGATTTTCCAGCATTTTCTGATTTTGTTTCGTGTTGAGCATATGTCCAAATTCAATCTTTTTCTGTTGAAATGTTCCATACTCTTTAACTTTTGCTTCACAGGACAAAAATTAATGTTTATCCATGTAAAACATAATGGAGGTGGGATAAACAAATTCAGTAGTCTTGACCATAACTTAAGGTGGGTTTTGGGAGAACAGGAAATGACTTGCAGAAATACCAGCCCCAGTCCATTGCAATTTATTTTGTTTTAGCTCAGGTGGTATCCCGCTTCTTAACTGTATTTCACCAAGTCTTCTTTGGCTGTCTCCATTTTCTTTTTCCATTTGGTGGTGTCTATTCTACTGCCCATATGTCCAGAAGGTGAAATATCTGTCCTGTCAGAGTCTGTCCTCTCGCCATGATGTCCTGCAGGTGCTCCTCACCAGTTCGCTGTAGCACTTCTTCGTTGGTGATGTTATTTCTCCATGTATCGCCCAGGATCTTACATAGGCAACACTGATGAAAGATGTCCAACTTATGTGATATCTTTGCATTCTCTTCTGTGTGTTGCTGGCATAGATTGCAGTTGGTGCTACTGCGAACATGAAGTCACAGTTCATGGTTGTATTGTGTTGGATGCCCAGACCATATGAAGTTGCTGGAAGACCTTGAAATTGCTTTGCCCATTCTTGTGCGTATAAGGGCAATGTTGCTCCCTAGGTAGAGGAATTGGTCAACATTCTTGATGCAGTATTACCCAATGGTGATATGAGGGCCTTGTTGCCATCAGTCATTGTTGTCTAGGTCTTCTCACAGCTGATGTGTAGACCAACTTTAGTGTTGATACTGTGTGGATAGTGTGGATAAATCCCCAGGACCAGACAGGGTATTCCCACGGACCTTGAGGGAAGCTAGTGTTGAACTTGCAGGGGCCCTGGCAGACATATTTAAAATGTCAGTATTCACGGGGGAGGTGCCGGATGATTGGAGGGTGGCTCATGTTGTTCCGTTGTTTAAAAAAGGTTCCAAAAGAAATCCAGGAAATTATAGGCCAGTAAGTTTGACGTCAGTGGTGGGCAAGTTATTGGAAGGTGTGATAAGGTATAGGATCTACAAATATTTGGATAGACAGGGACTTATTAGGGAGAGTCAACATGGCTTTGTGCGTGGTAGGTCATGTTTGACCAATCTATTAGAGTTTTTCGAGGAGGTTACCAGGAAAGTAGATGAAGGGAAGGCGGTGGATGTTGTCTACCTGGATTTCAGCAAGGCCTTTGACAAGGTCCCTCATGGGAGGTTAGTTAGGAAGGTTCAGTCGCTGGGTATACATGGGGAGGTAGTAAATTGGATTAGACACTGGCTCAATGGAAGAAGCCAGAGTGTGGTTGTGGAGGATTGCTTCTGAGTGGAGGCCTGTGACTAGTGGTGTGCAGCAGGGATCGGTGTTGGGTCCATTGTTGTTTGTCATCTATATCAATGATCTGGATGATAATGTGGTAAATTGGATCAGCAAGTTTGCTGATGATACAAAGATTGGAGGTGTAGTGGACAGTGAGGAAGGTTTTCAAAGCTTGCAGAGGGATTTGGACCAACTAGAAAAATGGGCTGAAAAATGGCAAATGGAATTTAACGCAGACAAGTGTGAGATATTGCACATTGGAAGGACAAACCAAAGTAGAACGTACAGGGTAAATGGTAGGACTCTGAAGAGTGCAGTTGAACAGAGGGATCTGGGAATACAGGTACAGAATTCCCTAAAAGTGATGTCACGGGTGGATAGGGTCGTAAAGAGTGCCTTTGGTACATTGGCCTTTATAAATTGGAGTATCGAGTATAAAAGTTGGAGTGTTATGGTAAGGTTATATAAGACATTGGTGAGGCCGAATTTGGAGTATTGTGTACAGTTTTGGTCACCTAGTTACAGGAAGGATGTAAATAAGATTGAAAGAGTGCAGAGAAGGTTCACAAGGATGTTGCCGGGACTTGAGAAGCTCAGTTACAGAGAGAGATTGAATAGGTTGAGACTTTATTCCCTGGAGCGTAGAAGATTGAGGGGAGATTTGATAGAGGTGTATAAGATTTTGATGGATATAGATAGAGTGAATGCAAGCAGGCTTTTTCCGCTGAGGCTGGGGGAGAAAAAAAAACAGAGGGCATGGGTTAAGGGTGAAAGGAGAAAAGTTTAAAGGGAATATTAGGGGGGGCTTCTTCATGCAGAGAGTGGTGGGAGTGTGGAATGAGCTGCCGGATAAAGTGGTAAATGCGGGGTCACTTTTAACATTTAAGAAAAACTTGGGCGGGTTCATGGATGAGAGGAGTATGGAGGGATATGGCCCAAGTGCAGGTCAGTGGGATTAGGCAAAAAATGGTTCGGCACAGACAAGAAGGGCCAAAAGGCCTGTTTCTGAGCTGTAATTTTCTATGGTTCTATGGTATTCTCAGGATCGGTGGTCATATCTTGGATAACATCAAGGATTCTGATTTGTCCATTTTAAAATCACATACTGTTAGACAGACGGGGTCTCTAGCTGCCCGAGGATGGCAATATAATGATGGTGGGAATGGGGCAGTAAGTTAAATGCCACCATTTTCAGAGAGCTGTGGCTTTATTTTCTGTCAGATATAAGGCTTCAAAATCTCAAATATAGATACAGGTTTAAGGAGTAATTTTACAGGTCGGTGCCTCAGGAGAGATACTCGTCCATGTTCAAGACTTTGATATTTGCTATTCAGAATTTTCCAACCTTCCTTTTCAATGTTTGGAAAACAGTAGGATATACAGGAACACAAGCTTGTAAAATTATCCCTCAAGCATTTCTGCATTATCTGTATTTGTGTGTCTGTGCACTGGTGTGACTATCTGTTTTTATTTGCATCTGTGTAGGGTGGTGAATCTACATATTGTATATAAATGTAGCCAGGGTAAGAAATAGTGGCAAACAGTAATGCATTCAAATCTTGCAATTCGAATGATTTTTATTTACTGAACATTTTGATATTGGTAAAGACAGGAGCTATTTCCCCCAGGGATGACGTACAACTTTGCTTATCCTCTTCTCATTGGGCGAACTGAAAAAGCTATCAAAATATATTGAGATTTCTGCTCTAAGCTTGCAATTTAACATCCACTTTCAAAAGGCCAATATTGAAACTTTCTTTTGTCCTGAGTTGCTGATTTATCTGATGTACTGACTCAAATAATCCCCTCCCAGCCTTTAGTTTTTAGTCGTGTGTATCTCTGTATAGCAGTGAATGTTAAAGCAAAAAAAAAGAATTTTTGACTGATTTTTATAACCAAAACTTGTGGGAACATCACAAGGCTTTGCTAATTGGAAACTTAACTAATGATTAGGCATTTCCCTGATATAATTGAGCCATAGTTGGCATACATTTTGCAACCTTGTATGTAGCTGAACCCCATTTTGCAGAAGCACGTAAAAACAACTCCTCTATCGATTGTTACTCCGATGATATTGGATCATGGAGCTTCAGTGCACTGTGACCAGGATTGATTTGAGCTTGTTCTTGTGATTGCTCACTGTTCTGTATCTATTTTGTCATGCAGAAACCATTCCCCTTCATTCCATTTTGGCCATCCCTCATGCATCTAGGCATCAAATAATGAATGGCATTATTATCTTGATTGTATGCCACCCGTAGCAAGAACGATGCTTCTGTTAATGGCAGCATGCTTTTGATATTAGGCAAACAGACTGCATCTCCGATAGTACAAATACTTTTTTTATGAATCGTAACACTGTTCAGATTTTGCAGCATTACAAAAATATGCTATGTTGTAGCTTCACCAGATTGACACCTCATTATTAGGCTTGCCTGGTGTTGCTCCAGTATGCTCTCCTGCATTCTTCTTTGAGCCAGGGTTGATGCGCTTGCTTGGTGGCAATGATAGAGCGGGAGATGTGCCGGGCCATGAGATTACAGATTGTGGTTCTATAGAATTCTGCTGATGGCCCACAGTGTGCCCTATGGATGCCCAGTCTTGAGTTGCGAGATCTGTTTGCAGTCTACCATGTTTAGCACGATGGTAGTGCCACACATGATGGTTTCCTCAGGGTGAAGATGGGACTATGTGGTGGTCACTTCCACTGATACTGTCATGGACAGATGCATCTATGACGGGTAGATTGACGAGGATGAGATCAAATGTTTTTTCTCTCTTGTTGGTTCCTTGGTCTAGCAGTGATATCCATTAGGAATTAGCCAGTTCAGTCAGTAGTGGCGCCACTGAGCCACTCTTGGTGATGGACAGTGCAAAGTTTAAAAGAGGGGGTCGGACAGGTTTGTTTCTCCCATGTTTATTCCATTTGTATCATGAAAATATTCCAAGAGTGATTAAAGAGCTTGCTGGATTATTAGTTGGAGGTTACATCCTTAATATAAGATACACCAATGACACTTCTTTTTGCTGAGTGAAAGTGAGGGGGAAATAAAGGGCTGAGCACGGTGGCAAAGTGGTTAGCATTGCTGCCTCACTGCGCCAGGAACCTGGGTTCAATTCTGGCCTTGGGAGATTGTCTGTGTGGGTTTCCTCCCAAAGTCCGGGTTAGGTTGGCCATGCTAAATTGCCCCTTAGTGTCAGGAGGATTTGTGGGGTAAATACATGGGGTTAGGGGGATAGTGCCTGGGTGGGATTGTTGTCGGTGCAGGCTCAATGGGCCAAATGATCGTCTTCTGCACTGCCAGGATTCTATGATCATAAATTGTAAGAAAACAAAATGTCTCCTCGTGTTCAAAAAGAAAATCATACTAGAATGTAAGATCAGAGTGAAGAATGAAAAAAATGAAACGGGTAGATGCATTTTTTAAACCGACATATGTTTAGTACATGAACAATCGATGATCAGCCAAGATCAAAATGAATGGTGGAGGAGGGCCGAAAGGCGGCCTCCTGCTGCTAGTTTCTACATTTCTATTGGACAGAACGTGAGACTAAGAAATAAGATAAGGGATTGGAATGGCCAAAGATGCATTTCAAAAAATGAAACAAATGGTGATTGACTCGATTAGCCATGAAAACAAAACTGAAAATCACAGCAGTTTTGACATGCAGAAGTGAGGGTTGGATGTTCAGTGACGCAATGCAGAGAAGAATTCAGGCTGCAAAGTTATGGCAAATAATGAACACATATTGGACAAGTCACATTACCAGTGAAGAGGTGCTGGTAAAATCTGAGGCTTAGAGAACTCTGCGGACCAAGATCAGGAAGAGATGGTTAGAATTTCTTGGACATTTTAATATGAAATCCGAATTTAGAAAGTCTGATGTTGATGGGATAGATTGACGGTAAAAGAAATCAAGGTAGACAAAGAACAAGGTTTTTCTGAAAGAGCCTTGCAAGCTGAATGAATGCACCACCAACGCTGATGATTCGTGCCAACAGAGCAAGATCAGCATTGGAACTCCATGTCTGGGCAAAGCATGCCAATGCCCACTTGGGTATGGTATCTGAAGAGACATGAAGTTCTGCTCTCATTTTTTTGAATGAAAGTGTGGGATGCATAGTTGCAATATTTGTGAGATTGACTGTAGCATATTCTATCTGAAGGTAGTGGGTGTTACAAGTTCAGTGTCATTAAATGTGTGTTTTCAGTTACTAATGGAAATATTTTGTGCCATTGATTTGTGCTCCTGTTTCCTGGAAAAATCACATCCTTCATTGTTCCGGAACCCATGTCTCCCACAGTTCTTGGACACTTCTAATGCTCCTGTTAACTAACATCTAATGAGGCTGCTCCTGTTAACTAACATCGAATGAGGCTGCTCCTGGTAACTAACATCTAATGAGGCTGCTTCCAGCATCAATTCACTCAATCAGTCACATTTCTGACATCACAGTCAGCTGGCTGGAAAGAAGGCTGTAGCCCTGCATGGATATGTGGAAGATGCAGAAAAACACCAGCGTTGGGAGTGGAAAGGCTGTGGGGGATTCAGAGCTGATTCTTGTAATTTTCTGAAATGTAATGACACATGCACATGAGATCAGCAAAGTAATAAATGCAATCCACACATTAACCCATAATGCATGCTATTTATACAAAGGTTAAAGATGAACGGGCAGGAAGGTTTATTTATTAGTGTCGCAGATAGGCTTACATTAACCCTGCAAAGAAGTTATTGTGAAAATACCCTAGTTGCCACACTCCGGTGCCTGTTCGGATACACTGAGGGAGAATTTAGCATGGCAAATGCACTTAACCTGCACATCTTTCGGACTTTGGAAGGAACTGGATTACCCAGAAAAAACACACGCAAACACTGGGAGAATGTACAGACTCCACACAGACAGTGACCCAAGCCAGGAATTGAACCCGAGTCCCTGGTGCTGTGAGGCAGCAGTGCTAACCACCGTGTCACTGTTAATGGAATGAGTAATGTCGGATCAGCCATGATCCTATTGAACGGCGGAGCAGGCTCGAGGGGCCAAATGGCCTACTCCTGTTCTTATTTCTTATGGTTACATTCTGTAGTATATTTTGCCAGTTACCATGATAACCAGAAAATCACAAGTAAATATTGACAAATGGCCAGAAATTAATTCAGAACATCTGACATGGACCAAAAAGGTATTTGTGTATGTATCGCCACAAAACGTGTATGTATTTTTTTCTCCTGCAAAGGAGCCCTGACCAGCCTAATCTGTTCCTTTTGAATCTAACTTAAAGTTGCATTTGCTTATCAAAGAACATCCCTCGAGCAGCAGATAAGCTCTTAATTCACTTCTGCATGTCCAGCAATTAGAATAGATTACATGGACTTACAAGGGACAACTGCATCTCCTGATTTGTAATACACAGAGTCAGCATAGATCTCTTGCCAGGGCTAGAAAAGTGTAGCTATGAGGGAGAGACAGGACAGGTTGGGGCTATTTTCCTTGGAACAAAGAAGGCTGAGGATAACTTGATAGAGGTGTACAAAATTGAGGGGAAGAGATAGTGGATAGGATGAAATTGTTTCTCTTGGTGGAGAATTCTAGAACCTGAGGACATAAATTCAAGATAAGTGGCAGTAGGTGTAGAGGGGACACGAGGAAGAACATTTTTATGTAGAGGGTGGTGGATGTCTGGAATTCACCGCCCAAGTTGGTGGTGGAGGCAGAGACCCTAAACTATTTTTAAAAGTACCTGGATCTGCACCTTTAAATGCTGTAAGCTACAAGGCTGTGGGCTGCTTGCAGGAAGGTGGAATTGGAAAGGGCACCTGGGTGTGCTCGGGCTGGCATGGACAAGATGGGCTGAATGACCTCCTTCTGTGCTTTAACTTTTCTGTGGTTCTATCTACTTGAGCAAATTAATATTTGTCGCATTATATGACATAACACTTTGCTACAAGTATAATTCCCAATATCATGAAAGATCTGACTATATTCTATCTACTGGATAGCTACATAATTACTTGATATGTTTTAAACAATTCAATTTTGGGAAACTCGACTGCCTTCAAAATTCATTCATCTCAATGGGTAAATTTTTGTGAAGATTTTTAATCATTACTGGATGACTTGGTGCATGTAACTGGGTGATCTGAAATGGGAAAAGTTTATCATTACTCATTTTCAATATGTTTCAGAATTAATAATTCAGCAACCATTGGTGCAATCTAGTTATGATACAAATTCTAAATGTCTTGTATTTGTTGAGCAAATTCAGTTTCAAGGATGGAAACAATGGCAATCTTGCACCTTGTTAATGACACTCTATTTGTGTCAAGTTTAAATTAAATATAACATCTTTCACATCGTGGTTTACATGTCCCAAAGCACTTCATAGCATTGAAGTACTTAGAAGTTGTGTCACTTGCAACGTGGGCAAATAAGGCAATTATTTTCACACAGCAAGGTCCCACAATAAGATGAATGACAAAATGATCTATATTTCTGGACTTTGAGGGTTAAACCTTTAGCCATGCACTGGGAGAACTCTGCAATGTGGTTGAGATATTTTATGCCCACCTGAGGATAGACTCATTTAAAAGATGCCTTATTATTTTATTGTTCATATGAGAAAATGGCCTGCATGTTGTTGGAGAGCCTGCATATTGACACTTAAAACCGTAAAATCTATTCCGCTGAATGATGAGTATATGCCGATTAAAATTGGAGGCTTAGATCAGTTGGCATTAGATTCTTTAACATATTCTTGCAGAATGCTGAAGAGTCCACCAAAGCAAATTAAAAATAACAAGGCATATTCTTGCTGACATAGATGATGATGTTCTACATTGCAGCTAGCAAATTTGTGTTGTACAACTGATTATTTTCATAAATCTAGCTATCAGTCATCACCATATGCCTTCTTTAAACATCATACACCTAAATGGTTAACAGCCATCGATAATAGCTTATATTAATTACCTTGTATGCTCATGGTGCCAGACTGCAGTGTCGTCCAGATTTTCAAAACCTGGACTAAAAATAGATATAATTTGCATGAGTGCCCTTTTTACTCTAAGCTGTAACTTGGACTGAAAGAAACCATGGAAGTGATCCAATTTGTCTGTAAATGAGATTTTGTTTGTAAAATTTATAACCTGCAAAAATTCCTTCCAATATCAGAAAGTGCTATATGCACATAAATACTCAATTTTCTACTGTAATATGATTGGTACCATTCACTTTAAGAGCCCCAATTAGTGACTGGGTGGGAAGGCTGTACCACCCTGGAGTTAATCGGGCAGAGTGTACAGGATGGGGATCCTTCTGTTTTTTTACTTCTACATGATTAAATGGCCCCACCTTTAAAGTTGCTGCTGGGGAGGATTGGGCATTAAATCATGCCCATTTTTAGATATTCCTGGAACTGCTGCTTGACTGCAGTTTTACTGCTACTTTATTTGGTAGCAAAAGCCACCAGCTTTCGGAACAGGCTGTCCCTTCGTCAGGTGGGTGGGAGTTCTGATTACAAACAGGGCACAAAGACACAAACTCAATTTACATGAATAATGATTGGAATGTGAGTCTTTACAGCTAATCAAGTCTCAAAGGTACAGACAATGTGAGTGGAGGGAGCATTAAGCACAGGTTAAAGAGATGTGTATTGTCTCCAGACAGGACAGCAAGTGAGATTTTGCACATCCAGGCAGGTTGTGGGGGTTATAGATAGTGTGACATGAACCCAAGATCCCGGTTGAGGCCGTCCTCGTGTGCGGAACCTGGCTATCCGTCTCTGCTCAGCGACTCTGCGCTGTCGTGTGTCGTGAAGGCTGCCTTGGAGAACGCTTACCCGGAGATCAGAGGCTGAATGCCCGTGACAGCTGAAGTGCTCCCCAACAGGAAGAGAACAGTCTTGCCTGGTGATTGTCGAGCGGTGATCATTCATCCATTGTCGTAGCGTCTGCATGGTTTCCCCAATGTACCATGCCTTGGGACATCCTTTCCTGCAGCGTAACAGGTAGATAACGTTGGCCGAGTTGCAAGAGTATGTACCATGTACCTGGTGGATGGTGTTTTCGTGTGAGATGATGGCATCCGTGTCGATGATCCGGCACGTCTTGCAGAGGTTGCTGTGGCAGGGTTGTGTGGTGCCGTGGCCACTGTTCTCCTGAAGGCTGGGTAGTTTGCTGCGGACAGTGGTCTGTTTGAGGTTGTGCGGGTGTTTGAAGGCAAGAAGTGGGGGTGTGGGGATGGCCTTGGTGAGATGTTCGTCTTCATCGATGACATGTTGAAGGCTCTGGAGGAGATGTCGTAGCTTCTTCGCTCTGGGGAAGTACTGGACGACGAAGGGTACTCTGTCCACCGTGTTTGTCTTTTGAGGAGGTCGGTGCGGTTTTTCGCTGTGGCACGTCGAGCGCCATATCCTGTTCTTGTGAGGGCATCTTTTAGCGTCTGGAGGTGTCTGTTGCGATCCTCCTCATTCGAGCAGATCCTGTGTATACGGAGAGCTTGTCCGTAGGGGATGGCTTCTTTAATGTGTTTAGGGTGGAAGCTGGAGAAGTGGAGCATCGTGAGGTTATCCGTGGGCTTGCGCTACAGTGAGGTGCTGAGGTGGCCGTCCTTAATGGAGATGCGTATGTCCAAGAATGCAACCGATTCCAGAGAGTAGTCCATGGTGAGTCTGATGGTGGGATGGAACTTGTTGATGTCATCATATGACAATACACATCTCTTTAACCTGTGCTTAATGCTCCCTCCCTCACATTGTCTGTACCTTTAAGACTTGATTAGCTGTAAAGACTCTCACTCCAATCATTATTCATGTAAATTGAGTTTGTGTCTTTGTGCCCTGTTTGTAATCAGAACTCCCACCCACCTGATGAAGGGACAGCCTGTACCGAAAGCTAGTGGCTTTTGCTACCAAATAAACCTGTTGGACTTTAACCTGGTGTTCTTAGACTTCTTACTGTGTTTACCCCAGTCCAGCGCTGGCATCTCCACATCTATACTCATTAAACCAAGGTTGATCTGGTTAATAACAGAGTAAGGGTTATGCCAGGTCATAAGATTACAGATGGCATAAGCCATCATTACTACAGGTCAGGGTGTTGTCAGGATTAATAGCCTTTGCTGTATCCAGGGCCTTCAGCTGTTTTTTGATCACAAGTTGAAGACCTGCACCTGTGCCACTGGAAATCTCAGGAAGGGGCCGGGTTCAATCATCCACTCGGCATTTCTGGCTGAAAATGATTGCATGTGCTTCAGCCTGGTCTTTTGCACTTGTGTGCTGGGCTCCACCGTCATTGAAAATGGTGATATTTGTGACACCATGTACTCCAGTTATGTTATCCATTAATGTCTGGTTGCAGCAGGACTGAAAAGTTTTGATTTGATTCATTGTGGGATCACATAGCTCTGTCTTGACGACACTGCTGTCACTTCCTAGAATACATGTAGTCTCTTGTGTTGCAGCTTCATGAGACTGGCATCTCATTTTTAGATATTCCTGGAACTGCTGCTGGACTGCTGTCCTATACTCATTAAACCAGGGTTGATCTGGTTAATGACAGAGTAAAGGTTGTGCCAGGTCATAAGATTACAGATTGCAGTTGAATACAATTTTGCTGCTGCGAATACTGGGGCTGTGGATTTGATGTGAATCAGTTGTGCTTGTTGAATAGATGGTGCATCTAATGTCCTGTGGCTGTTGAACAGTATTAGGCCTAGATTTATGATTCAATCCTGTTTCAGTATGTGCCTCCACCTCCCCTAATTCTGGTCTCCTTTTTTATTTTCTTTCCCTCCGTTGAACAATGGCAGTCTTCAGCAATAATCCCTTCCATTACTACTATCCCTGCCTTCAAAAGTTTCCTAAAAGCTTATTTCGGATTTTCTTTTGTATTTCTACCATCACATCTCAGCCTTTGGTTATTTTTTTCTTCTATGAAATGTTTTATGATACATAGAACATAGAACAGTACAGCACAGAACAGGCCCTTCGGCCCACGATGTTGTGCCGAGCTTTATCTGAAACCAAGATCAAGCTATCCCACTCCCTATCATCCTGGTGTGCCCCATGTGCCTATCCAATAACCGCTTAAATGTTCCTAAAGTGTCTGACTCCACTATCACTGCAGGCAGTCCATTCCACACCCCAACCACTCTCTGCGTAAAGAACCTACCTCTGATATCCTTCCTATATCTCCCACCACGAACCCTACAGTTATGCCCCCTTGTAATAGCTCCATCCACCCGAGGAAATAGTCTATCCCCTTCATCATTTTATAAACCTCTATTAAGTCTCCCCTCAGCCTCCTCCACTCCAGAGAGAACAGCCCTAGCTCCCTCAACCTTTCCTCAGAAGACCTACCCTCCAAACCAGGCAGCATCCTGCTAAATCTCTTCTGCACTCTTTCCAGCGCTTCCACATCCTTCTTATAGTGAGGTGACCAGAACTGCACACAATATTCCAAATGTGGTCTCACCAAGGTCCTGTACAGTTGCAGCATAACCCCACAGCTCTTAAACTTCAACCCCCTGTTAATAAAAGCTAACACACTATAGGCCTTCTTCACAGCTCTATCCACTTGAGTGGCAACCTTTAGAGATCTGTGGATGTGGACCCCAAGATCTCTCTGTTCCTCCACAGTCTTCAGAACCCTACCTTTGACCCTGTAATCCACATTTAAATTAGACCTACCAAAATGAATCACCTCACATTTATCAGGGTTAAACTCCATTTGCCATTTTTCAGCCCAGCTTTGCATCCTATCTATGTCTCTTTGCAGCCACAACAGCCCTCCACCTCATCCACTACTCCACCAATCTTGATGTCATCAGCAAATTTATTGATCCACCCTTCAGCCCCCTCCTCTAAGTCATTCATAAAAATCACAAAGAGCAGAGGACCAAGCACTGATCCCTGTGGCACTCCGCTAGCAACCTGCCTCCAGTCCGAAAATTTTCCATCCACCACCACCCTCTGTCTTCGATCAGACAGCCAGTTACCTATCCAATCGGCCAACTTTCCCTCTATCCCACACCTCCTTACTTTCATCATAAGCTGACCACTTAGGATGTTGAAGATCCTAAATAAGTGCAAGTTCTTGAAGGATTCATTACTCTCATATACTTTCAGGTGGCATAAAGACAAATTGTTGCAATGACTGAGGTGGAGCCTGTGCTGGACTTCGCTACGTCAGGACGGACGGGCCGAAGAAATGCTTTGCCTGATATCCTAGGCTCACCTGCTGGAGTCAGTCCATCAGAACTTCCCATGAAATTGGCAGAACTTTCTATTAATGCAGGTATGAACTATCAGTCATTGTGTGTGCCTTTTGAGGGGAATTTGTGTAACTATGGGCACGGATAGCTATTCTACATATGCTTAAGCTATTTTTGTAATTACTTTTTTATATTGTGGTATTTATTACCTCATAAATTACCAGTTCAAATGAAAATTCCATTGTTTGAATTGAGTGGTTTCATCACTGAAGCAATAGTTTTACAGGTCACTATACTCCGGGTCAAAGAGCAGCAAACTAAGTTTGCTCATGTGAATTGTTTTTCTTTCCAAGACATTAAATTCCTATTTTAAAAATAAACTCTTCATTTTATAAGCACTTTACCTTTAGTTACAATAAACACAAGCAATTTGAAGGTCATATTATTACTTCTACAGTATTCTAATTTTTGCCCCCCTCATCTCTAATAGTACTGACTTTGCAGTGTATAGCTTCATGGAGGATAGGTGTCTTCTGGTTAGCTAGCTATTCTGCATGAATGAATTAAGGCAGCATTCTGACAGTCTATTTCTGTCCTCAGTAGATTTCTGCCTGCAACATGCAGGGGTCACTGAATTGAGTACCTTGGTAAATTTTTGCTTTCCTTCAGCAATTGTATTTTTTAAACTACTGCCCCCAGATCAGTTAATCTAGCAGACAACTTTTAGTCTTTGCTACCATAGTACAAAAAGTTTTATTTTGTCTGTTAGCTCATTGTAATATTCAGCACACGATTATCTTTCCTTAAAACGAATGGCTTAAATGCAGTTTCACAACTTTAAAATATGTTGCTTTTATGCAAAATGGTGGTCATCGATTTAATGAAACAGAATTTAGAACAGGAAAGTCAATTTGCCTGACTTAAGATTATCCAATTTATCTACCCAACTTTTCATCATATCCCTTGATCCCTAATTGTTTCTGAACTCTTGTTTGCTTCAGTGGCCTTTCCTGATAATGTATTGCACAGTGTAATGCTTTGAGTTAAAATCTTCTGCCCGAGTTCCCCTCTGCTTCAAACTTTTTAAAATCTCTCCCCTCGTATTTGAACTCGATCGCACGTTATATAACACATTGAAGCTGATCACAATAGGTGTGCACACACACTGGGAGGAATCTTCCCCGTTGAACATGGCAGTCAGAAGAGACTTTTCAACTGTACAAGTCAATAATCCAGATAAACAGTCTGTGAATGCCCTGAATGTCAATGCATTAAGTGGAATGAATTCACTTTTTAATTCAATTTTTTTACATGTCTATGCATGTATTAATAAATCAAGTAAGATTGAATTAAATAAGATTGTAAAAATCAATAACTTAATGTCTGGAATTTCTTTACAAGTGTCATTTCACTGACATGAATATCCTATATTCTTTCATAAATGTCTGTTACAGTTCAGAGATTTGTTCAAGTCAGTACCATAGGCAATTGATATGCCAGCCCAAGTAGAATCACATTATTCCAGTTGGCCTTTTTATAATTCATATTTATTTGTTTTCTTTTTCTTGAATTATAAGACCGCTTTCATGATGGCTGGGTTGGTAATGGTAAATACTATTTGGTCCAACAGGCCTGACTCTAGGCTGACGAAGATGTCAACCAGGGTTCCTGGTCACCATCCTGTGATTTTTGCTGAAAGGGCTAACATTTGCATGTGGATCAATGAAAGATCTGTCCTTCAGTTAAATAGCCTGCATACACCCAATGTCTAGGCTCACATAACCTGGAATTGCTTGAGATGAGGTACTGATCAGCATCTGGTGCATGTACAACTGAACTAATGTTGCCAAAGTCCCAGATGACCATTGGCTGCTCTCCCCTTTTTGAGGGGGAGAACTGACTGGTGGTGATTTAACCTGAGGACCACACCTCGGGCAAGGTTGAGAAGGCGAGCTTTCATGAATAAGCTCAGACAGTATGGGAATTGAACCTGCGCTGTTGGCATCACTAACATCTGAGCTAAATCGACCCGCACACTAAACTCCAGCTAGTCTGAATCTGAAGAAAATAATGATGATAAATTGAAGTGCAAATAGGCATTACAAAAGTTAGAAACTTAACCTACGGTCTAATAATGTAGACATGCTGTAGTTCGTATCTTAGAAATGCTCATATCTCATGCCCATAAGATTTATGTGATTGAGTTTGGCTCTTGCTGACAAATTAGAGGACGGTTTGGTGGATAAATGATTATTGATTTGATGGGGTGAAATTGTGTAGTAATTTCTTAGTAAATAAAACTGCACATCGTACCAACTAAGAATGTGAAATGAACATGGAAATAAAGTAATAGTAGCTTTTACATGCATGTTTTCACTGAGTCTGTTCTGTAAGGGATCAACAACAAATTAGTTTCTTAAGATCAAAATTTCAGTTTAGTAGACAAAAGGCACTATTAATTTTTCTCATTGTTTTATTTTGAATAAAGAAGGAGCAGAAGGAACTCAGACGCCATCAACAGAGGTACCACCTGAGCCAACAGAGAGTCCAGAGCTGAAAGATGCGTCATAACGTGTCAAGAAAGAACATTTATACTAAAGACTGTGTGTCAATAAAGCTTTAAATCAAATGACCTGAAAATCATCAGGATTCCTTGACTCTGTGTCAAGTTCACCTGTGTCTGGCGAGTCAAAGGGAAGGCAAGGTGTGGAGAAAATTTACTGAACAACATACAATAAATCAACCTTGTGGCTTGGAAATGAAATCTGGAAAACAGTTGAGATGAAAATGAAATTCAGAAGTTAATCTTCGAGTCTAATATTTAATGAACTATCACCTGGATTAAGCCCTAGAAGATGATGGAAAAGACAGATTCACAGTTATTTGACAGAAATCAGTTGCTGTGATGATCTGGTGCAATTTTCCCCCCTCATCCTTTATCCTTGTTGCATTGACAGATTATACACAACAGAAGCATTGATTATTTGGATAGCAATCTGGTTTATGGATTTTTCTGACTTTAAGCCACCAAACATATTTCAAAAGACCACATCAGACTTGGTCAACATTTTGCCTTGATCCTTAAAATGGTCCATTTTGTATGCCTGTGCTTTAGTTAACTGAACATTTGAGATGTTCAACATATGAGCAACAATTTCATTGGGGTAAAATTGTGCTATTTGAATGAAATTCTTCTCACACTAACTGTTTGAAACTACTGCTTGATTTTAACCCTGTGTTTCTGTATTATTTTGTTGCTTGTTAGCCAAATACTGCAATTTAAAAAGCCCCTTTCCCCATCTGTCATTTGTGGCATCACAACCCACTATATTTTAATCCCTCTGTCAATTAAAAATACCTTTCAGCCCAGAATTTGAGGGTATGTAATAAATCTTAGAGCTACCAACATTGTGGAAATGTCGGCAGTGAAATCTATGATCAAAAGAAGTGAAGCATATCATAACATCATTTAAACACGAGCTATGTTTAACTTTTCTGAGTGAAATGCATCAAAATAGGCTCAATTTCCAAACTAAAAAGAGTGAATTGTGTTTGAAGTGAGATTTAAGTTTGTTTTTCTAATATAATAAGTTGCATATACCTATATTGCCCCAAGAGTAAAATTGACTGTGGGAACTTTAGTTAAACTGGATTATGAAAGAAAGTTAAAGCTTATCACATCTATGAATCTGGCTCAGAACTACTTTGAAACTGTGGGTGGCATTGTCACTAAAATGAGCTGAAACTCAGCTGACTGGATTAACTTTCTGCAATTTTCAGATCATTCTTTTTGCTTGGAAAGCATGCTGGAATGTGAAATGCTGTCATGATATTCAGCTGCACATATTGAAATACTGTGGTATACACCTATAGGTTTTCAATAATTGGATTTCATGGAAAATACCCCAGTTGGGTATATCTAAAAGTTCTGGAGACATTACAGTAGAGATTTTTAACAGACCTCATCTCTCAAATATCCATTTTTTTAATGGCTCTTTGTCTTCATGTTTATACTGAAGAGGAGTAACACCTCCAAAATAGGTGGAAGCTTCTGTGCATTAGGGTAAGGATTTAACTGTGGACTTGTATATGCAAGATCCTATAAGAATGGGCTTGGCTGAGAAGCTAACTATACAACACACTAAGTAAAAGATAATAAGTCATACTGTTTAGCCAGTGCACTTTTCAGTGTCAATTCTTGTACATTGTCAATTGGCTAGGTTTGTGCCGATAACAGAGAGCTGATAGTTTAGAGTAGAACAACCTGTGTTAAGTACTGTCGGTGCTTTTATCATCTGCCTCGTATCTCAAATGTGTATGAATGATGAATATATATTGTACAAATTGTATATGAATCTTGAAATTGCATATAACTTCATAACACCCGATAGGTGTACCGTGGTATGTTGTATAAAGTGTATCTAGGCTCTGTAAATTTGTCTGAAGAAGTGAGTGAATGAGTGTGAATGGTTAAATTGCCAAAGATTTGTAGGTATAGCATACTTGGACCAAGTTATACTGAGCTAAGAGGTACATCCATGAGTTAAAAACATGCTGGAATGAACTTCAATTAATAAATCTCAACATGTATTCCAATTCCACAGACTTGACAGCAGCAAGAGCATTGCTAACCAATTGCAACCCAAATAAGGCCCACATTATCTAATATTTCTGAAGAGAGAGACATTGCACAATATGTTTGTCTTGCATTCAACAGGACAAACACACTATCAAATTTCAAACAATCTCAATTTATATTACAGGAGATAAAAGTAGTGATTGGTTGGTAAGTTAACAGTAGCCAAGGCATTGCCATGGCGAAAGCAACAGGGAACCATAGGCTTCCCCCAGACTTGAACATATTTTGTTTGCAGTCAATTCACTACTGCACTGGTGAGGGATAGGGTGAGGGTGGTATTTAATCATGGATGAAACAAGGCAGCCTCCTTTTTAAAAGCCTCTTTATTCTTAATCATATGGTGGATTAATGGAATACGGTAATGCTTATATTGGTCTACTTATAGGTTGCTGGACTTTTAATTTGTGTTTATGTTCATCCTACTTAGCTCCTGTGGGGATGGATGTAGGCATTAGACAAAGAAAGCAGTTAACTGGTGATGGACCCAAAATGAGAGAATGCCCATGAAGCCAGTATGGAAGATATCATTTCTCCTTTACCAACTGGAATACGTTTTAAAGGATGATGGCTATATAATTCAAATCAGCAAAACTTTGCTTTTCAATCATTGTATCTGTTGAAGCCTGTCATTTCTACCTTGTTCTGGTGTTGGAGCACAAATCCAATTAACATAAATCTTTACTCAACAGCAGTAATAACTTCATCGTGATTTCAAAGGACTTGCAGTGAGGCACCAAGGAATTTATTTTGTGTCATTACTCCTTGTATTTCCATTCTTCTGTCTTGGTATAGAAGCTGACATTCATTCTGGCACATCATTTGAAAATAATTCTTCATACTTTGCTGATCCTCTTAGTGTGTTCTTTTCTAAAAGAAAAAATTCAGTCGCTGGCATTTGACATCTTTCGGTGTTCCTACAGTATAAATTTTTGTCTGCTTGAGTGGTAAGTGTGTGAAGTGGATCATGTGGCCTTCATAGAAATTTCACTGAAATAAATGAATGAAAAGAGGATGGATAATACCTCTGACAGATTACCGTCAAGGTAGTGAAGATGAAAATATACCCCAATGGTGATAAAATCACTCAAAGATACAATAACGTTTTCAGTAATATTAAGTTTTAAAAATGTATAACTATCCTTGCTTTCCTTTGTGTAAAGAGCAACAGACACATGGGAACACCTGGACGTTTCCCTCCAAGCCACTCTCCATCCTGACTTGGAAATCGAGTGTTGTTCATTCATTTGTGAGTCAGAATTATGGAACCTTCTCCTTAGTGCTGTGGGTGTACCTAAGCCACAGGGACTCCAGTGGTTTATGAAGAACTCATCACCATCTTCTTGAGGGCAATTGGGATGGGTAATAAATGCTGGCCAGGCAATGCCCAAATCCTATGAGTGAACTAGAACTCGGTGGGTGTAGTAGCATAGCCCTTTAAGAGGGGAGTGTTTCTCAAGGACCCTATGGATCATCCCGGTGGGAAACTGAGCCAATCAGCGGGAGAGGGCAGACCACGGGTCAAGAAGGGACTTTCAGTTGGAGCCAGGGAATCGAACAGAGCAGTCACATTTGTAATCTAGTCAGACCTTGTTGTACATATATATTTCTTCTGTTGGCAATAAAGTCTTTTATTGTTTAAGCCACACTGAGTTGCCCTCGATCTATTACATTGGTGATGGGGCAAAATGTCTAGCAAGAGGGAGAGGAGACTTGAGTGTCGAGAATACAAAGAAGTAGTACTTGGTACAATGCCTATAATTGGGAAAACTGAGCCCTTTGGCCGTGCAGTAGACAACTGGGAACAATACATAGGCTTCTTTGTAGTGAATGAAATAACTGCTGAAGAAAAGTGAAAGGTTATTTTGCTTAGTTTGTGGCCCACAGACTTGAAGTTTAGTGAGAATGTTAACATTGTAAGAAGTTTAACAACACCAGGTTAAAGTCCAACAGGTTTATTTGGTAGCAAAAGCCACACAAGCTTTCGGAGCTCCAAGCCCCTTCTTCAGGTGAGTGGGAATTCTGTTCACAAAAAGGGCATATAAAGACACAAACTCAATTTACATGAATAATGGTTGGAATGCGAATACTTACAACTAAGGGCGGCACGGTAGCACAGTGGTTAACACTGCTGCTTCACAGCTCCAGGGACCTGGGTTCGATTCCCGGCTTGGGTCACTGTCTGTGTGGAGTTTGCACATTCTCCTCGTGTCTGCGTGGGTTTCCTCCGGGTGCTCCGGTTTCCTCCCACAGTCCAAAGATGTGTGGGTTAGGTTGATTGGCCATGCTAAATTGCCCTTAGTGTCCTGGGATGTGTAGGTTAGAGGCATTAGTGGGTAAATATGTAGGGATTTGGGGGTAGGGCCTGGGTGGGATTGTGGTCGGTGCAGACTCGATGGGCCAAATGGCCTCTTTCTGTGCTGTAGGGTTTCTAGGTTTCTAAGTTTCTAATCAAGTCTTTAAGAAAGAAAACGACGTGAGTGGAGAGAGCATCAAGACAGGCTAAAAAGATGTGTATTGTCTCCAGACAAGACAGCCAGTGAAACTCTGCAGGTCCAGGCAACTGTGGGGGTTACAAATAGTGTGACATGAACCCAATATCCCGGTTGAGGCCGTCCTCGTGTGTGCGGAACTTGGCTATCAGTTTCTGCTCAGCGACTCTGTGGAGTCCCAAGGCATGGTACATTGGGGAAACTATGCAAACGCTGCGACAACGGATGAATGAACACCGCTCGACAATCACCAGGCAAGACTGTTCTCTTCCTGTTGGGGAGCACTTCAGCGGTCACGGGCATTCGGCCTCTGATATTCGGGTAAGCGTTCCCCAAGGCGGCCTTCGCGACACACGACGGCGCAGAGTCGCTGAGCAGAAACTGATAGCCAAGTTCCGCACACACGAGGTTGGCCTCAACCAGGATATTGGGTTCATGTCACACTATTTGTAACCCCCACAGTTGCCTGGACCTGCAGAGTTTCACTGACTGTCTAGTCTGGAGACAATACCCATCCTTTTAGCCTGTCTTGATGCTCTCTCCACTTGCGTTGTTTTCTTTCTTAAAGACTTGATTAGTTGTAAGTATTCGCATTCCAACCATTATTCATGTAAATTGAGTTTGTGTCTTTATATGCCCTGTTTGTGAACAGAATTCCCACTCACCTGAAGAAGGGGCTTGGAGCTCCGAAAGCTTGTGTGGCTTTTGCTACCAAATAAACCTGTTGGACTTTAACCTGGTGTTGTTAAACTTCTTACTGTGTTTACCCCAGTCCAACGCCGGCATCTCCACATCAATGTTAACATTGCCAGACGCTCCAGACACACAGGATGTGATCTTACCAAAGAAATTCTAAGTGCCGAAGGAGCATGTAAACAGAAGAGAATCGTACCATTTTTTTGGGTGAGTTTAAAAAATGAATCTTGCCTCCCTTTGAGAAAGAAATGAAGCAAAATCGGTTTCCCACCAGCTGGGGGAGGGGGCAGGGCGGGGCAGGGCCTAAGCTCGCCAAAAGCCAGCAGTTTGCAGCAGAGGGTTCCATTGCGCATACACAGATCTCGCTGTTCTGTGCAATAGCACAGAACAAAGAGGTCTGTCAGTCACCCAGCTACCCCTGGCCTCCGGCCAATTGCCACCCCCTTTCTCCCCCTCCCTCACCGCTATTGCTGCCCTCCTTGGCCGATTTTATTTGTAATAGAATTGAAATATTGTATTTTGATCCTGCCGGCTACCCGATGCCAGTACAATTGCAAGAGGCGAGAATCTGGCACAGACCCTATTTTTCGGCTCTTGCAATCTTACCGGTTCATCCCACGCATCGACCGGTGGGGCAAGTTGGTAAGATCACCCCCAAAATGTTTTGACCAGATTCTCAAAAAAAACCTAACCACCCTCTCACACCACCGCCACCCCCCCCTCCCCCACCCCCGCAAATGGTATGCTGGGATACAAATTTCATACGGCAATCCGTGAGCCAGGGGAGACATTCTCAAGCTTCATGGCAAGACTTAAGGGACTGGCAGAACACTCTGAATTTGGCCCAGCATTAACAGAAATGTTAAGGAACAGCCTAGTCTGTGGTATAAACAATTTAATAATGAACAATAGGTGACTGGCAGAGACCAAAATCACCTTGGAAAAATCTGTGGAGCTGGCCTAGGGGACTGAAGGTGCAGAGCAGGGTGTAAGAGTTGCAAGATTTACAAGGTTTGCCAAATGAGGTAAATGGCTTGTAGCAGGAAACAGCTGTTGTGCAGAACAGCCCAGGAATAGGTGCAACAGGGCTGAAGTGTGTTTTCGATGTTGGGAATAACACTCCCAAGAAGTTTATTGATGCAAGGATTGTGTGTGCTTCAAGTGTAACAAGAAAGGTCACTTAAAGGCATGGTGCAGAGCAAAGCAACCAGTGCAGTTACTGCAAAAAGAAGAAAGCAACTATTAGTTTCACTCCCTTAAATAATCTGGATGATGAGCCTGGCAAGGGATCTGAGTCTTTCACCCTAAACCAGGTCCAGTTAAGTAAAGTGCCCCCAAAATGGAAGTTGATACAGGGGAGTATTCCACAGTCATAGAGGAACAAGCATTTTGTTATCTTCAGAAAGGATTCCAACCATTAAGCCAAAGTGAGTCAGGTGCCATTTTATCCATGCATACTGGAGAGACATTGTAGATTTTAGGCACAGCAACAGTGACATAACAGAATCAGACAGTTGCCACTCTTGGTAGTGAAGGTCACAAACCTTGTTTGGTGGGGTGTGATTGGTTAAAGCAGATACTGCTAAACCGGTTGGAAATATTAAACCTGGGAGATGGAGGTTTTCAGAAGCTGTATAAGCATTCCAAGGTCTTCCTAGACAAATTAGGATGTATATGGGGCATTAGCGATAAAATCTGTGTGGATCAGAGTGTGAAGCCTAATTTTTTTCAGGTCTGCCTCATGCCTTATGCCCTTCATCAGATGATAGAAATCGAGCTTAAGAGACTGGAAGATTTGGGTAATAATACCCGTACAATTCTCTGACTGGGCTGCACCCATAGTCCCCATTTTAAAACTGGATTGAAGAGTAAGAATTTGTGGGGTTACAAATTAACTGTCAAAGGAGTACAGATTGACAAGTACCCCATCCATAATTGAAGATCTCCATGCTTAAGCAACCAGGAGGTTTAAAGTATACTAAATTGGACCTCAGCCATGCCTATCAGCAGCTGGAGTTGGATAAGGATTCGCAAAAGCTGGTGACAATCAACATGCTCAAGGGATTGTAGCAATATGCAAAGTTGCCTTTTGGAGTCTTATCTGCCAGTGCCATTTTCCAGTGTGCGATGCAGAGTCTCTTGCAAGGCATCCCTAATGTAGTCATTTATCTGAACGATGTACTGATCACTGGTAGCTCGTCTGAAAAACACACATCGAATTTAGAAGAAGTCTTGAGATGGTTTAGGAAGGAGGAGTTGGACTGAAATGGTAGAAATGAACGCTTCAATCAGAAGAAGTTATCTACTTAAAATTCAGGGTTGATTAAAAAGGGCTACATCCTTTGGAAGAAGAGGTGAAAGCCATTAAGGCAGTTCCATAGCCGATATACATATCCGAGTAGAAATAATTTCTGGGGATAGTAAACTACTAAGACAAATTTTTAAAAAAATGTTTCAACCATTTTAGCCCCACTTCAACTGATAAAACACCAAAGATGGAAATGGCGAGAACAAAAGGAAGCTTTCATAAAATTTAAACAGGTCGTCTGCCTTCTTGGTGCATTTTGACCCAAACAAACCCTTGAAAGTAACCAGGGAAGCTTCACAGTATGGAGTGGGTTCTGTTTTGTCCACCCGGCTGCCTGTTGGTGCAGAAAAGCCCACTGTGTTCGTTTCTAGAATATTATCCGATGTGGGGTAGGGATTGAATACTCCCAGATCTATTACGTTGTCTGATGAGAGGAAATACTATTACAGTGGGACTCTGCCTATCAGTCTGCCCTGCATTCAATTTCCCCCAATCTCAGGGCGGGGGTCACTTCCACAAAAGGGGTAGAGGCCTGAGCCATTTGCACTGCTTCCAGAGTGTCCACTATAGAGAAGAGGGGTAACCACTCCTCACCATTACACTTCATTGACGGGAGTTGATATTTCAGGGTAGCATCAAATCATAAAATAACAGCACAGAAGATGCTGACCTCTTTGACCTATGCCAGCTCTTTAAGAGTATCCAATTAGTCCCCCTACCTGGTTGTCTCTCCACAGTCCTGTATTTTGTTTCCCCTTTTGTTTTCATCAAGTTGCTCTTTGAAAGTTACTTCTGCCATCCTTTCAAGTACTGCATTTCATAACACAATGGGCTGCATTTAAGAAATGAAGTCCTTGCCACCTCTGATACTTTTGCTGTTCAACTTAGATCTGTGTCCTTTGGTTCCTGACCCTTCTATCACAGAAAACGGTTTATCTTAACCATTCACGATTTTGAACTTCTTTCAAATCTCTTAAACTTCTGTGCTATATGAAAACCAATCTAAGCTTCTCTAGTCTACCTACATTACTGAAGTTTTGCATCCTTGGTACATTTGGAGTAATATTCTTCTGCATTCTCGTGAATTCTCTTGCAGGCTCTGTTGGACACTGGGTGAAACTGGAGGGACTTTTCATTTGAACATTGTCATGATCAGAAGACACAAAGAAAAATAAATGTATATATATATATATATATATATATCTATATCATTCTGGCTGCTTTGAAGAAAATACACAAATGGTTGAACTGATAAAATGGCCACCACCGACCACATGGTGGTATTTATGGAAGTTTCTGAGCTGTTTAAAAATGGACAAAGGCTAACACATCAAACCCCTGGAATGTAACACCCTTTGCATTGTATAAGTGATCCAGCCAAGTCACCACAAAGGAAGTAGATGAGATATCTGTACCAACCAGCTATGGACAAAGGCAGAACTATTTGTGACTCCCTATCTCCAACGTTGTGCTACACTGCTCGACTGTTCATCTGGATTTTTGAATGTAGCCACATTGCGGTGGGAATGGGGTCTTCTCTAACTTCTTCCTCCACCTCCATCCAGCCTGTTTAACTTCTGAACCATTATTGGTTTGAGGGTATAATTACAGTGTGGTAAGATTACACAGCTCCACTAAAAAAATGTGAGCACAGGAATTTACAATGCAAATATAAAAACAACAGATTGTATGCCTTAGACTAGAGGCAGAACTATGTCTGCAGTTCTGCATGTTCTCGCACACTAACTTTGTCACCGAAGTGTATACTTATTTTTGACTCCACATGCATAATGGGAAATCCATATTTGGTATAATATGTAAATCTACTTGCCCGCTCAATCTTTCAGATGGAATCAAATTAGTCCTTGAAGACTATTGGCAACTGGAAAAGAGATTAGGGGTATTTATGACACACTATCTTCCATCTCAAAAAAAAGTCAACAACAAAAGCTGCAACATGTGGTGATGGACTTGTCTGAATAGGCTTCAAAATTCATCTGTACTGTGCATCTGCAAAAACAAAAGCTGTATTTTTTTTAATGGTAGATGGTGACCTCTGCTGGTGAAATGATTGCTGAATATTCCAATCAATTTATAGTGTTTGTTCCTAATACACATATTAAAAACAAATCTTGGCAACAATGTGTGCCCAGTTAATGTACAATAGTTTATCTTTTTAGTTGATTTTTAATGTGTTTATTTGCACAAACACATTGTGAATGCTGTATTGTTTTCTATAATGTAGTTCTCAATTATAATTAAGAGGTATTTGTAATTGGGTGGGTGGGGGTTGATGAAAGCGATGTAAAGGTATTGGTGCAGTTCGCTAAGTGAATGGAACTTCTGTTATAAGTTAATTTACACCCTTGAGAAAGTAACATCTCAACGTGTCGAGTTTACTTTGGCACCACAATAACACTGATTTAATGAAATATGTCAATTGGATGCTGTGCTAATAACTGAAGAGCATAGTTATTTCACCACCATAAGCTGTGATCACTGAGGGAGATCAAAATAGCATTGATTTCCTTTTGCCTTGAGCCACAAACCCTCAATCACCTAACTTGTGAAAAGAAATCGTGATTGTATTGCTTAAAAATCAGATGAAAAGAATTAAGATAGGCATGGAGAAAAGATCAGCTGATTTTAAGAACAAAGAACAGTACAGTACAGCACAGGAAACAGGCCCTACGGCCCTCCAAGCCCGTGCCGCTCCTTGGTCCAACTCGACCAATCGTTTGTATCCCTCCATTCCCAGGCTGCTCATGTGACTATCCAGGTAAGTCTTAAACGATGTCAGCGTGCCTGCCTCCACCACCCCACTTGGCAGCGCATTCCAGGCCCCCACCACCCTCTGTGTAAAAAACGTCCCTCTGATATCTGAGTTATACTTCGCCCCTCTCACCTTGAGCCCGTGACCCCTCGTGATCGTCACCTCCGACCTGGGAAAAAGCTTCCCACTGTTCACCCTATCTATACCCTTCATAATCTTGTACACCTCTATTAGATCTCCCCTCATTCTCCGTCTTTCCAAGGAGAACAACCCCAGTCTACCCAATCTCTCCTCATACCTAAGACCCTCCATACCAGGCAACATCCTGGTAAACCTTCTCTGCACTCTCTCTAACGCCTCCACGTCCTTCTGGTAGTGCGGCGACCAGAACTGGACGCAGTACTCCAAATGTGGCCTAACCAGCGTTCTATACAGCTGCATCATCAGACTCCAGCTTTTATACTCTATACCCCGTCCTATAAAGGCAAGCATACCATATGCCTTCTTCACCACCTTCTCCACCTGTGTTGCCACCTTCAAGGATTTGTGGACTTGCACACCTAGGTCCCTCTGTGTTTCTATACTCCTGATGACTCTGCCATTTATTGTATAACTCCTCCCTACATTATTTCTTCCAAAATGCATCACTTCGCATTTATCCGGATTAAACTCATCTGCCACCTCTCCGCCCAATTTTCCAGCCTATTTATATTCTGCTGTATTGCCCGACAATGCTCTTCGCTATCCGCAAGTCCAGCCATCTTCGTGTCATCCGCAAACTTGCTGATTACACCAGTTACACCTTCTTCCAAATCATTTATATATATCACAAATAGCAGAGGTCCCAGTACAGAGCCCTGCGGAACACCACTGGTCACAGACCTCCAGCCGGAAAAAGACCCTTCGACCACTACCCTCTGTCTCCTATGGCCAAGCCAGTTCTCCACCCATCTAGCCACTTCTCCTTGTATCCCATGAGCCTAGATGATTATCTTGCCTCTACCTGTGATTATAGGAACATAAGAATTAGGGGCAGAAGTAGGCAAATTCAGCCCTTCAAGTCTGTTCCACAATTCAATCAGATCGTGGCTGATCTGTCCCTGGTCTCAAATCCACCTCCCCACCTGTTCCCCATATCCCTTTATCCTTTTTATATTTATATCTATCTCCTTCTTGAAACCATTCAATGATTCAGACTCCATCACGCTGTGGGGCAGCGAGTTCCACAAATTCACCACCCTCTGCGAGAAGTAGGTCCTCCTCATCTCAGTTTTAAATCTACTTCCTCTCAATTTATACCTGTGACCTCTTGTTCTAGATTGCCCCACAAGAGGAAACATTTGGTCTAAATTTACTTATAAAATTTTATATACCTCGATCAGATCTTCTCTCATGCTTCTAAACTCCAGCAAGTATAAGCTCAAACTGTTTAATCTCTCCTCATACGTCACCCTTTCGTCCCTGGGATCAATCTGGTGAACCGCCTCTGAACTGCCTCCAGTGCCACCACATCCTTCCTCAAATAAGGAGACTAAAACTAAACACACTACTCCAGATGTGGTCTCACCAACACCCTCTGCAATTGCATCACTTCTCTACTTTTATCCTTCAGTCCCTTTGCAATAAATGTCAACATCCTCGCTACAGAGGGAGTACAGCGAAGGTTTACCAGGCTGATTCCTGGGCTGGCAGGACTGTCATATGAGGAGAGACTAAGTCGGTTAGAGTAATATTCATTGGAGTTAAGAAGAGTGAGAGGGGATCTCATAGAAACTTATAAAATTCTAACAGGGTTAGACAGAGTAGCTTCAGAAAGGATGTTCCCATTGGTGGGGGAGTCTAGAACTAGAGGTCATAGTTCGAGGATAAGGGGTAAACCGTTTAGAACTGATGAGGAGAAATTTCTTCACCTAGAGGATGGTGAATATGTGGAATTCATTACCACAGACAGTAGCTGAGACCAAAACGTCTGATTTCAAGAAATTAGATGTAGCTCTTGGGGCTAAAGGGATCAAGGCATAAGGGGGAAGGGGGATCAGGACATTGAATTAGATGATCAGCATGATCAAAATGAATTGCGGAGCAGGCTCAAAAAGCCGAATGGCCTACTCCTGCTTCTAGTGTCCGTTATGTAATCAGAATAAAACTCAGAAATTTGGACTTGGTTCCTGGGTATGATCTTACCGGATCGCCACGCCAGTCGATCAGGGTGATGAGTTGAGAAGATTGTGTGAGGATAAAAATCTGATTCGCACCCTTTGCTATCCTCCTGGCCCTGATTAACGCAAGTTAAAAGGACTTACTTTGTTACTGCATGGCATTTCCGGCCTCCTGGAATCTTCCCCGTGCCAGTGGGACGCACAGTGGCGAGAATCACTACTGGTCTCCACCAATCGAAACCAGGTGTCATGACCACACCGGGGAGATGGGAGGCAATTGAAGTTCCTGGGTGGTCAGGGGTATTTCCAGGCAGTGCCTGGGCAAGGGGGGGGGGTCTATGCAAGTTGGGAGTGGGGGGGGGGGGGAAGTGAGGTGGGGAGTGCAGGGAGGTGGACATGGTGAGGGGGCTGGACGTGATGGGGTGTGTGGGGGGGGGAAACACGCAAGGGAAAAGAATAGAGGGTCCGCCAGGAGACTCATCGGGAGGGTCCTGATGTCCCAATAGCTGGCATAAATCTCCCTGCTATCAGAAAAACTGGAGGAAGATTGCAGTGCCGAACTCGCATAAAGAACCGGTGTGGAACACAACATTTTCAGACTTTATTACACTTGGGGCGATCTTACCAAAAACATTCTGAGTGCCAAACTAGCGTGAAAACGGGAGAGATTCCGCTGAATTGTTGGGGGAACTGCCAGTCGCAATCGTATGCCACTTAGTTCAACAAAAACCCAGATATGATTCTCACCTGTAGGGGGCGGGGTAGAGCCTATTATCGCCAGGAAGTCAGCTGCTGAGCTCTAGGGACACCACTGCTGTCACCACAACTCCGACATTGGTCCACCCCACCCCCCCCTCCCCACCTGAGTGCCGCCCCGGCCGATTCCAATCCCCAAATCTCCTCTGCAGAGAAACTCTCTTCCCTGCCCCCCGCCTATAGAGCTCATGCCCTACCTCCCCCTATCATGGATCCACCCCCTTCAGACCACCTCAGGCTCCGCCCCCAGCTCTGCTCCCGACCACCCAAGGTGCTTCAATGGCCTCCCTCCCAACAGTGAAGACATCACATCTGGTCCCTGTTGGTAGGACCATAGTGACATTTGCCGCTGAGGACCTCGACCAACGAGCAGGTAAGTGAGCCCGGACAATAGCGTCCGGGACTCATGAATGATATTTAAATAAGATAATGAGTATTAAAATCGGCTTCATGCTCTCAATTTGATTTATTGTCACATGTATTAGTCTACAGTGAAAAGTATGTTATACAGACAAGGCATACAATTCATAGAGAAGGAAAGGAGTGCAGAATGTGGTGTTACAGTCATAGCTAAGGTGTAGAGTAAGATCAACTTAGTGCGAGTTAGGTCCATTCAAAAGTCTGATGGCAACAGGAAAGAAGCTGTTCTTGAGTCAGTTGGTATGTGATCTCAGACTTTTGTATATTTTTCCCGACATGGAAGAGAGTATGTCTGGGGCCCGTGATTATGCTGGCTGCTTTTCTGAGGCAGCAGGAAGTGTAGACAGAGTTAATGGATGGGCGACTGGTTTGCGTGATGGACTGGGAGCGACAGCCATACCAAGCTGTGATACAACCAGAAAGAATGCTTTCTATGGTACATCTGTAAACGTTGGTGAGTCGTAGCGAACATGCCAAATTTCCTTCATCTTCTGAGAAAGTAGAGGCGTTGGTGGGCTTTCTTAACTATAGTGTTGGTATGGGGGGACCAGGATAGGTTCTTGGTGATCTGGACAGCTAAGAACTTGAAGCTCTTGACCATTTCTACTTCATCCCCATTGATGTAGACAGGGGCATGTTCTCCACTATGTTTTCTGAAGTCGATGACTATCTTTGTTTTGTTGACATTGAGGGAGAGATTATTGTTATCGCAATAATATAGATGATCTCATTTGTGTACTCCATCTCGTCATTGTTTGAGATCTGGCCCACTACGGTGGTGTCATCAGCAAATTTGAAAATTGAGTTGGAGGGGAATTTGGCCACACAGCCACAGGTGTATAAGGAATATGGTAGGGGGCTTAAAGGGCATGAAGCCGATTTCACTGGCAAATCAGTGCTGGTAACATCATGCGAGACAAAAAAAAGTCGCAAACTTGAATTTTCTCTCCTTGCTCTAACCGGCTCGCCACACCGATCGATTTGTGGGATAAACTGGTAAGATTGCCCTCTTACGATTTTTTTGGGAAGATTCCTGTCTTTATTATCAGGCAGGCATTAGAGTTGAATAGCCATTATGATCCAGTGTAGACTGAACTAAATCCACAGCAGCTGCAAACTGAATTTCTGTTTTTGTATTTATTATCCAATCCAGACTATTTCTGTTGCCTGAAATCCCAAGGATGTGATTGTGTCATCATACTACTATCACCAATACTGTTGTTACTTGAAGGCTGCAAAAGATTCTCCTCACTTTCTGGAAGGATTTGTTGAAGGAAATGGTAATTTATTTATTAACAATTTTGCTCAGCTCTTACCAAAAATATTAACTTGCTAAAACTTGGTTTGAAATTGTCAAATATATTTTGGAAACAATTCTTTATAGTACTGAACACTATACTTAAGGATATGTATAAGCTTATACTGAGTATTTTTAATGAGGTTTTATTTCTGCACTAAAATTGTAAAGTTGGGTTGGCAAAGTGGTAAGCACTGCTGCCTCACAGCACCAGGGACCTATGTTCAATTCCGGCCTTGGGTTACTGTCTGTGCGGAGTTTGCACATTTTTCCCATGTCTGCATGGGTTTCCCCAGGTGCTCCGGTTTCCTCCCACAGTCCAAAAGACGTGCTGGTTAGGTGCATTGGCCATGCTATATTCTCCCTCAGGTAACCTGAACACGCACTGGAGTGTGGCAACTCGGGGATTTTCACAGTAACTTAATTGCGGTGTTAACATAAGCCTACTTTTGACTCAAATAAATAAACTAAATATTAATTGTTTAAGGGTTTATAGAGCTGCACAGGACAGAAGGAGGTATTCAGCCCCTCGACATATTCCAGTCACAAACAAGAATCTTAAGCAAAGGTATGAACGGAGAGCTGGTTAAGTTTGAATAGATAATGAGTGAAATAAACAAAGAGAAAGATTCTCATCAGCAGGACAGACCTAGCAGAGGTGGCAGGACAATGGTATACAGTCAGGTGAGTTACCCTGGGAGTCATCATCATTGACTCTGGACCCTATAGAGTCTTATGGCACCAGGTCAAACCTGGGCAGGGTAACCTCCTGCTGGTTACCACATACTGTTTCCGACCCCCCCTCATCTGATGAATCAATATTCCTCCATATTGAACACCATGTGGAGGAAGCACTGAGGGTGGCAAGGGCACAGAATGTACTCTGGGTGGGGGAACTTCAATTTCCAGCACCAAGAATGAATTGGTAGACTGAGCTGGCCAGGTCCGAAAGGACATAGCTACTAGACTGGGACAGTGACTGGTAGTGAAGAAGTGAGAGAAAAACATACTTGATCTCATCCCCACCAGTTACTCTTCATACTTATTTGCCTTCTCAGTGTTTATTGGATCTTGGTTTGACCACATTAGAGACTGGTATAGCCATAAAGATCAACTCAGCATCTTTGTAACATATGAGGATATGCAGAAGGTAAGTGATTATTTTGTATCTTATAGCTAAAGATGCTTAAATAAGTCATGAAGTTTAAGCATCTGATACTATTAATATTCTGATTTTAGGTTTTGTAGGAATTGTATGGATGGTTAATTTGGTTTTTTTTCTCAAGATTTCTGATCTCTATAGAGGCGAATACCTTTTAAACAATGTTTGTATTTCCAGTGAAAGGATCACATGACAAGATTTCAGGTGTTAAATCTTTTTCTGTATCTCAAAATAAAAACAATATTGGCTAAAGAGAGTTTCAGCAGCAAAGTGATGCTCTAAGCTCAGGAAATGTTTCCCCATTTAGCTTTTTCTGTTTTTGTTGTGTTGGTAATATGGGAACCAGCTGGAAAATGGGCGCAATTCCCATTTTTTTCCCTCTTGTGATCTTACCACCTTATCTTACCAAACAACGGGTGGGAAGAGGTCGTATGATCACCCCACGGAATTATTTTGGGAAGATTCCGCTTCCTGTCTTTATTATCAAACAGGCATTAGAGTTGAATAGCCATTATGATCCAGTGTAGACTGAACTAAATCCACAGCAGCTGCCAACTAACTGAATGTTCTGTTCTTGTATTTATTATCCAATCCAGATGATTTACGTTGCCAGAAATCCCAAGGATGCGATTGTGTCATCATACTACTATCACCAATATTGTTGTTACTTGAAGGCACCAAAGGTTTTCCTCACTTTCTGGAAGGATTTGTTGAAGGAAATGGTAACTTCTTTATTAACAATTTTGCTCAGCTCTTACCAAAAATATTAACATGCTAAAAGTTTGTTTGAAATTGTCAAATATATTTTGGAAACAATCCTTTATGGTACTGAACACAATATATACTTAAGGATATATATAAGTTTATACTAAATATTTTTAGTGAGGTTTTATTTCTGCAATAAAGTTGTATATTGATCATTTAAGGGTTCAGACTCCATAGGGCAAGAGGAGGCTATTCAGCCCCTCAACATATTCCAGTCACAAACAAGAATCTTAAGCAAAGATATTCACAGAGAGCTGGTTAAGTTTGATTAGGTGAATAGATGATGGGTGAAATAAACAATGGGAAAGTTTCTCATCAGCAGGTCAGACCTAGCAGAGCTGGCGGAACAATGGTATACAGTTAGGTGAGTTATCCTGGGAGTCCTCATCATCGACTCCGGACCCTATAATCTTATGGCACCAGGTCAAACCTGGGCAGGGAAACCTCCTGCTGATTACCACGTACTGTTTCCCCCCTCGTCTTATGAATCAGTATTCCTCCATGTTGAACACCACGTGGAGGAAGTACTGACGGTGGCAAGGGCACAGGATGTACTCTGGGTAGGGGAACTTCAATGTCCAGCACCAAGAGTGGAGTGGTAGTACCACCACAGACTGAGCTGCCCAAGTCCTAAAGGACATAGCTGCTAGACAGGACTGTGGCAGGTGGTGAGGGAACTAACAAGAGGGAAAAACATACTTGACCTCTTCCGCACTCGTTACTCTTCATACATATTTGCCTTTTCAGTGGTCTTTGGATCTTGGTTTGACCACATTAGAGATATTATAACCATAAAGATCAATTCAGCATCTTGTTTGTAACATATTAGGATATGCAGAAGTGATTTTTTTGTATCTTATGGCTAAAGGTGCTTAAATAAATCATGAACTTTAAACACCTGGTACTTCTGATTTTAGGTTTTGTATGAATTGTATGGATGGTTGATTTTAAGATTTATGATCTCTGTAGACGTCAATATCTTTCAAATAAATATTTGTATTTCCAGTGATTGACTGGCAGGATCATGTGACAAGATTTCAAGTTTTAAGACTTTTAATCTAACTCAAATTAAAAACAACATTGGCTGAAGATAATTTCAGCAGCAAAATGATGCTCTAAACTGCAGAAATGTTTCCCCATTTAACTTTTAAAACAAACAAATATTCCTCTCCATAGTTGATATTCCTTCCCATAAGTCAGCAAGTAATTCTCCAGGAATCAGTCGAAAGTTATTCTCAGCTCCCAATGACTTGTTTCCTTTTTCCGTGACCAGCCGGATAACTTTGAATCCCCTAATTGACTGTCACAGTGAGGGTTATCCTGGAGATTCCTCCCTCTCGCGAAAGATAATGCGAATCTTTCAGCATCATTTATATCCTCACCAACCTGGCCTCTTCAATCCAAATGTGAGCTTCCATCTGTATTCTGCGTGGTGAAAAATAGAGACAAGCTGCTTCTATCTCAGATTCTTGCAGACTCAGCTGTCTCTGTCAGGTTCAATCTTAGAAAATGCTGCAAGCTGATACCATAATGGCTTATAATGTATCTGCTCGGCAATATCTAAGACAATGTGAGTCTGTATCCAGGTAGAAAAGCTAATTAGCTAATACCCCATCAGCTCTATTCAAAGCTGCAGTTAAATAGATAGTTTAAAGTATAAAGCCGGGATTATCCCAGCCTGTTGCGCTGCTCAAGTAGTGCGGGAGGCCTTTAGCGGGATTCGCACCGGGCGCCCGGGCCTCAGGCTGTCTCCCAGGCTAAGTTTTTTAGTGTGAATGGGTTTGTGCTGGAAGTTGGCATGGCGGCAATTTAAATGTGTTTCCAAAACTTTACATACTGCCGTTACGAACTCGCTAATTGTATCCCCCCCCCTCTCCGCCATAATGTCACACCGGCGTTGTTTACAACTGCTCAATAAAAGTCAGGACCTGGCAGCACTGAAGAGGAGCGAAGAGGTAAGTGGAATGGAGCTGCAGCCCCTGGAGTGTGGGAGGGGATGGTGGAGCCAGGTGTTGCAAAGTTGCTGGATGGGATGGGGGAGTTTACGGAGTGCTGGGGCTGGTGTCCCCCTGCCTAGGGTTATTCCATTATTCTGGCTGTGGGGTGGGCTGGGGGAATATACTGATTGCTGGGAGGGTCCCCAGGTCCAGGGATGTTCCATTATTCTGGCTGTGGGGTGAAGGAATTTACTAAGTGCTGGGGTTTTTCAGAACGAGGGAATGCGCCATGTGCTACTTGAAAGCTCATCAAGTCAGGCAGCTGGTGCTCCAAGCAGGGGAATTCATGTTAACACAGACACTCAAACTGTATGCGCTCTGCAGTGAATGGGAACCCGTATTGTGATAATAAGGAGACTGTCCCCCGCCCCGTGTGCCTGAACTGCAACACATGCCTGGAAGGCAATGCAGTAGTAGCACTCATGGCAATTGCTCAAATGTGCGCAATGGCCACATGTGCACACCAACTTGTATGCTCTCCCTGCCTTCCGTGACCACGATGCCAGTGGCAGGCAACCTATTCAGGTGACGCATGGCACCTCAGATTGTGTCGGGTTGCCAGCATCCATAAGTGGGGGCACTGGTCCCTGTGAGGAAGTGGGGGCCCCGGAATAGTAAAAAAGACATGTATTTTTTTTCTCTCTCTCTGTCACTCCCACAGTGCATATGGATTTCGGACTGTTGGGCATTGAGTTGGCCATCATGGTGGCAGCTGCTGAGGAGGAAGAGGAGGTGGAGGGAGTCACCCGGCCACTGCAGGGCCAGCCAGTGCCAGAACCTGAAGAAGGGCAGGGGGATGCCAATCAGGCCCAGGAAATGGCAGTGCAGTCTCCCGCTAGGGGAACGAGGATCCGGAGACAGAGGGTGTCCAGGACAAGGAAGTCCTTTGAGGGCCCACCTGTTCGAAGCCGTCCAAAGCCATGTGCCGGTGTCGGCTCCATCTGGGCAGAAGACGGTGCGGCACCTGTGTCAGGTTCTCGCAGACCTGGCACCTTAGGGGAGGGGAGGACACCTGCTCCCAGTGGAAGTGAAGGTTATGGCAGCCCTTAACTTCCAGGCATCCAATGGGGATATCTGTGGCATCTTGCAGGGATCTGTGCACAGGTGTGTCCCCCAGGTCACGGCTGCCTTGTACGCCTGGGCAGGCCAGTACATATACTTTGATGTTGGCCAGGCACAACAGGAAGCCAGGGCTGCAAGCTCTGCCACCATCATTGGCATGCCAACTAGATTGGTCTAGTTGGACCAAGGAGCGGCACAGGCTTGGAGGGCCGAAGGGCCTGTTTCCTGTGCTATACTGTTCTTTGTTCTCCCATGTGCAGAGCGTTGTGGATGGGACGCATATCACCCTACAGTCCCCGCAAGGTGAAGGAAGGGCTTCCACTCCCTCAATGTCCAGATAGTCTGTGACCACAGATGATAATTATGCAGGTGTGTGCACGGCATCCAGGGAATGTCCGTGATAGTTATGTCTTGAGGAGTTTGTACATCCCTGGGTTCTTCGAGGACCAGCCCAGGCTGCAGGGTTGGCTCGCGGGGGAAAAAGGTTACCCGCTAAGGTCATGACTGATGACGCCAGTGTGGAGGATCGAAACCAAGACGGAGACCCACTATGATAAGGCCCATGCTGCCATCTGATTCATCACACAGCAGTGCATTGGCATGCTTAAGATGCAGTTCCGGTGCCTGGACTTCTCTGGGGGTGCCCTCCAATACGGTCCAGTGCGGGCCTCCCGCATCATCATTGTGTGCTGCATGCTCCAAAACATTGCACAGCAGCGGGGAGACCACCTGGAGGAGGAAGAGGAGGGCCAACCACAGGTTGTGGAGAAGGAGGCTGGTGAAGAGCCAGAGGATGGAGGACAGGGCAGGGCAGCAAGGGAGGGCAGGGTCCGGCTGGGCAGGGCAGCAAGAGATGCACTAATTGCAGCCAGGTTCAGGTAGTTGCTGCCTTGCAGTGCAGTGGCTGCTACCACCACCCTCCCACCACATCTCAGAAGATGCTACAGCCGCAGCCCCCTCAACCCCAGATAGCCCCCTCAACCTCACCCACCCCCTGCATGCTTCCGAGTCACATCACGGCAGTACAATGGGCCTGGGCTGGCCGGGCTAGTGAGTCTTTGGTCAAGGCGGGAGGGTGATGACGACGTGCTCTGAGGCACACTGGGATCCTGCCTTGGTGCCACACAGGTCTGACTCGTATCTGCTCTTGGACTGCACACTGGCACCTGGGCCCTCGTAGGAGTAAGGGTTGTGGCCACAAGCGGGTGTATTGGGGGGGTTGGCAGATGCCAGGGATGATGCTTGGCACATGGTCTGGTGGGTGCTGGGGAAAGCAGGGCAGGCGGTCTGTAATTTTTGGCCAAGGGGCCGATACTGCACAACACAGTGGTCTGTGCCTCAATGCATGGGGTCATGGTACGGTCTTCACTGTGAGTGGAGAATCACAGGCAGGTTAGTCACAGCTGCAGAGTGCAAGAAACATTTAATAGCGATTATAACCTTTACAAGTACCTTAACCCTGACTATTGCTGACCTCTTAGTGACCCTACAAATTTCTTATCTGACATGACCTCTGGCTACATCTAGGTAATACCCCAAAATGTCCATCAGAGATGGAGGTGCCCAGCTGTGATCCGTGCCCTGTAGCCTGTGATGCCCTTGGCAGGCGTCCTCTGGGGGGCCGAGACCTGGAGGGCCCTGACTGACTTACGGATGACACTGATGTTTCCGTGCCACCCTGTTCATCCAGCTGCCCAAGATGCCTCGATGTGAGGAAGGCGGGATTTGGATGGTCCAGGGACGTCCGGATCCTGGGTAAAAGGCCTTGGTATGGGCTCCAGCACATCCTCCTCCCTTGGGGTGTCCATAGGGCCCGGGGACACTCCATTGGATGTCAAGGCATCTGGACTGAGCTCCACAAGTCTCAGCGTCACCTGGCTTTGCCAGTCCTGAAGGCCCAGATGTGTCTGCCCAATGGTATGTGATCCCTCACCGCTGGCCCGCTGAGACTGGGCCAAGCTCTGGAACCCCTCCGCTACAGCATTCTGTGAGCGAGCCAAGTTCTGAAGCCTCTCAGCATTAGTCCCATGAGCCCAGGCTAAGTTGTCGAGGCCCACAGCCAGGGCCTGTTGTGTTTCCAGAATGCCTGCAAGAGCCCCAGCCATGGCCAGTTGTGTCTCCAAAATGCCTCCCACACCCATGGCCATGGACCAGTGTGCCTCCAGAATGCCAGTGACATCCTCGGCCACGGCCCGCTATGTCTCTGCCATGGCCTACTGCATCTCCAGGATGACCTGCATCCTGTCACCCATGAGGACAAATCCCTGACCCAGACTGCAACGCCACCCTTGCAGTGTTGGCCTGGGTACAATGCTGTGCCAGCACTACCTCCTGCGACAGCACTCTGTTTGTCTCCTCAGAACAGCATTGCAGTTGCAGCATGGTTGCTGACAGCCCATCCACAATTACCCGGGTCTGCTGATGCATCGCCACCAGCTTTGGGATGATTGATCCCTGAGGCCTGGCACCTGGTTCAGGGTCAGCTGAATCCTTGCCTCCGGCAGACTGCCACACGCCCAAGCCCTCGGATGTTCCTGCCTCTACTCTGTGCATCAGCGGCTGTGAAGTGCGCACCAGTAAGTGATCCAGAGGCCTCACCACTAACTTGCCCCACCGTGGTGATAGTCGTAATGTTGGTGATTTGTGTGGTAGGTGCCTATGCCGAATCACTGGTGCTGTCCTCGGAAGATTTCTCAGATCCTCTCTCCGAGGCGTCACCTGAGGTGTCCTGGAGAGTCTCAGCAGCAGGAGCAAGAGGGGCGGCGACACGGAAGGGTCTGGTGCATCCAGATCATCCGCTGTAAGAAAGGACACACATTAGTGGAAGGGAGGGAAAACAGCTTGCGCATCATGCCACTTACATCAAAGAGGTCCTTAGGAATAGGGTTTAGCTGATGCTGACTTGCGTGCCGGACGCTGACCTGGCTGTCGGTCACCATTCTCTGCTCTGCTTCTCCTGCCAGCTCCAGGGCGTGCTGCTCAAACCCCGTGAGCAGGCGCAACCCGGGACACCACGGGGTGCCACAGGGGTTGGAAGCCTGTGCCGGAAGGAAGTGGGGGTGTCTGTTGGTGGAGGCCCATGGGGTGTCCATGGGGATGGTTTCACATTGCAAGCACAGCACATGTAACTGATTTCAGAATGAGATGCATACTCACCCTTGCTGCCCAAAAAAGTCATTCATTTTTTTGCAGCACTGGTTGCCAGTCCGACATGCCAGTGAACAGGCACTTGCAGCTGCAGGCACAAGCCTCCCAGATAGCATTTGCTACACGACCCCTGGGCCGACATCCTTCAGCGGGGTAGAGCAGCTTGCCCCTCTCCTCCACAGCAGCCAGGCCTGCTCACCATCTGAGAACCTGGAAGCACATCTTCTTTATGCCATCTTCCTGGCAGCTCTGCCTTATTAAGGGAGTCATGATGTGGAGATGCCGGCGTTGGACTGGGGTAAAGTCTGCTTTCTTGCATCTTTGTAGAAACTTGAAACTTAAGGGAGTCCAGGTGCAATCAGTTTGGGACACTCTTGGGTCCATTGGGTAAATTTCATGGAGTGGATGATGTGGAGATGCCGGCATTGGACTGGAGTGGGCATAATAAGAAGTCTCACAACACCAGGTTAAATTCCAACAGGTTTATTTGGAATCACGAGCTTTCAGAGCGCTGCTCCTTCATCAGGTGAGTGGAGTCACTAAACACATGGAAATTAAAAGTTTAATATATTTAAATAAATTATTTAGCCTCTGGCCCATTTCCGGCGAGAGGCTGACCAATCAGGAATGGTGGCTCTCATAAAATCGCGAGAGCCAAGAAGTAGAGCATGATCCTGATTTCTCGGCTCTCGCGTGATTTTACCAGTTTGCTCCGCCCATCAATGGGCGGGACGAGTCGGTAACATTCTGCCCATCCTCTCTGTCAGAGCTCTTCAAAAAGGTCTACTCACACCTGCAGCTTCTGACAGGGAGAAAGGTAAATCTCTGCTGCAGCATGGCATGGAGTACTGCCATGATTTAAAATCCTGCCAGGGGACCGGGGGCACTTGGCCACTTCAGAATTTGCACAGCTGACAGGCAGGAATGCCAGGGCTGATCTTCAGGTCTGCCAGGGCTAGAAAGGGGCAGTCCAGCCATGACACTCCCATCCTGGCGAGAGTGGTGAGATCAACCCCTTGCTCCCAGCCCGAGCCCACCCAACCCCCAGGACCCATGACAGACCCATCCGTTGTTGCCTGGCAGCAGCAGAGGGACAAACGGCCACTGGACCAACCTTCTTGAGTCTTCTCGGGGCCAAGGTGTCAGGCCAAGGCGTCAATGCCAAGGTACCGGGGGCAGTGAATTGTTGGCACTGTCAGGGTGCGCGTGGCCTGAAGGAAGGCTGATTTGAGGGGGGGGGGGGGGGGATGCGCGGGTTCTCCAGGCCACTGCAATACTCGCTGGGAACTGATGACCCGGAGAATTGCCCCCATAAAAGCAGGTTTTTTTTTAGATGGTTGATGATTGGGAATTTGATTTGATTTATCATTATTTACATACAGTAAAAAGTATTGTTTCTTGTGTGCTATACAAAGCATAGTGTTCATAGAGCACATGGGGAGAAAGAAAGGAGAGAGTGCAGAACGTAGCTGGGGTGTAGAGAAAGATCAACTTAATTTAAGGTAGGTCCATTCAAAAATCTGACAGCAGCAGCGAAGAAGTTGTTCTTGAGTAAGTTGGTATATGATCTCAGACTTTTGTAACTTTTTCCTGATGGAAAAAGGTGGAAGAGAGCACGTCCAGAGTGTGTGGGGTCTTTAATTATGCTGGCTGTTTGTCCGAGGCAGCGGAAAGTGTAGACGCAGTCAATGGATGGGAGGCTAATTTGTGTGATGGACTGGGCTACATTCACAACCCTTTGTAGTTTCTTGTGGACTTGGTCAGAGCAGGAGCCATACCAATCTGTGATTAATCCAGAAAGGATGCTTTCTATGGTGCATCTGTAAAAATTGGTGAGAGTCGTAGCAGACATGCGGAATTTCCTTAGACTCCTGAGAAAGTAGAGGAGTTGTGAACTTTCTTAACTATAGCGTTGATATGAAAGTTCCGGGACAGGTTGTTGGTGATCTGGACACCTAGAAACTGGAAGCCCTCTACCATTTCCCATTCATCTCCATTGATGTAGACAGGGGCATGTCCTCCACTACCCTTCCTGAAGACAATGGCTATCTCCTTCGTTTTATTGACATTGAGGGAGAGATTATTGTCATCGCACCAATTCACCAGATTCTCTATCTCTTTCTTGCACTCCGTCTCATCAGTGCTTGAGATGCAACCCACTACAGTGATGTCATCAGCAAACTTGAAAATTACGGAGTGGAATTTGGCCACACAGTCATAAGGAGTATAGTTAAGGGGCTGAGGACATAGCCTTGCGGGGCACCAGTATTGAGGATAATTGTGGAGGAGGTGTCGTTGCCTATCCTTATTGATTGCGGTCTGTGGGTTAGGAAGTCTAGGATCCAGTCGCAGAAGGAGGAGCCGAGCCCTTGGCCACAGAGTTTGGAGATATAGCAAAAACAGAAAGTGCTGGAAAATCTTAGCAGGTCTGATAGCATTTGTGGAGAGAGAATAGAGCCAACGTTTCAAGTCTGGATGACCCTTCATCAGAGCTTCAGCTAAAGCTCTGACGAAGGGTCAGCCAGACTCGAAATTGTAGTGGAGGTACAGATGTAGTGGTGGTACTCAGAGGGCCATGGATGTCTTTGTGCATGAATCAGAGAAGATTAACATACGGGTACAATGAACAGTTAGGAAGGCCAATGATTTGTCTTACGTGACAATTATATTGGGTCTTGGTTGTTAATGGCACATTAATTATGCTGTTATACATAGGTGAAGGACCTTGTTTATTTAAGTATGGACAGCACTTAAAAGAGAGACTGGGTGTGGAAGGATAAGGACCTCCTCGTAAATGTGGTGATATTCGCAGCTGAGTGACCCTGGAGAGGGATCATGCAGGGTCTGCCAACACCATCGAGACCTTCTGTGCCCAGTGGACAGCTCGGGGACTGGACCATTTTATCGACCCCCTGTATCACATTTTGATTTGATGTTTTAAGTTTCCTTTGCCATTTGTTTTTTTTAAGGTGTTAGGAAGCAGATCGGGGGGGAGGGGGAAGGAGAAGGGGAGGGGAGGAGGTGGAAGGAGGGGGAAGGAAGGAGTGGAAAGGGAAGGAGGAGAGGGGGACGGGGCAGGGGGAAGGAGGGGAGGTGCAGAGAGGTATGGGGACCAGCCCTCTTTCAATCTCTCCAGGAGAGAGGGTGGCACCCCAGTCACCACCACCCTTCCCCCTTCCCCCCATTCTCTAGTGTGGACCCATGGAGCCGTTTGTGGGCAACTGGAGGCTGGTGGACACCCAAAATTACGACAATTACATGAGGGAACTGGGTGAGTGGCCGCAGAGCACATGGAGGCAGGGAGTCGAAATTGAACAAGCGATAAAATAAACTTTAATACGTTAGCTTTTTTAAAAAAAGATAATCAAAATGCTACATGCTCCAGACCACTGATAAATGAGTTACACAAATCACAAATATTAGACGTGAAAACACCCACATTTTGCACCTCAAAGAGGTAAACTCCAAATTGCAATCCAAATTAACGATTTTTCTCCCCCAAAATAACGATTTTTTTCCCGGAAAAAAAACGATGGATTAGGCATGAATGAATGATTATCGACAGGTTTTTACCTCGGGGATCAATGCCTCTCGCTCTGCCGCGGGCGATGTTATTGATCTTTTATCGACCAGCGATCAATAAGTAGCTCGAGCTCGGCTCTAACAGTCCTGGCGCGCGCCGCCTTCAGTGGGGGAGGGGAGACCGTCAGCTTCCCCTTGGCCCAGCATTAACACTGACAATAACCATCATCAAACATTAACATTGACAATGACCATCATCAAACATTAACATTATCAATGACCATCATCAAACATTAACATTATCAATAACCATCATCAAGCATTAACATTATTAATAACCATCATCAAACATTAACATTATCAATAACCATCATCAAACATTAACATTATCAATAACCATCATCAAGCATTAACATTATTAATAACCATCATCAAACATTAACACTGACAATAACCATCATCAAATATAAACATTATCAATAACCATCATTAAACATAAGTATTATCAATATTCATCATCAAATATAAACATAATCAATATCCATCATCAAACATAAACATTATCAATAACCATCATCAAGCACTAACATCATTAAGCATAATTAAGGACACCACGCATCCCGGACATTCTCTCTTGCACCTTCTTCCGTCGGGAAAAAGATACAGAAGTCTGAGGTCACGTACCAACCGACTCAAGAACAGCTTCTTCCCTGCTGCCATCAGACTTTTGAATGGACCTACCTTGCATTAAATTGATCTTTCTCTCCACCCTAGCTATGACTGTAACACTACATTCTGCACTCTCTCGTTTCCTTCTCCATGAACGGTATGCTTCGTCTGTATAGCGCGCAAGAAACAATACTTTTCACTGTATACCAATACGTGTGACAATAAATCAAATCATTAATAACCATCATCAAACATAAACATTATCAATAACCATCATCAAACATTAACACTGACAATAACCATCATCAAACATTAACATTATCAATAACCATCATCAAACATTAACACTGACAATAACCATCATCAAACATTAACATTATCAATAACCATCATCAAACATTAACACTGACAATAACCATCATCAAACATTAACATTATCAATAACCATCATCAAACATTAACACTGACAATAACCATCATCAAACATTAACACCATCAATAACCATCATGAAACATAAACATTATCAATAACCTTCGTCAAGCATAAACATTATCAATAACCATCACCAAATATAAACATTATCAATATCCATCATCAAACATTAACACTGATAATAGTCATCATCAAACATTAACATTATCAATATCCATCATCAAGCATAAACATTATCAATATCCATCATCAAACATTAACATTTTTAATAACCATCATCAAACATTAACATTGACAATGACCATCATCAAACATTAACATTATTAATAACCATCATCAAACATAATATCCCAGATATCCTGAGGTGGTAGGGAGAGGAGCCAGAGGTCGTGGTACATATTGTACCGCTGACATAGGTAGGAAGAGGGAAGAGGGAAGGGGTCATGAAAAGAGAATATAGGGAGTTAGGTAGACAGTTGGGAAGGAGGAAAGCAAAGGTAGTAATCTCAGGATTGCTGCCTGTGCCACGGGAAAGTGAGAGCAGGAATGGAGTGAGGTGGAGGATGAATGCGTGGCTGAGGGGCTGGAGCAGGGGGCAGGGATTCAGGTTCCTGGATCATTGGGACCTCTTTAGGGGCAGGTGTGACCTGTACAAAAAAGACGGGTGGCACTTGAATCCCAGGGGGACCAATATCCTGGCAGGAAGGTTGGCTAAGGCTACTGGGGAGACTTTAAACTAGAAAGGTTGGGGGGAGGAAATCGTGATGAGGTGACTGAGAGCGAGGAGGTTAGCCCGCAAATAGAGAAGGATTGTAGACAGTGTAAGAGGGAGAATAGACGGGTGATGGAGAAGGGGAGAGCTCAGACCAAAGGTTTGAGATGTGTCTATTTTAACGCCAGGAGTGTAGTGAATAATGTGGATGAGCTTAGAGTGTGGTTCGATGCTTGGAAGTGTGATGTGGTGGCCATTACGGAGACTTGGGGACAGGGACAGGACTGGATACTTAAGGTGCTGGGTTTCAGATGTTTCAGAAAGGACAGAGAGGGAGGCAAAGGAGGGGGGGGGTGGGGGGGAGTGGCACTGCTGATCTGGGATAGTGTCACAGTTGTAGAGAAGGTGGAAGCCGTGGAGGGATTGTCTACGGAGTCTCTGTGGGTGGAAGTTCGGAGCGGGAAGGGGTCGATAACTTTGCTGGGTGTTTTCTACAGGCCGCCCAATAGTAACAGGGATGTTGAGAAGCAGATAGGGAAACAGATCCTGGAGAGATGTAGTAATAACAGTGTTGTCGTGATGGGAGACTTTAATTTCCCAAACATCGATTGGAATATCCCTAGGGTAAGGGGTTTGGATGAGGAGGAGTTAGTTAGGTGTGTTCAGGAGGGTTTCCTGACACAGCATGTGGATAAGCCTACAAGAGGAGAGGCTGTACTCGATATGGTACTGGCTAATGAGCCTGGACAGGTGTCGGATCTCTCAGTGGGGGAGCATCTTGGGGATAGTGATCATAACTCTATCTCCTTTACGCTAGCATTGGAAAGAGATAGGATCAGGCAAGCTAGGAAAGTGTTTATCTGGAGTAAGGGGAAATATGAAGCCATCAGGCAGGAGATTAGAGGCGTAAATTGGAAGGAGGCATTCTCGAGGACAAGTACTGAAGTAAGGTGGCAGATTTTCAAGGAATGTTTGTCTGGAGTTCTGCATGACAACGTTCCGATGAGTCAGGGAGGTGTTGGTAGGTTATGGGAACCGTGGTGCACTAAAGCTGTGCTGAACCTAGTCAAAAAGAAAAGGAAAGCGTACAAAAGGTTCAGAGAGCTAGGCGATGATAGGGATCTAGATGAGTATACGGCTTGTAGGAAGGGACTTAAGAAAGAAATTAGGAGAGCCAGAAGGGGTCACGAGAAGGCCTTGGCAGGTAAGATTAAGGAGAACCTTAAGGCGTTCTATAAATATGTGAAGAGTAAAAGGATGAGATGTGAAGGAATAGGACCTATAAAATGTGAAGGTGAGAAAGTCTGTGCAGAACTGCAAGAAATAGCAGAGGTGCTTAATGAATATTTTATCTCGGTATTCACGGTGGAAAAAGACCTGGGTGGTTGTACTACAAGATTGAGGTGGACTGAAAAGATTGAGTATGTGGACATTAAGAAAGAGGATGTGTTGGAAATTGTGAATAGCATCAAGATAGATAAGTCGCCGGGACCGGATGGGATGTACCCCAGGTTACTGTGGGAGGTGAGGGAAGAGATTGCAGAGCCTCTGGCGATGATCTTTGCGTTGTCGATGGAGACGGGAGAGGTTCCGGAGGATTGGAGGATTGCGGATGTGGTTCCTATATTCAAGAAAGGGAATAGGGATAGCCCAGGAAATTACCGACCGGTGAGTCTAACCTCAGTGGTTGGTAAGTTGATGGAGAAGATCCTGAGGGACAGGATTTATGAACATTTAGAGAAGTTTAGTATGCACAAAAGTAGTCAGCACGGCTTTGTCAAAGGCAAATCGTGCCTTACGAGCCTGGTGGAGTTCTTTGAAAATGTGACTAAACACATTGACGAAGGAAAAGCGGTAGATGTGGTTTACATGGACTTCAGCAAGGCATTTGATAAGGTCCCCATGCAAGATTTCTCGAGAAAGTGAGAGGGAATGGGATCCAAGGGGCTGTTGCCTTGTGGATCCAAAACTGGCTTTCCTGCAGAAGGCAGAGAGTGGTTGTAGATGGGTCTTTTTCTGAATGGAGGTCAGTCACCAGTGGAGTGCCCCAGGGATCTGTTCTGGGACCCTTGCTATTTGTCATTTTCATAAATGACCTGGATGAGGAAGTGGAGGGATGGGTTGGTAAGTTTGCCGGCGACACAAAGGTTAGTGGTGTTGTGGATAGGTTAGAGGGATGTCAGAAGCTGCAGCGTGACATAAATAGGATGCAAGACTGGGCGGAGAAGTGGCAGATGGACTTCAACTCGGATAAATGTGTAGTGGTCCATTTTGGCAGGTCAAATGGGATGAAGGAGTATAATATCAAAGGTAAGATTCTTAGCAGTGTAGAGGATCAGAAGGACCTTGGGGTCCGGGTACATAGGACTCTTAAATCGGCCTCGCAGATAGAGGAGGTGGTTAAGAAGGCGTATGGTGTGCTGGCCTTCATCAATCGAGGGATTGAGTTTAGGAGTCGGAAGATAATGATGCAGCTTTATAAGACCCTCGTCAGACCCCACTTGGAGTACTGTGCTCAGTTCTGGTCGCCTTATTACAGGAGGGATGTGGAAATGATTGAAAGGGTGCAGAGAAGATTTACAAGGATGTTGCCTGGATTCGTTGGCATGCCTTATGAGGATAGGTTGAGGGAGCTCGGTCTTTTCTCTTTGAAGAGACGAAGGATGAGAGGTGACCTGATAAAGGTGTACAAGACGTTGAGAGGTATAGGTCGGGTGGACTCACGGAGGCTTTTTCCCAGGGCTGAAATGGCTGCTATGAGAGGACACAGGTTTAAGGTACTGGGGAGTAGGTACAGAGGAGATATCAGGGGTAAGTTTTTCACTCAGAGTGTTGTGGGTGAGTGGAATTGGCTGCCGTCAGTGGTGGTGGAGGCAAACTCAATAGTGTCTTTTAAGAGACTTCTGGATGAGTACATGGGACTTAATAGGATTGAGGGTTATAGGTAAGCCTATATATAAGCCTAGGTAGGTAGGGACATGACCGGCGCAACTTGTGGGCCGAAGGGCCTGTTTGTGCTGTATTTTTTCTATGTTCTATGTTCTATAAACATTATCAATAACCATCATCAAACATTAACATTATCAATATCCATCATCAAACATCAACATTATCAATATCCATCATCAAGCATTAACATTATCAATATCCATCATCAAGCATTAACATTATCAATAACCATCATCAAATATAAACATTATCAATAACCATCATCAAACACTAACACTGACAATGACCATCATCGAGCATTGACATTATCAATAATCATCATCAAACATAACCATATCAATAACCATAATCAAACATTAACATTATCAATATCCATCATCAAGCATAAACATTATCAATATCTATCATCAAACATTAACATTATTAATAACCATCATCAAACATTAACACTGACAATAACCATCATCAAATATAAACATTATCAATAACCATCATTAAACATAAGTATTATCAATATTCGTCATCAAATATAAACATAATCAATATCCATCATCAAACATAAACATTATCAATAACCATCATCAAGCACTAACATCATTAAGCATAATTAAGGACACCACGCATCCCGGACATTCTCTCTTGCACCTTGTTCTGTCGGGAAAAAGATACAGAAGTCTGAGGTCACGTATCAACCGACTCAAGAACAGCTTCTTCCCTGCTGCCATCAGACTTTTGAATGGACCTACCTTGCATTAAATTGATCTTTCTCTCCACCCTAGCTATGACTGTAACACTACATTCTGCACGCTCTCGTTTCCTTCTCCATGAACGGTATGCTTCGTCTGTATAGCGCGCAAGAAACAATACTTTTCACTGTATACCAATACGTGTGACAACATATCAAATCATTAATAACCTTCATCAAACATAAACATTATCAATAACCATCATCAAGCATTAACACTGACAATAACCATCATCAAACATTGACATTATTAATAACCATCATCAAACATTGTCATTATTAATAACCATCATCAAACATTAACATTATTAATATCCATCATCAAGCATTAACACCATCAATACCCATCATCAAGCATAAACATTATCATTAACCATCATCAAGCATAAACATTATCAATAACCATCATTAAATATAAACATTATCAATATCCATCATCAAACATAAATATTATCAATAACCATCATCAAGCACTAACATCATTAAGCATAATTAAGGACCCCACGCATCCCGGACATTCTCTCTTGCATCTTCTTCCATCGGGAAAAAGGTACAGAAGTCTGAGGTCACGTACCAACTGACTCAAGAACAGCTTCTTCCCTGCTGCCATCAGACTTTTGAATGGACCTACCTTGCATTAAATTGATCTTTCTCTCCATCCTAGCTATGACTGTAACACTACATTCTGCACTATCTCGTTTCCTTCTCCATGAACGGTATGCTTCGTCTGTATAGCGTGGAAGAAACAATACTTTTCACTGTATACCAATACGTGTGACAATAAATCAAATCAAATCATTAATAACCATCATCAAACATTAACATTGACAATAACCATCATCAAACATAAACATTATGGTTTTTTAGGGAACATTAAAACTGACAAAGCCCCAGGGCCTGATGGCATCTATCCTCGACTGCTCAGGGAGACGAGAGATGAAATTGCTGGGCCTCTGACGGAAATCTTTGTCGCTTCTTTGGACACGGGTGAGGTCCCTGAGGATTGGAGGATAGCGAATGTGGTCCCGTTGTTTAAGAAGGGTAGCAGGGATAACCCAGGAAATTATAGGCCGGTGAGCTTGGCGTCCGTGGTAGGGAAGTTGTTGGAGAGGATTCTTAGAGACAGGATGTATGTGCATTTAGAACGGAACAATCTCATTAGTGACAGACAGCATGGTTTTGTAAGAGGGAGGTCGTGCCTTACAAATTTGGTGGAGTTTTTTGAGGAAGTGACAAAAACGGTTGATGAAGGAAGGGCCATGGATGTCGTCTATATGGATTTCAGTAAGGCATTTGACAAAGTCCCACATGGCAGGTTGGTTAAGAAGGTTAAGGCTCATGGGATACAAGGAGAAGTGGCTCGATGGGTGGAGAACTGGCTTGGCCATAGGAGACAGAGGGTAGTGGTCGAAGGGTCTTTTTCCGGCTGGAGGTCTGTGACCAGTGGTGTTCCGCAGGGCTCTGTACTGGGATCTCTGCTATTTGTGATATATATAAATGATTTGGAAGAAGGTGTAACTGGTGTAATCAGCAAGTTTGCGGATGACACGAAGACGGCTGGACTTGCGGATAGCGAAGAGCATTGTCGGGCAATACAGCAGGATATAGATAGGCTGGAAAATTGGGCGGGAGGTGGCAGATGGAGTTTAATCCGGATAAGTGCGAAGTGATGCATTTTGGAAGAAATAATGTAGGGAGGAGTTATACAATAAATGGCAGAGTCATCAGGAGTATAGAAACACAGAGGGACCTAGGTGTGCAAGTCCACAAATCCACAGGTGGAGAAGGTGGTGAAGAAGGCATATGGTATGCTTGCCTTTATAGGACGGGGTATAGAGTATAAAAGCTGGAGTCTGATGATGCAGCTGTATAGAACGCTGGTTAGGCCACATTTGGAGTACTGCGTCCAGTTCTGGTCGCCGCACTACCAGAAGGACGTGGAGGCGTTAGAGAGAGTGCAGAGAAGGTTTACCAGGATGTTGCCTGGTATGGAGGGTCTTAGCTATGAGGAGAGATTGGGTAGACTGGGGTTGTTCTCCTTGGAAAGACGGAGAATGAGGGGAGATCTAATAGAGGTGTACAAGATTATGAAGGGTATAGATAGGGTGAACAGTGGGAAGCTTTTTCCCAGGTCGGAGGTGACGATCACGAGGGGTCACGGGCTCAAGGTGAGAGGGGCGAAGTATAACTCAGATATCAGAGGGACGTTTTTTACACAGAGGGTGGTGGGGGCCTGGAATGCGCTGCCAAGTGGGGTGGTGGAGGCAGGCACGCTGACATCGTTTAAGACTTACCTGGATAGTCACATGAGCAGCCTGGGAATGGAGGGATACAAACGATTGGTCTAGTTGGACCAAGGAGCGGCACAGGCTTGGAGGGCCGAAGGGCCTGTTTCCTGTGCTGTACTGTTCTATTATCAATAACCATCATCAAGCATTAACATTATCAATAACCATCATCAATAACCATCATCAAGCATTAACATTGACCGTGACCATCATCAAGCAATATTGTCAATAACCATCATTTCTCAGTAATAATGTGAGTATTAACTGCCTTCAGCAATCACCCCTTCTCTTGATTCACGTTTTTCAGAATCAAATACAAAGTATGGTGAGTTTGTGCATTTAAAAATAATATTTCTGCTGTTGTTAGTGCTAAATTATCATGTTACTGATGTAATATCTTATTAGTAGTTACACATCTATTAGTTTTTGAAGTATTACTTTTATTCAGAGGGTGTACATCGAGTCCAGTGCCAATTGTAGCATATGTTAAAATGTGTTTATTTATGTAATAATTGCTATACTTATAGGGCTCATTAGAGTCACAGAGCAATACAGCATGGAAACAGGCCCTTCGGCCCAACCAATCCGTGCTGACCATGGTGCCCTCCCAGCTAGTCCTAATTGCCCACGTTTGGCCCATATCCCTCTAATCCTTACTTTGTTCTCCAGTTTGGGCATCCCCTCCTTAAGGGTTTGACTTACAAGAACCTGTTTCAGCCCTCAACACTGAACTCTTCACATTTTATCTGTGAGCATGTAATGTTTCTGATTAACCGCAATGATTTATAGCTACATTTGTGTAAATGATACATTATAATTTTCCCTATACTGAGGCGCATTTGTACCTGTCACATTTATGATAGCTGTTTATTTGGGACTATCATTAATATACAGTGCTGTTATGATTCGCACCAGTTGCATATTGCTACGTTTATCGGCATATCTGTTTTCTGACCTCAGGAGTGGACTTCGCAACCCGACAGGTGGGCAATGTCACTAAACCCAACACAATCATCAAATTAGATGGTGATAATGTCATTATACAAACCAAGAGCACCTACAGAAACACAGAAATTATCTTCCAACTTGACAAACCATTCAATGAGCATACCTCTGACAATAGAGACTGCAAGGTAAGGTTCTTGTGGAGTGTACGCTGTTTACACCCCAGCCGCCACCTCGGGTCATCTCATGCTCAAAAGTGAACATGATGTACTTCCAGAGATGTTTTTACTTGCTGCAGTTCTATCAAGTTCACGAAAATGAAATGTTTAGTTGGAATTTGGCACATTTAAGGTGGAGGCAGTGGCAGAATGATAATGTCACCGGACTAGCAATCCAGAGGCCCAGGCAAATGCTATGGGGGCAGGGGTTTGAATATCACCATGGCGGAATTTAAATTTAGTTAATAAAATCCTGAATTAAAAAGCTAGCCTCAGTAATAGCGACCATGACAACATGTAGTTCATCTGCTATCCTTACCTGGTCTGGCCCACATATGACTCCAGTCTCACGGCAATGTGGTTGACTATTAAATGCCCTCTGAAATGATCTAGCGAGTCACTCATCTCAAACCGCTACAAAAGAAATGAAACTGGATGGGTCACCCAGCATCGACCCAGGCACAGGAAACGAAGGCAGCAAACCCAGCCTTGCCGACCCTGCAAAATCCTTGTTACTAACATCAGAGGGCTTGTGCCAAAAGTGTGAGAGCTGACCCACAGACTAGTCCAACCTGTGTGAACTGGTCTGTGGCAAGTGGTGAGGGATCCAACAATAGGGAAATAACCTACTTGACCTTGTCCTCACCAATCTCCCTGTCGCAGATGTATCTGTCAATGACAATCTTAGTAGGAACGACCTCTGCACAGTCCGTGTGGAGGTAACGTCCCATCTTCACATTGAGGATACCCTCCATTGTGTTGTGTGGTACTACCACTGTGCTATGTGGAATCGATTCAAACAGATCTGGCAACTCAACTGGGCAACCATGAGGCACTGTGGGCCATCAGCAGGAGCAGATTTGACCTCCTGAGGTCCCAGCATCACAGATGCCAGCTTTCAGCCAATTTGGTTCACTCCACCAGATATCAAGGAACAACTGATGGCACTGGATGCTGCAAAGGCTATGGTATCTGACAACATTCCAGCAATGGGGAGGCGGTGGGCAATGGGGTCAAAGTTACACAAGGAGGGGAGGGAGGGGGAAAAAAAAAAGGAGGGCGGCACGGTAGCACAGTGGTTAGCACTGCTGCTTCACAGCTCCAGGGTCCCGGGTTCGATTCCTGGCTCGGGTCACTGTCTGTGTGGAGTTTGCACATTCTCCTCGTGTCTGCGTGGGTTTCCTCCAGGTGCTCCGGTTTCCTCCCACAGTCCAAAGATGTGCGGGTTAGGTTGATTGGCCAGGTTAAAAATTGCCCCTTAGAGTCCGGGGATGCGTAGATTAGAGGGATTAGCGGGTAAATATGTGGGGGTAGGGCCTGGGTGGGATTGTGGTCGGTGCAGACTCGATGGGCCGAATGGCCTCCTTCTGCACTGCAGGGTTTCTATGAGTAGTATTGTCACTTGACTGGTAATCCAGAGGCCCAGGGTAATGCTTTGGGGACCTCGATTCAAATTCCACCATTTCAGATAAAACACCTGGAATTTTAAAAAAGTCTAACAATGACCTGCTGAGTAGACAAGACCCATCAAAAGAGATGCAATTGGGGCTGACCCATGTTGTGAGGTTGCCAAAGGGTTGCAGATCTCAGATGTCACAAGACTGAAATGTCCTGAAAACTCAAGACTAGATTCACAAACCTCCAAAGAAAGCAGTGAAAATGTTAACAATGCTTCAAACCAAACCCTCACCCAAATCTGTAACTCCAACCAGCTCAACCTGCCTGTTATACAACTTTAATTTAAACACCTCCCAAGCATTCCAGTTTAATGAGACAAAGAAGGACAGTAATTCAATTATTTCGTTATTTAACACTTCGAGTACCAACTCAAACATAAACACTTGCAACTTATTAACTCTTTACTGAACTTTAACTCTAACTGAACATCAACTTTAACTAAACATCAACTTTATCTTTTTAACTGAAAATAGATACTACCAAGTTTAGGAAAACCTTGACCAAGAAATATCCTCGATGTAGAATCTATCTCCTTCTTTGAAGCTTCCACAAGACTTCTTGCAATGGTTGGTCTCTTCAAGTTATTGTTGCCAAACAAAGGCTCGCATGTCTCTTTATCCACAATTCTTCACTCGCTTCCGGAAGATTCTCTGTCATCCAGCCAACTGTGTAACCAGAAACTGATCATATGGCTCGAACATCCAGTGAAATTACTTTTGAACGACGCCATTACACTTAGTTCATTTGACATGTCCCATACATAGCCATATAAATCAGTGATGCACTGTCTCGGTTGAATCATAGAAACCCTACAGTGCAGAAAGAGGCCACTGGGCCCATCGAGTCTGCACCAACCACAATCCCACCCAGGCCCCACCCCCACATCCCTACACACTCACCCGCCAATCCCTCCAACCCTCGCATCTCTGGACACTAAGGGGCAATTTTAGCATGGCCAATCGACCTAACCCGCACATCTTTGGAATGTGGGAGGAAACCAGAGCACCCGGAGGAAACCCATGCAGACACGAGGAGAATGTGCAAACTCCACACAGACAGTGACCCAAGCCGGGAATCGAACACAGGTCCCTGGAGCTGTGAAGCAGCATTGCTAACCACTGTGCTACTGTGCCGCCCTATGATGTAAACAACTTCCCTTATCTGGGAAGCTTCAGATCACAGAGCCTCTTTATGACCTGCATCTGGTTTTAATCTATTAAGTTGACCAAAAATCCCAGCATGCTTCACTCTCAGCCAGAATAACCATTTTAAAGCCACTATTGCCATTATCATTGTTAAGTTATTGCTGCAGCCGTTCTTTCTCCATCAATAGCCCGCCCACGCTGCCTTTTCTCAATTGCACTTTAAATCCTCTAAATGAACTTCCTAATAGTCAGTGGACATACATCCGATTCATAGTTGCACCTGCCAAGTGAAATGTTGCTCAAGTGCACAATGACGCCGGAATATGCGCCTGACATATTCCCATGCAATTTCCCACACGTCCAGGTCAGGCGGGCCCTGAAAGTGTAAAATTTTTACCCATTGAACAAATGCAGAGGGTGGAATTTTATTACTCTGTCGCAGCGGGGATGGGGCCATAAAATTCAGTGAGCCGTTCAAAACACCATTGACTTCCGTGGACATGGACGATCCTCCTGAAAGGAAGGGGCCTTAAAAATCCACCCAGTTCCTATCTATGGGCAAGAAAAAATCGGAATACCATAAGAGTTACCAATACACCAAATAGAGAATTTAGAAGGAACCTTTGCCAAAAGAGGAGTTAGATTATGGAACTTGCTGCCCCGAAGGCTGTTGTTGAGGTGATGTGTTTGGGGATCGATTGTGCTTTAAGCAATATTTGACCAAGCTTTTGGTCATCAGTCATTAACATCTCCTTTTGTGGCTCAGTGTTAAATTTTCGTACGACATACCTTGGTACATTTTAGTATGTTAAAGGTGCTATATGGATGTAAGTTATTGTTGGATAATTGGGATAATAGGAACTTCAGTACCAGAGAGTCCATTGTGTTGGTTTTATGAATTTTTACAATACAGTGTGTTATGAAGCGGAGGTGGAACCCCCCCTCTGAGAACTAACACCTAAACACTCAAAGAGGAGTACCTCACCTCATAATCTGTAAAAGTGTGAAGTGGTACGATCTAGTCTTCAGCAACTTTTAGTGGTTAAATCAAAATAACTCCCTGACACTCTCTCTAAAGTCAACAAATAACAATTTATTTATTTAACTAACAGTGAACAAGTTAACTAAACTATTAACAAACCAATAAAACATGATTCTAATGGAATGTCGTTCAGATAAATACAATTCCCACTTATTAGCAAAAAAATAGAATTTTAATCACTCTCCAAATTACAGCCAGTTTTTGTGTCTTCCGGAATATTCTGGGTCTTCTCTGTTGATTCTTCTTTCTTCTTTGCTATCTAGGTGAGGCTTTAAGCTAAAAGGTATAAGCTGTGGCAGGTGGCAGTTGCTCTCCTCCTCTGTCGCACTGCCCCCTTCCTTTTATACCAGTGATGACATATCAATATCCCCCACAATTGGATTGGTCCTAGGTTGCCAAAACCATCGGATTTAGATTTAATAGGTTCTTGGTATCTAAGTGCCTAATTCAAATTGATAGACTGAATTCAGTAATTCAAATGCCTGAAAACCTTTTGCTTGGCAACCCTGCTGCTTGGCCTTCCAATATAAATGTTTCATTTTGGGCACTCTATCTGTACTTGCATTTTTTTAACTTTCTAAGCACAGAAAAAGCACCATCTTTTAAAGGGATCATGCAATGCTTTCTCCCTAGCATTTTACAATTTTACAAACACCAATCTATTCTACCCAACTTCACAACAAGTGTGATACAGAGACCAAAACTTGTAATACAACAAATATAGACAACATTTGGAACATTAAATTATCTTAGTTAACTTCATTAAACTGTCACAGGGAGTGAAAAAGATTAAACAGAATCTCACTCCTGCTGTGCATTTGACAGTGAATATGTCACAGCTGACAGCAAAGGCACGAATTGAAAATACAAACTTCCAGCAGATTTTGACAATTGTAAGATCTGCTTCTGGACTCTAATCATACCTCATACTGCTAACTTAATGCCTCTAAGGGAAGTTAAATAGTTTGTTAGTTAGGTAGTTTGGTCCATAGTTAATTCATCCACAAAGATAATGAAGTTAAATTTTCCAATCGATTCATTTCACACGTACATCATTCATTCTTGCAAGTAACAAAAGAATCTTAATCCCAGGTGAGATATTTCCGCATCTCAAGTTATAGGAATAAATGTAGACTTTGGTCAAGAGCCATGGTCCAGAAATGATGTTGCAAATAGTATGTCCCATCTAATTCAGTGAAGCAGAATGAATTCTTGCAACATATGAGTCGAGGTGAGGTGAGAGTGACAGCCCTTGACATCAAGACTGCATTCGACCGAGTGTGGTATTAAGGAGCCCTAGCAAAACTGGAATCAATGGGTATCGGGCAAAGTCTCCTCTGGTTGGAGTCAAAACTGGTACATAGGAAGATGGAGGGTCAGTCATCTCAGCTCCGGGACATCTCTGCAGGAGCCCCTCAGGATAGTGTCTTCAGCTGCTTCATCAATGACCTTCCCTCTGTCATAAGGTCAGAAGTGGGGATGTTTGCCAATGATTGCACAATGTTCAGCACTATTTGTGACTCCTCAGATCTGAAGCAGTCCATGTTCAAATGCAACACGATCTGGACAATATCCAGGCTTTAGCTGACAAGTGACAACTAACATTCGCAGCACACAAATGTCAGGCAATGACCGTCACCAATAAGAGACACTCTACCACCATTTGACATTCAACGGTCTTACCAACTCTGAATCCCCCACTGTCAATATCCTTGGGGTTATCATTGACCAGAAACTCAACTGGACCCACCACATTAACACAGTGGCTACAAAAGCAGGTCAGAGGCTAGGAGTACTGTGCTGAATGGGTCACCTCCTGACTCCCCAAAGCTTATCCACCATGTACAAGGCACAAGTCAGGAGTATGATGGAATACTCCTCATTTGCCTGGATGGTTATTGTTGCAGCTCCAATAACACTCAAGAAGCTTGACACCATCTAGGACAAAGCAGCCCGCTACACACATCCATTCCCTCCACCGCCGAAGCTCATTTACAGCAGTGTGTACTATCTACAAGATGCACTGCAGCAATTCACCAAAGATCCTTAGACAGCACCTTCCAAACCCATGATTACTTCCATCTAGAAGGACAAGGGCAGCAGATACATGGGAACACCACCATCTGCAAGCTCCCCTCCAAGCCACTCACCATCCTGACTTGGAAATATATTGCCATTCCCTTACAGTCGCTGGATCAAAATCCTGGAATTCCCTCCCTATCGGCACTGTGGATCAACCCTCGGCAGATGGACTGCAGCGATTCAAGAAGGCAGCTCACCATCACCTTCTCAAGGGCAACTAGGGATGGGCAATAAATGCTGGCCAGCTAGTAACACCCATGTCCCACAAATGAATAAAAAAAATTGCAATGTGGGTGACCTTACCCAAAAACATCCGAGTGCCGAATGAGCGTGAAAACTGGAGAGAATCGCAGGCATCTTTTGGGCAAGCTCCCAGTTGCAATCGTATGGCACTTAGTTGAAAAAAGAGCCCAGGTGTAATTGTCGCCAGCAGGGGTAGAGGGTGGAGCCTAATCTTGCCAGGAAGCTGGCTGCTGAGCTCTAGGGGTGCCATTGCACAGGCAGTTCAATATCCCAGCGCACAGTGTACATAGTGCACTGGGAGATCTCCTGTCAGCCCACCCACCTCGGACATCAGGACACACTGCCGATCCCTCCCTGTGCCAGACTCGCTCCCCTCCCCCCTCCGCCAATCACCGCCCGGCCAATCACCCTCCAATGCAGAATTCCCCTTTTCCCCCGCCTCGTCAGGCTCTGTTCCCATCAAGCTCCGGCCCCTTGGCAGTGCCAGGGTGCCTGGCTGGCAGTGCCAACCTGGCACTGCCCAAAGAGGGGCATTGCCCCAGACCACTCGGGAGGGATTTAATGACCTCTGTTCTCACTGGCAAGGCCATCACATCTGGTCTCCATTGGTGGAGACCATACCTGATTCTCGCTGGTGAGGATCTCAAGCAGGAAAAGGCAAGTGAGCCCGGACGATAGCATCTGGGACTCGCAAATTAGATTTAAATTAAGTTTTGAGTACTAAAATTGGCTTCACGCCTGGAGGATTTCGCTGGCAGAAGAGTGCCAGTAACATCGCGAGAGGCAAAAAAACGGACGCAAACTCGATTTTCCGCCTCTTGCCCAATCTTATCAGCTCGCCACGCTGAGCTACTGGCACGATGAGCTGGTAAGATCGCACCCCCCAGTATTTTAGGCTGATGTTAGAATTGATAAGGGTTAAAATGCTTAAGGGTGGAGAATTGTTTAATTTAAGCAATCATTTTTAAAAATTTCAGTTTCAGATTTTATTAAACTTCTGTAATGCAGTGAGTATTAAAAAATGTAGACATTTTCAGGAAGAACAAATTGAACAGCTGCTTGTCCCCTTTTTCAATTAGCTCTTCCCCACTTCTCAACATGTCCCTACCTTCCCTTTTTCACTATGTTTGTTTATGGAAACTATTTTTACAGTTTGTTTCAATTACCCTGGTAACTTTCCCATAAATATACACACTTAAAAAATATGTTTTTCCTTCTCTTTTATTCCTAGCTTTCTAATATTTTGATGCTGGCCTCTATTATTCAAACAGTTTGCCACTTCAGTCCATTCTCTGTAAAGACAACGCAGCATATTTCAGTATTAAACCTGGTTCTGCATAATAATCTATGAGTCACATTTTTGTTTATCAATATATTGGGCAGTAAAATGCTTACTCTGATCATGAGGCATTGAAGGTCAACTTATGGTTTGCTGGACAAAGAATATTTTGCATAAAATCCAAAAGTCGTAACAACACCATGATAAAACAGTGTGATTAGAATGGCAGCATTGTTTTCAATTTAATTTGGATCACAATGAACATTTATTTAAAAAGACCCGTGCAATAAGCCAGTCTGAAAAAAAATGATTTTTGATGAAAGAAAGAACCTGGTAAATAAAGGTGATAGCTGTTCCTAACACAGGTGCACTTTGTGGGCCTGATTTTACAAAAACCTCGCGCCCGAAATCGTGGTAAAGTTGGGCGTTGGGCCTTTAACGCGATCTGCACCTGAATCTGAGCAGATCACGGCTTTACCAACACCCGATTCGGGTCCGGCCCGCGCCCGAATCGGGCGGCCCGATGGTTTAAATGCATTTGCATGCATTTAAATCGACTTAATGAACCGCGCACCCAACTCTACCGCCAAATCCCACTTTACCGTCTTCTGGCCCGATCCGCGTCAGCGCTGTACTCGACCTGCCAAATAAAAGTCCGAAGTCGCCACTTCAGCCTCCGAAGAGCGGGTTCAGAGACTGCAACGGCTCTCTGACCCAGGTCATCCTCTGGTCGGGGGGGGGGGAGAGGGGTGGGAGGAGGAGGGGGTGTGACGTATCATCTGGGGGAGGAGGGGAGGGGGTGTGACCAATCATCCCCTGGGAGGGGGGTGGGAGGAGAGGGGGTGTGAGGTCTCATCCTCGGGGCGGGGTGGGGGGGTGGTGGGAGGGGAGGGGGTGTGACCGACCATCCCCTGGGGGAGGGATAGAGGAGAGGGGGTGTGATGTATCATCCTCTGGTCGGGGGGTTCCACTGCCTGTCTGCGGCCGATCCCTCCTGCCGGAGTGGACGTGCGGCCATGCCATCCCACAAAATCTTCAGGATGAAGTGATTCCTCGCGAAGAAGATGAAGCAGAACCGGCCGATTCCACAGTGGATCTGCATGAAAACCGGCTACAAGATCAGTACAAGTCCAAGAGGAGACACTGGAGGAGGACCAAGCTGGGCCTGTAAAGGGATACACCATCACTGGTACACTACCAGCCACAGCCATCTCTCCCGCTCTCTTGCCCCTGCAGGGAAGAATAATCTGTGGCTGGTAATGTACCAGTGATGGTGTATCCCTTTACATGCTTAGCTTGGTCCTTCTCCAGTGTCTCCTCTTGGACTTGTACTGATCTTGTTGCCGGTTTTCATGCGGATCCACTGTGGAATCGGCCGGTTCTGCTTCATCTTCCTACCGAGGAATCGCTTCATCCTGAAGGTTTTGTGGGATGCCATGGTCGCATGTCCACTCCGGGAGGAGGGATCGGCCGCAGACAGGCAGCGGAACCCCCCCAACCAGAGGATGTTACGTCAGACCCCCTCTCCTCCACCCCCCCAGGGGATGATCGGTCACACCCCCCCCCACCCCCCCCCCACCCCCACCACACCCCCCCGACCAGAGGATGACCGTCAGAGAGCTGCTCTCTCCGCTTTCTGCTTTTTCTTTCTTTCGCGCCCGGGCTCGCTCTGTCAGATTTTTTTCGAACTCCACATGCGCAGTTCAGAGCTCCGATCGTTCCGCCAGCGCTAAGCCCCGCCCACAGCGCGCATCAGACCGGAGCCGGAAAAACGTGTATGGGCGGGCTGGAAAGAGGATTCCAGGCGCGGATCTATTTGACGCCCGGATTCGGCACTTAGACTCAAAATGGTAAAATTCCCCCCTGTGTGTGTGCAGTCTTGAGTGTAGTTTTACGTGAGCAAGAATTGTGTCCACATCTGAAGTCAGAAATATTGGACACTGAGTTTGGAGAACCCGTGTGGCATGTGAAGAACCGAACCTTCATTTACCAACTGCAGAAATCTAACATGCTGACTGTTGTTGTTCCAGACAGTTGTGTCATTGGAGGGTGACAAATTGGTCCAGATTCAGAAGTGGGATGGAAAACAAACATCAATTACCCGAGAAATCAAAGATGATAAACTCATAATGGTATGTTTAAGAAAGAGAGCAAGTTTTACATTTATAATGCAATCTATCACATTTAAGAAAAAATAATTACTTTCAAATTAGGGAGGAAGCTGGGGCTTGAATTTCAAGAATGATTGGTGACATGAAGCTTTGATTTGATTTGATTTATTATTGTCACGTATTAGTATACAGTGAAAAGTATTGTTTCTTGCACTCTATATAGACAGAGCATACCGTTCATAGAGAAGGAAAAGAGAGAGTGCAGAATATAGTGTGACAGTCATAGCTAGGGTGTAGAGAAAGATCAACTTAATGCAAGGTAGGTCCGTTCAAAAGTCTGACGGCAGCAGGGAAGAAGTTGTTCTTGAGTCGGTTGGTACGTGACCTCAGACTTATGTATCTTTTTCCCGATGAAAGAAGGTGGAAGAGAGTATGTCTGGTGTGTGGGGCCCTTGATAATGCTGGCTGCTTTGCTGAGGCAGCGGGAAGTGTAGACAGAGTAAATGGATGGGAGGCTGGTTTGCGTGATGGATTGGGCTACACGACCTTTTGTAGTTTCTTGCGGTCTTGGGCAGAGCAGGAGCATTACCAAGCTGTGATACAACCAGAAAGAATGCTTTCTATGGTGCATCTGTAAAAGTTGATGAGAGTCGTAGCTGACATACCAAATTTTCTTAGTCTTCTGAGAAAGTAGAGGCGTTGGTGGGCTTTCTTAACTATCGTGTCAGCATGGGAGGACCAGGACAGGTTGTTGGTGATCTGGACACCTAAAAACCTGAAGCTCTCGACCCTTTCTACTTCGTCCCCGTTGATGTAGACAGGGGCATGCTCTCTTTTATGCTTCCTGAAGTCGATGACAATCTCCTTCATTTTATTGACATTGAGGGAGAGATTATTGTTGCCGCACCAGTTCACCAGATTCTCTATCTCATTCCTGTACTCTGTCTTGTCATTGTTTGAGATCCGACCCACCACAGTGGTGTCGTCAGCAAACTTGAAAATTGAATTTGAGGGGAATTCGGGAAGCACCCCTAATTGAAGGCGTGAAGCTCATTCTTTTCAGTCCCAGTAATGTGCTTTAGCAACAACCTCTGAATCAAATTGCAAACTTGCACTTAATGAATTCTGCACTCATCAAAGTGAGGACTGGGAACAGAATCCAATGTTAGTATGTTGCACTCCAGGTACAGGCCGGTTCGAGTAAAGCATCCCTTGCTAAGTTTCAGCATTCCTCAAATATTAATCTCTAGTGCACAAGTATAACAATATTCCATTTTCCACGTTATCCGTCTTGTTTGCCTCTTTTCGGATTGTCACTTTGCAGCCCATTCAAACCAGGGCTCAAATCCTGCAACTGAATTGACATGCAAAAACTTTATAGGACCCTTGCAACCAGCAGAGGAATTTTTATTCCTTCTGAGCTGAGAGAACAGCACTTTATATAACTTTGCATTTAAACCAATGTGTGTGCACTCAACTCACCAAGTATAATTTTCTGACAGGTCATATTGTTTTCTTTTTTTCTAGACTCTTATCTTAAATGACGTGGTTTCTATTCGCACACATGAGAGGGAAGGTGCATAAGGAAGTTCCTTTCTTCGGATTCCCATGTTATTTGATGCATCGCTTTATGTCGCAATTTTACATGAAAAAGAAATATTGCCTTCAAATACGTGTCCTAATACTGTACCAGCGATGGTTTATTATGAATTATGTGATAAACCTTTTTTTATGACCATGACTTTCATCGGGGGTTTTTGATGACATGAAATAAATAACAAAAGGCTATTTAGCTCAACAATCCTACCAACGAGAATATGCATACATTGTGTCCTGTATTTTCCCAATTTATTTATTAATGTCCTTGAAAGAAGGAAACCTGCCATCCTTATTCACACATACACACTGGTAGGCTTACGGTGAGTCTGAATGCATCACAGCCAAGGATTTAAATCAGAGTGCTCCAACATTGATGTAATTGAATCACTAATTGAGCTGCTAACTTGCATTTAAACCTTGCCAAGTTCTCCTTACTACTGTATAGAGTTTCAATTGTTTTGGTTTTGATTGGAAACTGGGTGACTAGATGACTTTTCCAGATTGTTTTACTGTCCACAGAAAAAACTTTCATCCCATAAACCCAAGGGAAAGCTTCCTCTCTGGAGTTAGTATATTTAAAAAATGGTTCTCAGAAGTTTCTTAACTCACTACACCACCGAGTACTTGAATGTAGATACTTGCGTGAAAAAAGAAATAGCTTACTGGAACTGATTGTTCTCTGAACCAAAATTCAATAGTAGAGCCATCCAATTAAAATTGGCTCAATTACATTGAAGAAAATTTATCGTTGGATAAAGTGATGTAATAAAAACATAATTGTCGACATGATATAGTGGATTGGCAATATAATGCCTTGAAATTGTGGTATTACTTTCATATGAACTGGGTAAAGATTTTTTATTTTAAAAATTACACAATATAATTGCAGGGCCAAAGTATTTAGGTTAGAGCAGCATTAGTTATTCCCAGAACTTCATGAGGTGTACTTAAACTGGGAAGCTTTTGAAAGGCACGTATATATGTATATATATATAAGACTGACTTCAGTTTGTGATGACATTTTGCTACAATAGATTAATACATTCAGTGATTTGAAATTTTGTTCGGCCTTGGGGTAAATTAAATTAAATTAACTGTGCATATGCCGTTCAAATTTTTTATGTTGGTCAGGTTCCTTAGGACTTGGAGATGCCAACCCCACCAAGCTGAAGATGAAAACTCTGTGTGCCTGCTCAAAAAGCAAAAATTCACAAGGGGTACAAAAAGTCTGGGAGAAGTGAGGGATGATGTGGAGATGCCGGCGTTGGACTGGGGTAAACACAGTAAGAAGTCTCACAACACCAGGTTAGAGTCCAACAGGTTTATTTGGTAGCAAAAGCCACTAGCTTTCGGAATAGGCTGTCCCTTCGTCAGGTGAGTGGGAGTTCTGATTACAAACAAGGCACAAAGACACAAACTCAATTTACATGTATAATAATTGGAATGTGAGCCTTTACAGCTAATCAAGTCTTAAAGGTACAGACAATGTGAGTGGCGGGAGCATTAAGCACAGCTTAAAGAGATGTGTATTGTCTCCAGACAGGACAGCAAGTGAGATTTTGCACATCCAGGCAGGTTGTGGGGGTTACAGATAGTGTGACATGAACCCAATATCCCGGTTGAGGCCATCCTCATGTGTGCGGAACCTGGCTATCAGTCTCTGCTCAGCGACTCTGCGCTGTCGTGTGTCGTGAAGGCCGCCTTGGAGAACGCTTGGAGATCAGAGGCTGAATGCCCGTGACCGCTGAAGTGCTCCCCAACAGGAAGAGAACATTCCTGCCTGGTGATTGTCGAGCGGTGTTCATTCATCCGTTGTTGTAGCGTCTGCATGGTTTCCCCAGTGTACCATGCCTCGGGACATTCTTTCTTGCAGCGTAACAGGTAGACAACGTTGGCCGAGTTGCAAGAGTATGTACCATGTACCTGGTGGATGGTGTTTTCACGTGAGATGATGGCATCCGTGTCGATGATCCGACACGTCTTGCAGAGATTGCTGTGGCAGGGTTGTGTGGTGCCGTGGTCACTGTTCTCCTGAAGGCTGGGTAGTTTGCTGCGGACAATGGTCTGTTTGAGGTTGTGCGGTTGTTTGAAAGCAAGAAATGGGGGTGTGGGGATGGCCTTGGCGAGATGTTCATCTTCATCAATAATATGTTGAAGGCTCTGAAGGAGATGTCGTAGCTTCTCCGCTCTGGGGAAGTACTGGACGACGAAGGGTACTCTGTCCACCGTGTCCCGTGTTTGTCTTCTGAGGAGGTCGGTGCGGTTTTTCACTGTGGCGTGTCGGAACTGTCGATCGATGATCCTGTTCTTATGAGGGCATCTTTCAGCGTCTGGAGGTGTCTGTTGCGATCCTCCTCATCCAAGCAGATCCTGTGTATACGGAGGGCTTGTCCGTAGGGGATGGCTTCTTTAATGTGTTTAGGGTGGAAGCTGGAGAAGTGGAGCATCATGAGGTTATCCGTGGGCTTGCGGTACAGTGAGGTGCTGAGGTGACCGTCCTTAATGGAGATGCGTGTGTCCAAGAATGCAACCGATTCCAGAGAGTAGTCCATGGTGAGGGAGACAGAGGTCTGAAAAACAGGAGCTGGAATGGGCAGAAATAAAAAAACTGAAATTTCCAGCAAGGGAAGAAGACACAGGTACAAAACAGGAATCAATAAAGCTGAGAAGAGGAGAAACAGGTTCTAATTAATGAAAGGGGTGTGAGGAGCAAACCTTAAGTAAGTTGGGCTCAGAGGAAGCCCTCGTAGTCGATGTGACTGCAAGCGAAGCCCTGAAGATCTGAGAAGGCAACCATAGGTTGATAACTCCGTGCTGCGGGGCGTTGGGTCCCGGATGCATCTTTTGAGCAGTAGTGTTCTGCTTGGCACGGCTGAAGAGCAGAAATTGTGTTTGTAAGTTGATGCTTTAGGGCATTTGTTGTGTCGTGTATTTGATCACAGTTTTCTATGGATAAGTTCTTGAAGAGAACTGGAGAATCTAGCTCTGATTCCGAGGTGCCCTAAAGAACAAATCCTTAGCAAAGAAAAGTGAGGTCCGTACACAGGCAGTACAGTGACAGCTTGGCCTTTGGATTTTCGTGGGCTGGTGTTGCCTCCTGTCCTATCCTAGAATTCCTAATTTGCAGGTAGAATTTCTCAAACGCTGCAGTGGTACTAAGTAAGTTGAAGCACTATTTCAATACAAACTCTCCAGCAAGGATATACAGTACCTCAAGCACCTGAAAGAACAAAACATAAAACAAAATCAACATATGATGGAGTGTGTGCAGGTTTCAGATTATGTGCAGGAAGCGAGTTACCTGGTGGCTGAGTTCAGTAATATCAAAGAACTTTCACACCATTGCCAAAACCCTAATTCTGCTGGCATACATTGTGGGAACAATATTCGTATCTGATGCTGCCAACCAAATCCTCTTTCTGATAATACAATCAAACGTATTGACAAAATGTCAGTTGATACTGAACAGATGCTTCAGGAGAAAATTCAAGAATAGTTCGAATACTATTTCCCCTCCACTAGTATGGAAGACTTTGAGTGGGTACGTGATCCATTTAATTCTCTTTCTTTTGAATCATCAAAGACACGGAGGGGATTTTTTGTTCCCGCTTCCATTGGACAGGATCGGCGTCGGGAACGGAAAATCCTGAGGGTGGCCCAAATTGTATTCCACACCAACATGAAGGTGTGAGGTGACTGTCCACGCACCCCGCCAGTGATGTAATGGACATCCCAACTTTCAATGTCGGGATCCCCATCACAATAAATTTACATCTAATAATCAATTCTCTACTCTTGATAATTCCCATCGTTACCTAATCCATTACGACAGCTATTCCAAGGTGTACACCTGGCAAACAGAACCCGCCAGAGGAGGTCAGGTGAGTGCATCGCTCGGGGGAGGGGAGAGGCGAGGGTCATGCCTAGTCACAACTACCTGGCACTGCTGTGCAGAGGATGTTCCGCAAGGGGAGTTGTGTCGGGTGTGTTCCGTGAGGAGAGGGGGAGTGTTGGTTGCATGGGGTGTTTTCTGCATGGGTGGAGGGGCGGTGCAGTATTTTTAATTTTTTGTACCTGGACGCCTTTAAAAAAGTGATCCAATCTTTAAAAACCGAAGTTGATGGCAGGATAGCCTCAATCAGAGACAGCCCCACCAGCGTGACATCTTGGGATCCACCCTTTGCCTTATCTTCTCCAACAATACGGCAGAGGGAGATGCCACTGGTGCCATCAACTTCAATGCCACTTTTCCCGCCCGCTGCGATACTCTGCATATTTTAGGGAAAAGTCAAGTCATTGTTACCAAAAGAACAAGAGGAATTCACAGAGCTCAGGATGGAATATATGCTGAAACTGAAGTTTGCAAAGATATCGCTGGACACATTTTGGTTGTGTGTGGGGGCGGCGCAGTGGCACAGCGATTAATACTGCTGCCTTACAGCGCCAGGGACCCGGATTTGATTCCCGGTTTGGATCACTGTCTGTGGAGTTTGCACATTCTCCCCGTGTCTGCATGGGTTTCCTCCAGGTGCTCAGGTTTTCTCCCACAGTCCAAAGATGTGCAGGTTAGGTGGATTGGCCAAGCTAAATTGCCCCTTAGTGTCAGGAGGACTAGCTAGAGTAAATGCATGGGTTTGTGGGGATAGGGCCTGGGTGGGATTGTGGTCAGTGCAGACTCGATGGGCCGAATGGCCTCCTTCTGCACTGTAGGATTCTATGAAGAATATCCATCTATTTCAGACAGTGCTATAGCAGTACTCTTACATTTCCCACAACCTACCTGTGCAAGTTGGTGTTTGAAACACCAGATAATGTAAATAAAATTATAAAGCGGGAGCACCTGTGAATGGAGCAGGAGCTGCGAATTACCCTGTCATCAGGTCCTCCCCTGATCATGATACTTTGCACATGGAGCCACCCAATGTTGTTGGGGAGATGCTGCTCACAATATTTTCTTCATTTTTGAATTATCATATTGAAAAGTGCAGACTTTAAAAATTATGGGAAGCATTTTCCAATTGTGTACATTTTCAATAAAAATATGGGCCAGGATTCTCCCCCAAAAAATTCAAAGTGCCGAATTTGCATACAAATGGGAGTACCTCTCACTTTTTTTTCAGTGGGATTTTCAAAATGAATCTCCCACACTCTGAGTCTTGCAGAGTGCCTCAGGGAGATTCTTGCTGAAAATCCAGGGGCAGAGCCTATTCCCACTGGAGAAGCCGGCAGTATTGCGCTGAGCAGGCCACTGCGCATGCGCCGATCTGTCAGAGTGGAGGTCGATGCATGTGCAGTAGCCCTGCACTCCCGGCCTCACCATTGCTGGCCACCTTGATCACTGGCCAAAACAACAACCCTCCATCGCTGGCTTGCAGAGCCCCGCTCCCCCTCCCCCCACCCCCTGATTGCTGGCCTTCCAGACGTCTCCGTGCCAGCCCCGATCCCCCCCACCCCTAGCCTGCCTCGATCTCCACTTACCCACCCTGGGTCCTGACCGCCCCAGCCCCCCCACATCCCGACACCCTCCCCCCCTGAACAGGCCCAACACCCCCCACCTAGCAGCCACCCCCCACCCCGATGGCCAGACTCGATCAGCCTCTTCCTTCTTTCTGCCACTGATCCCTATGCAAAGTGGAAGCGGGACCCTCCTCCAATCTCCCCTCACCCCACAGGCTCCACCCCTTTCTGGCCCTGCCCCCGGGCAGTGCCAAGGTGCCTCTTGGGCATTGCCATTTTGCCCTTTGGGCAGTACCAGGGGGTCAGGCCGGCATTGCCAAGCTGGCAATGCGCAGGGGCAACCCCCCCCTTAACCCTGACCTCCAGGAGGGCCTCCATGGCCTCACTTCACTCCAGCGGGGTCGGGCCACCAGTGGAGAGCTGTTGTAAACCCCTCTGGAGTGAACCACTCCTGGCGAGGGGTGAGAGGCTAGCGGGCCCGGAGATTTCAGTCCCAAGGCCACTAATGAGATTTAAATGCTCATTATAATATTTAAATCAGCTCCGCACCAATTTCCAATGCAGCGCTGACAATGCTGGAAACCTGGGCCCTGGAGACACGCGGAGGCCACGGCGCCTAGCGGGGAGCCCACCAAACAGCCTCCGCTGATGTCTCCTGGGCTAGGAGAATCGCCCCCATGGTATTTAACATGCACCTGGTGAAAAGGCTTCCATTGTATACTTTGTAAACTAATGAAAATTGTAGTGGCTTGACAGGTTTTTAGGAGGTTTGAGAGATAAAAGGCTTTTGCTAGAGGGCAGTTCAGCTGAAGAAAATTGGAGGTGTGCCTGAAATATTTTTATAGTTGTGGTGAACCATAGATGGTTATCACTATGGGTGCTGAACCATAGATGGTTATCACTATGGGTACTTGTACATATGTTACTGTTGTCACTGTTGGGGTTAGGGTTGGGGTGTTCTACCTGTTGGTATTGTTCTGTGGTACACTCCGGTTGGCTCCGCCTACCTGTAGGAGTATAAAGGTCACTGCACTGCCTGGTGACCCTTTAGTCTGGGATTGTATTGTTATATAGTATGCTCCATTCTTGTTACTAATAAAAGCCTTTATTTCCCGGGTACGATCTAGCCTCCCGTGTGATTTAATCGCGCATCAATTTTATTAGTAACAATTTTGGTTAAAAAAAAAACCATGGAGCAAATGTTAAAACCCGATCGGCTTACCTTAGATCCGCGTGCAGCTGGAGCGTCGAACACTTTCGACCATTGGTTGAAGTGTTTTCAAGACTATATCGATGCCTCAACAGTCATTCAAAACGACGCCGATAGACTGCAGGTCCTCCACGCAAGGGTAAGCGACACTGTATATTCATCAATCCGCGATGCTCAAGACTACAAAGGGGCCATCGAACTACTTAAGAAACTGTACAACAAACCGCGAAATGAGATCCATGCTCGACACCTTCTAGCCACTCGACGGCGGCAGCCCGGTGAAACGACAGGACAGTACCTGCGCGAATTTCAGCAGCTAGTAAGAGCCTGCAATTGCAAGCCAGTGTCGGCGACCCAGTATACTAATGATTTGATCCGAGATGCGTTCGTGGCGGGAATTGGCTCATCCTATATTCACCTGCGGCTGCTAGAGCAAGGTAACTTAGACCTAGCTAAGACGGTGGAATTGGCTGACACGATGGAAACGGCCTCCAGCAGTCTAGAAACTTACCCCACCGACCACGTGGGAACATCGTGGCAAGTACAGCCACCGACTCAACTCTACCCAGCGGCTCCGAGAAACTGCGTGATTGTGCTTTCAACCTCGGACCTGACGACGGCGGCAGCTCCAGGAGGCTCGCGATGCTATTTCTGTGGATTGGCAAAACACCCTCGGCAGCGATGTCCCGCCAGAACGGTATTTTGCTCCGCGTATGTGAAGAAAGGGCATTATGCCAAAGTGTGCAGGGCTAAACCACCCTCGAAGCCTAGCAGTGCGGCGTGTGATTCTCCAGAACCTGTCTCCTTGTCTCTGGCTTCATCGAGGTCTTCCACCACGTGCGATTCACGAGCGCCGCCATTCCTGACGACGACGACGCAAGACACGCGCGACCTGCAGGTGCCGCCACTTTCAGCGCCACCGACCACGTGCGATCCATGGGCGCAGCCATTTTGGTCGGCACCGACCGCAGACGACCAGCAGGGGTCATCATCATCAACCATCTCAGCTGCCTGCAGTTGCACTCAAGACTCAACGGTGGTGTCAATCATCCTGGACCAGGCCAAGCCTCACAGACTCGACAAGTCCATGATGGGCATAGAGGTAAATGGACGCCTAATACCTTGTCTGTTTGACAGCGGGAGCACGGAGAGTTTCATTCATCCTGACACCGTGAAACGGTGCGGTCTCCGAGTACAGACTATCAAACAGACAATTTCTATGGCGTCGAGGTCCCGATCTGTTACCGTTCTTGGGAGCTGCGTGGTCAACCTAACGGTGCGGGGCACAGTTTATGAGAAGGTGTGTTACCGCACCTTTGTGCTCCGATACTCCTGGGACTAGACTTTATGGTCCACCTGAGGAGTGTGACCCTGCAGTACGATGGGCCACTCCCTCCACTTTCAGTGGGAGAACAGCAGCCTCCAAATTGCCCAGCGCGCTCCACGTGCAGTCTCTCGACACTCAGAATCACCCCGCCGTCTTTATTTGAAAATCTCGTGCCAGGCTGCAAGCCCATCGCAACTAAGAGCAGGCGTTACAGCGCTGAGGATCGGATCTTTATTCGATCTGAGGTTCAGCGGCTCCTCAGGGAAGGGATCATTCAACCCAGCACTAGCCCATGGAGAGCACAAGTCGTGGTGGTTAAAACTGGAGACAAACCTCGGATGGTCATAGGCTATAGTCAGACCATTAATAGATACACGCAGCTGGACGCGTATCCTCTCCCGCGCATATCTGACATGGTCAACCAGATTGCGCAGTACCAGGTGTTCTCCACCATTGACTTGAAGTCAGCTTACCACCAGCTCCCCATTCGCCCAGATGACCGAAAATATACGGCCTTTGAGGCGGATGGTCGTCTCTACCACTTCTTAAGAGTCCCCTTTGGCGTCACGAATGGGGTCTCGGTCTTCCAGCGTGCAATGGACCGAATGATGGACCAAAACGGGCTACGGACTACCTTCCCGTACCTGGAAAACGTCACTATCTGCGGCCATGACCAGCAGGACCACGATGCCAATCTCCTAAAGTTTTTACGCACTGCGTCTCGCCTGAATCTGACCTATAACAGGGAGAAGTGTGTATTTAGCAAGCGCCGCTTAGCAATTCTCGGATACGTGGTGGAAAACGGGGTCCTTGGCCCTGATCCAGACCGTATGCGTCCCCTCCTTGAACTTCCCCTACCCACTAGCATCAAAGCACTGAGAAGATGCTTAGGCTTCTTTTCGTATTACGCACAGTGGGTTCCCAATTATGCGGACAAAGCCCGTCCGCTCATAAAGTCTACCTCTTTTCCCCTGGCAGCAGAGGCTCGCTTAGCCTTTGAAGAGATAAAAGCTGACATCGCGAAAGCCACGATGCACGCTGTCGATGAGTCCATCCCCTTTCAGGTGGAGAGTGATGCATCTGATTTCGTCCTGGCCGCCACACTTAACCAGGCGGGCAGGCCCGTCGCCTTTTTCTCTCGCACCCTCCAAGGTCCTGAAATTCGGCACTCCGCGGTGGAAAAAGAGGCTCAGGCCATTGTGGAGGCCGTCCGGCATTGGAGTCATTACTTGGCTGGAAAAAGATTCACCCTGCTCACGGACCAGCGGTCCGTGGCGTTCATGTTCAACAACACGTTACGGGGTAAGATCAAAAATGATAAAATCTTGAGGTGGAGAATCGAACTCTCCACCTACAACTATGATATCATGTACCGTCCGGGGAAGCTCAATGAGCCCTCAGACGCCCTGTCGCGTGGAACATGTGCCAGTGTGCAGGAGGATCGATTACAGGCCCTCCACAATGATCTCTGCCATCCAGGGATCACTCGGAACTTCCATTTCGTAAAGGCCCGGAATCTACCCTACTCAGTAGAGGATGTCAGGTCAATAACCCGAAGCTGCCAGGTATGTGCTGAATGCAAGCCGCACTTCTACCAACCTGACAGGGCACACCTCATTAAGGCCACTCGCCCTTTTGAAAGACTGAGTGTAGATTTCAAGGTCCCCCTTCCTTCGACAGATCGGAATGTGTACTTCCTCAACATGATTGACGAGTACTCCCGATTCCCTTTTGTCATTCCCTGTTCAGACATGACCGCTGCCACGGTTATGAAAGCATTGCGGGATCTTTTCACCCTGTTTGGTTACCCCAGCTATATCCATAGTGATAGGGGCTCGTTGTTTATGAGTGACGACTTGAGGCAATACCTGCTCTCAAAAGGGATTGCCTCAAGTAGAACTACGAGTTACAACCCCAGGGGTAACGGGCAGGTTGAAAGAGAAAATGCTACAGTCTGGAAGGCTGTCTTACTGGCGTTGAGGTCTAAAGGTCTTCCAGTCTCCCGTTGACAAGAGGTACTTTCTGATGCGCTCCATTCAATCCGGTCCCTCCTGTGTACGGCAACCAACGCCACCCCACATGAGCGGATGTTTACCTTCCCTAGGAAGTCTTCCTCTGGGACCTCACTGCCGTCTTGGTTGATGTACTCAGGACCTGTCCTCCTGCGGCGGCATGTTAGGACCCGCAAGTCCGACCCTTTGGTTGAACAGGTCCATCTCCTCCACGCCAACCCTCAATATGCCTATGTGGCATATCCTGACGGGCAAGAGGACACGGTCTCTATTCGAGATCTGGCACCTGCAGGGGACTGTCACTCCCGCACCCCTGGTTAGGGACCCCTTGACCTTTATCTCCCCTCCTGACACGGCGCGGGCAGTATCGGGACCACCACTTAATCCTCTTACTCCCGTGTACAGCTTGCCTGAGTCCAGGAGATTGTCGCCACCTCGGGGCGTGCTTGAGTCCAGGAGATTGTCGCCACCTCGTAGTCCACCTGTCCGTGAGGAACTGGAGGAGTCACTGGACAGGAGAGAGGGTCATCACGGTCACCAAAACCGGCGCTACCGCCAGTGTTGAGGAGGTTGCAGAGACGGTGTGGCCCTCCGATACGACTGAACTTGTGAATATATGGACAGTTCGTACTGTTTTTTTTGCCTCACTGGCCTTTGTTTTAAAGGAGGGGTGAATGTGGTGAACCATAGATGGTTACCACTATGGGTACTGAACCATAGATGGTTAGCACTATGGGTACTTGTACATATGTTACTGTTGTCACTGTTGGGGTTAGGGTTGGGGTGTTTTACCTGTTGGTATTGTTCTGTGGTACACTCCGGTTGGCTCTGCCTACCTGTAGGAGTATAAAGGTCACTGCACTGCCTAGTGACCCTTTAGTCTGGGATTGTATTGTTATATAGTATGCTCCACTCTTGTTACTAATAAAAGCCTTTATTTCCCGGGTACGATCTAGCCTCCCGTGTGATTTAATCGCGCATCAATAGTATAAAGGTGTGTCATGACATTTAAAAGATATGGAGTGAATACAAGACATAACTATAATTTATTCTGAAGAAAACACATTGGGCAGGATTTAATGATCTCGCTCGTTCCAAAAGCATAGTATCCCGCCCGAGGTCAATGGACCTTTCCATGATCCACCCCTCACCCACTCCAATTCCCGCGATGGGTGGGACAGTAAAACCCCAGCCATTGAACAATAGAACAAAGAACAATACAGCACAGGAACAGGCCCTTCGGCCCTCCAAGCCCGTGCCGCTCCCTGGTCCAAACTAGACCATTCTTTTGTATCCCTCCATTCCCATTCCGTTCATATGGCTGTCTAGATAAGTCTTAAACGTTCCCAGTGTGTCCGCCTCCACCACCTTGCCTGGCAGCTCATTCCAGTCCCCCACCACCCTCTGTGTAAAATATGTCCTTCTGATACCTGTGTTAAACCTCCCCCACTTCACCTTGAACCTATGACCCCTCGTGAACGTCACCACCGACCTGGGGAAAAGCTTCCCACCGTTCACCCTATCTATGCCTTTCATAATTTTATACACCTCTATTAAGTCTCCCCTCATCCTCCGTCTTTCCAGGGAGAACAACCCCAGTTTACCCAATCTCTCCTCATAAATAAGCCCCTCCATACCAGGCAACATCCTGGTAAACCTCCTCTGTACCCTCTCCAAAGCCTCCACGTCCTTCTGGTAATGTGGCGACCAGAACTGGACGCAGTATTCCAAATGCGGCCGAACCAACGTTCTATACATCTGCAACATCAGACCCCAACTTTTATACTCTATGCCCCGTCCTATAAAGGCAAGCATGCCATATGCCTTCTTCACCACCTTCTCCACCTGTGACGCCACCTTCAAGGATCTGTGGACTTGCACACCCAGGTCCCTCTGCGTATCTACACCCTTTATGGTTCTGCCATTTATCGTATAGCTCCTCCCTACATTATTTCTACCAAAATGCATCACTTCGCATTTATCAGGATTGAACTCCATCTGCCATTTCTTTGCCCAAATTTCCAGCCTATCTATATCCTTCTGTAGCTTCTGACAATGCTCCTCACTATCTGCAAGTCCTGCCAATTTTGTGTCGTCCGCAAACTTACTGATCACCCCAGTTACACCTTCTTCCAGATCGTTTATATAAATCACAAACAGCAGAGGTCTCAATACAGAGCCCTGCGGAACACCACTAGTCACAGGCCTCCAGCCGGAAAAAGACCCTTCCACTACCACCCTCTGTCTTCTGTGGCTAAGCCAGTTCTCCACCCATCTAGCCACCTCCCCCTTTATCCCATGAGATCCAACCTTTTTCACCAGCCTACCATGAGGGACTTTGTCAAAAGCTTTGCTAAAGTCCATATAGACGACATCCACGGCCCTTCCCTCGTCAACCATTCGAGTCACTTCTTCAAAAAACTCCACCAGGTTAGTGAGGCATGACCTCCCTCTCACAAAACCATGCTGACTATCATCAATGAGTTTATTCCTTTCTAAATGCGCATACATCCTATCTCTAAGAATCTTCTCCGACAACTTCCCCACCACGGACGCTATCCTCCAATCCTCTGGGACCTCACCTGCGTCCAGTGACGAGATAAAGATTTGCGTCAGAGGCCCAGCGATTTCATCTCTCGTCTCCCTGAGCAGCCTTGGATAGATTCCATCAGGCCCTGGGGATTTGTCAGTCTTTATATTCTCTAACAAACCTAACACTTCCTCCCTTGTAATGGAGATTTTCTCCAACAGTTCAACACTCCCCTCCGAGACACTCCCAGTCAACACATCCCTCTCCTTTGTGAATACCGACGCAAAGTATTCATTTAGGATCTCCCCTACTTCTTTGGGCTCCAAGCATAATTCCCCACTTTTGTCCCTGAGAGGTCCGATTTTTTCCCTGACAACCCTTTTGTTCCTAACGTATGAATAAAATGCCTTGGGATTCTCCTGAATCCTGTCTGCCAAGAACATTTCGTGACCCCTTTTTGCCCTTCTAATTCCCCGTTTGAGTTCTTTCCTACTTTCTTTGTACTCCTCCAGAGCTCCCTCCGTTTTTAGCTGCCTGGACCTAACATACGCCTCTCTTTTCTTTTTGACCAGTCCCTCAATTTCCCTGGTTATCCACGGTTCTCGAATCCTACCCTTCCTATCCTTCTTTTTTACAGGCACATGCCTGTCCTGTAGCCCTAACAACTGTTCCTTAAAAGACTCCCACATGCCAGATGTGGATTTACCCTCAAACAGCCTCTCCCAATCAAGAGCTGCCAATTTCTGCCTAATCCCACTAAAGTTAGCCTTCCCCCAATCCAACACCTTACCCTTGGGACACCACTCATCCTTTTCCATCACTATCCTAAAACTAACAGAATTGTGGTCATTATTTGCCACATGTTCCCCTACCAAAACTTTGAAGACCTGACCGGGCTCATTCCCCAGTACTAGGTCCAGTATAGCCCCCTCTCTAGTCGGGCTATCTACATATTGTTCCAAAGCACCCTCCTGTATGCATTTTACAAATTCCTCCCCATTCAGAGTCCCAGCTCTCAGCGATTTCCAGTCTATGCCAGGGAAATTGAAGTCTCCCACTACAACAACCCTATTTTTCCTGCACCTATCCAGTATCTCCTGACATATCCGTTCTTCCACTTCCCTTGGGCTATTGGGGGGCTTGTAGTACACCCCCAACATAGTGACTGCGGCCTTCCTGTTTCTAAGCTCCACCCAGAGTGACTCGTTACACGACCCCTCTGAATTGTCCTCCCTCTGCACCACTGTAATCTGCTCTCCAACTAATACTGCTACTCCCCCACCTCTTTTGGCCCCTCCTCTGTTTCGCCTAAAACACTTGTACCCCGGAATATTCAGCTGCCAGTCCTGTCCCTCTTTCAACCAAGTCTCTGTCACCGCAACCACATCCAAATTCCTCGTGAGCATTAAGGCCCTAAGTGCGGAGCTTTCTGCTACCGGCAGCAGGACTGGTGGCAGGCAGGGGCACAGAATTTGGAGGGGTGGCAAAAATCAGTTTCCAGCCAGCGGGAAATTTGTCTGGAACTCAATGCAGAGGGTCGCCATTGGCGGGACTGGAAGATGTTGCCAGCGGGAATAGCCAGAAAATTCAGCCCGTATTGATGTTACAGATTTAAAACAAATAAGAAAGCTATGTTCCCTTACTAACAATCATATTCAATCATAACAAATGAAATAAAGAAAATTACACTTCAAATGAATAACACAAGCATTATTTGTTTTTTAAAAATTATAAATGGAAAAAAGCTGTAAAATATCTTCAGAATATCAGTGAATCCTTGTGTGTTCACTTTGTGTTTGAAACTATTGTGTCAAAAGGTGCTCTCACTAAGCATGTGGAGAGAGCATCAAGACAGGCTAAAAAGATGTGTATTGTCTCCAGACAAGACAGCCAGTGAAACTCTGCAGGTCCACGCAACTGTGGGAGTTACAAATAGTGTGACATGAACCCAATATCCCGGTTGAGGCCGTCCTCGTGTGTGCGGAACTTGGCTATCAGTTTCTGCTCAGCGACTCTGCGCCGTCGTGTGTCGCGAAGGCCGCCTTGGAGAACGCTTACCCGAATATCAGAGGCCGAATGCCCATGACCGCTGAAGTGCTCCCCAACAGGAAGAGAACAGTCTTGCCTGGTGATTGTCGAGCGGTGTTCATTCATCCGTTGTCGCAGCGTCTGCATAGTTTCCCCAATGTACCATGCCTCGGGACATCCTTTCTTGCAGCGTATCAGGTAGACAACGTTGGCCGAATTGCAAGAGTATGTACCGTGTACCTGGTGGATGGTGTTCTCACGTGAGATGATGGCATCTGAATTTGGAGGGGAATTCTGAATGGGAGACAATACACATCTTTTTAGCCTGTCTTGATGCTCTCTCCACTCACATTGTTTCGTTTCTTAAAGACTTGATTAGTTGTAAGTATTCGCATTCCAACCATTATTCATGTAATTTGAGTCTGTGTCTTTATAAGCTCTGTTTGTGAACAGAATTCCCACTCACCTGAAGAAGGGGCTAAGAGCTCCGAAAGCTTGTGTGGCTTTTGCTACCAAATAAACCTGTTGGACTTTTACCTGGTGTTGTTAAACTTCTTACTGTGTTTAGGAATTTATACAGAGCAAACTTAAACAGACATAGGCTTTTAGGCTCAAACCCAAATATTTTTATTAACTGAAAAATACTGCTAATGCTCATTTTTGGACTATGGCATTCTGCAATACCTATTAGACAGAGAGTTCACATCAGCTTACAGGAGATTTGCATATGTCATCTTTAGGAATACACTTTCCTGAAGTATTCGAAATAGCCCAGTTTAATACTTCCCACTGCAAATATAGAACCCATCTCACCCTATGGGCAGCATTTTCCTGTCCCGCCTGCCATGGGAATCGTAGCGGGCAGGGACTGACCATACAAGGGCCTGTTGACCTCGAGTAGGAATTTCCGGCTTTGAGGCGAGCACGGCCGGAAAATCCCACCCTGTTGTAGGTAAATAATACCTCTGAGACGAGTCGTGAGTCAAAGTACAGTGGTTTATTTTCACAAGCTTGTGGGAGATGTCCGATTCCTAAAGCAGTTCTCTAAACTTCTCCCCGAATACAAGTAAGAGTAGATATTTATACATATATTGTTCCCATTGTTCCCGCCCTTCGTCACGTCTGCAGTTCTCCAGGTTGTCTATCATTATTCGCCATCCTCCATGTGATTACTGCTGCCCCAGCGATTTCTTCCTTGCGTAGCTCGTGTCATCGCGGCAGTCTCAAGGCCGCTGTGTTGTTCCTCTGTTGTCTCAATATTGTTCCTCCTGTCTCAACAGCTGTGGTCTGTGTTAGCTAGCACACAAGGTTACAAGCTTGCACAAACAAGTTAACTGGTATACAAGGTTACAGGGGTGCACAAACAAGTCTTGCAATGCTTTGCACAAATCTTTAAGTATTATAAAGTTCATTAACCCGTTCCCTTCTTCATTCCCCCCTTTTGGTCGGGGCCGGGCCCAGGCATGGCCCCATGACCAATCTAGAACCAAATGTTACCAGCATATGGGCCCAGCTCCTTTGTCAGGAGGCCTGCCCCCTCTGCCTGTACACTTGCGCCCGGCATAATCCGCGCTGTTACCGTTTTACAACAGGCGTTCAATAATGCCATACAAACACAGCAAGCAATTACAATTACAATTAATACAATCAATCCATGCATCAGGTATGACCCCCATGACCCGAACCATTGTCCCAGCCAGCCCAGGGGGCTATAATTGTGGTATTGGTTCCCCTCATCCTGTATTGTTTTCGCCACGTGTTTAATATGATCTGCCAAGCGAGTTATATTCTTCAAAGCATCTGGAATATACGTGCAGCATTCCGAGCCAATTATAGCGCATGTTCCTCCTTGGGAGGCTAGCACATAATCGAGTGCCAATCGGTTCTGTAACGCCACAGTCCGAATAGCTACGACCTCTGCTGATACTTCAGAGACAGCCGTGCTCACCTCCTCGAACCCGTCTTTAGTCTCATTTGCAATTTTCTCTAGGGTCGAGGCCATTCGTATAAGTTCCTGTGCTGCCTTTGCCGTCCCGTAAAGTGGGTGGGCTATCATGAAGAACTGTTCTGTCTCACTAATGGTTCGCTTAGCCCTAAGCATTTGTATCTCGGGGTGGTCCCGTAAGTCAGTGTAATGGTGAATATAGGGCACCACATATGCCAAATAACATGATCCTGCCCAATTCCAGGGAAGCCACGGGTAGGCATTGTTTCCACAGACAAAATAGGTACCATTATATGCAGTCATCCTGCTTACATAAGCGGAGGAAAGGCTAACCGGGACAGTGGCTGTGGGGCACTGGATTGTGACCTGTTGTACCATGGCCCAAGAGTCATTAGTGACATTAATCTACTGTATACAGTAGCTACGGCCAACAGGTATGGTTCCATTATATGCAATAGGATGTTGTACTGACTATGGCCCGGTGGCATTAATAGACTTTCCTGAGCAGTTTGTGAGGAGTATCAGTTGGTTGGACATGGTAGGTGTGGTAATATTCAGAGTCTGGGTACAATTACTCCAGCCCACTGATTTAGCACCACTCCTAGTGATGCATTTACAAACACATAAAGGTGTTTCTAGAGGACTGGTGCAATGACCGCTTGGATTGGCCAAGTCTCTTGCTGAGGTACTCATCCTCCTGAATTCTCTGCCTTTGCTGGGCACAGGTCCCCCCTGGTTCCTCAATTAAGCACTGGAAACTCCAGCTGCACCAGGTTACATTGCATGGAAGTTCTCAATCACCTCGCCCCACCAACAGGGTTGGCAACGTGGTATGGTTAAGGGATCCTGAGCAGCGGTCCCTACGGGTTATCTCCCAGGGGCCTATCCCATGTGTCGGGCGGTTACAATAGACAGAGTCATCGTTACAGTGATGTTTACGGTGCTCTGTCCCTAAATCCTCACAATTCCATCTATACTCTCCCTCTGTGGCTGACAGGGCCAGGATCGTGAGAAGCAACAAGAGAAGCATCCTATAATAACCCGCGCGACCGTTATACAATGGTTCAAAGGCTATACTGCCCGCGCGCAACTTCCTGCGTTTATATTTAGACATTTCTGTTCATCACAAGTGCAAGTAAACTGTCCCTTATTAACCCGACAATGTTGATGGACACACTGTGTCTGTACGCAGGAATCATTCTTAGGGACCAAGGCATAGGCACATCACCATCCCTGCCCCGTAAAACAAAGCGGATAGCTTGCAATATCTGAACAAGCTTTTCCTCCCACCTGTTGGAACCCCCTGCACACAGGATCTGTGGGGTTTACAAGTCCCACGCCTCCCACAGTACCCCAGGTTACTGTGGGAGGTGAGGGAAGAGATTGCAGAGCCTCTGGCGATGATCTTTGCGTCGTCGATGGAGATGGGAGAGATGCCGGAGAATTGGAGGATTGCGGATGTGGTTCCTCTTTTCAAGAAGGGGAATAGGGATAGCCCAGGAAATTACCGACCGGTGAGTCTAACCTCAGTGGTTGGTAAGCTGATGGAGAAGATCCTGAGGGACAAGATTTATGAGCACTTAGAGAGGTTTAGTATGCTCAAGAATACTCAGCATGGCTTTGTCAAAGGCAGATTGTGCCTTACGAGCCTGGTGGAGTTCTTCGAAAATGTGACTAAACACATTGACGAAGGGAAAGCGGTAGATGTGGTTTATATGGATTTTAGCAAGGCGTTCGATAAGGTCCCCCATTCAAGGCTTCTCGAAAAAGGCTGCTGCCCTGTGGATCCAAAACTGGCTTGCCCAAAGGAGGCAGAGAGTGTGTATAGATGGGTCTTTTTCTAATTGGAGGTCGGTCACCAGTGGTGTGCCCCAGGAATCTGTTCTGGGATCCTTGCTGTTTGTCATTTTCATAAATGACCTGGATGAGGAAGTGGAGGGATGGGTTGGTAGGTTTGCCGACGACACAAAGGTTGGTGGGGTTGTGGATAGTCTGGAGGGATGTCAGAAGTTACAGAGGGACATAGATAGGATGCAAGACTGGGTGGAGAAGTGGCAGATGGACTTCAACCCAGATAAATGCGTAGTGGTCCATTTTGGCAGGTCGAATGGGATGAAGGAGTACAATATAAAGGGAAAGACTCTTAGTACGGTAGAGGAACAGAAGGACCTTGGGGTCCGGGTCCATAGGACTCTAAAATCGGCCCCGCGGGTGGAGGAGGTGGTTAAGAAGGCGTATGGTGTGCTGGCCTTTATCAATTGAGGGATTGAGTTTAGGAGTCCGGGGATAATGATGCAGCTATACAAGACCCTCGTCAGACCCCACTTGGAGTACTGTGCTCAGTTCTGGTCGCCTCATTACAGGAAGGATGTGGAAAAGATTGGAAGGGTGCAGAGAAGATTTACAAGGATGTTGCCTGGATTGAGTGGCATGCCTTATGAGGAAAGGCTGAGGGAGCTCAGTCTTTTCTCCTTGGAGAGGCATAGGATGAAGGAGACCTAATAGAGGTATATAAGATGTTGAGAGGCATAGATCGGGTGGACTCTCAGAGGCTTTTTCCCAGGGTGGAAATGGCTGCTATGAGAGGACACAGGTTTAAGGTGCTGGGGGGTAGGTACAGGGGAAATGTTAGGGGGAAGTTTTTCACACAGAGGGTGGTGGGCGAGTGGAATCGGCTGCCGTCAGTGGTGGTGGAGGCAAACTCAGTAGGGTCTTTTAAGAGACTCCTGGATGAGTACATGGGACTTAATAGGATGGAGGGTTGTAGGTAGGCCTAAAAAGTAGGGATGTGTTCGGTGCAACTTGTGGGGCCAAAGGGCCTGTTTTGTGCTGTAGTTTTCTATGTTTCTATCTCCCCTGTATACCTCTTTTATATTTGCCAATTTGTCCCTTACAGGGTGCATCTGATGTATCTACTGTATATAAGTCATGAGGGGTCCACCCAGGGGTGACTACAAATAGAGCTTCTACCGATTGTGCTAACGGGTAACATACAGTTCGATTCCCGTGTAAATGTATGTGAGCTTTGTAAAACAGATTATTTTCCAATCCAGTTAAATTTACAGTCGCGGCAATGCAAAGTAGTACAGTTACATACGCGATTATACACATATTCGCAACGTTCAAATATCAAACCTAACACTATAATTTATATAATCTCCAAAAGTTATATTATCTATCAACCCACATGCGCCAGTTGTTCTTGCTTGCAGTCTTTGCCTGTGTTGAGGAAAGCAGTTCTGTTCGTTCATCAATTCTGTCATTCGTTTATTCCCTTGTGTAATTTTAGCTGTGTCCAATGTTTCCATATACCTTTCCCTCTTATGTCTAGACAGGCACAGGTGTCTCCACTAATTGTGACATCATATGGCCCATTCCATTTTGGTGCAAACCCTGGTTTGACAAGTAGTGTTTTCACTAGGACGCGACTTCCCGCTGTTGGGACGTCAGGGAGCATTTCAAGCTCTCTCTCCGTGTCTCTTATTTCCTGATTGTCTTTTATCAATATGCGCATCCCTTTTAGTTGGGTGCTTAGTTCCAAAACATATCTCCTGATTTTATCTTTTAGTGGACCGGTTTGTGGTAATCCTTAATCTCATTAGTATAGTGGGCAATACCTCTGTCCACATTTTTCCCGATGTTTGTATGGCTTTAGCTAAAGCATTATACATTAAATTCCACATCCCCCTTCCAAAGAAAGCTTAGTGTGAATCAAATAACACTTTGCACTAGCTTTTTGGCTGCAGCTGGACATCCATTCATTTGTATATAATACTATCAAAAGACATGGCTTTCCCCATTAAAATCACATGCCTTACAGCTCCGATCTTTATATGATGTACTCTTACATTATCTCTAATTTGATCATTTGTTTGTGTGCAAGTGCCGCACCACAGTACTTCACAAAATGCCACTACCCTACCTACAAAGCAGTGCATTCAAATGCCCAGCACCAACATTTAGCAGCATTGTGCAAGTTATTACAAACTATGGATTTTACTCTCGGGTCTATATGGCAGTGCGATACTGTATAATAAAAATAATCAAGCGGCAGTTGTATCATACCACTTTACACATCATAACTGTGATATCCATCCCTTTTAATTCAAGCCGTTTCCATTTTTAAACTGAGTTCCAGATCAAAACCCCCGCACTCTCGGAAAATAACAGGTGCCAAATCAAAATCAAAGTTGGTACAATACATACTGGTTAATTGATCAGAAACATTTTGGTTTGATTCTTAACTGGCTAGATTTTAAGCTTTGCAGTGTTTTTATATTTGGCAAACCTTGAACAATAGATGGCACATGAAGTTCCAACGGCAGTACCTAATTTTAACCAGTTACAGAATACTGAACTATCAGACGTTCGTAAATTGCGATCTTCTGCGGACCTTAATACTGCATTTCACTGACTTGAGATACTTTAAACTGACTCATAGACAGTATATTTACCTCATTCTTTTGTTCCTGCTTTTCCTACTTTTCCACAAAATTACTTATTTTCTTCTCCTAACTTCTCAACTAACTCTCTTATAATTTCTACTTCAAGACAAAGGAAAGAGCACATGGTTCCTTCCAAGGTTTAAATCTTTTCTTAACATTAAAACATTAAAGCAAACAACAACAAAACATCTACGCAACCACTTTGAAAATAAAACACTTAAAGAGAATACAGAACGTTGATTAAGACAGTCGCTTTTATTCTTCTTTCTTCCAAAATGTAATTAAACTCAAAACAGAAGTAACTTCAAGAAATCTTATCACTTTAATCTTGAACAGTTTTAACACTTCCCCAGCCCCCCTGAGGCTAAACCAAGGTGCAAAGCATCGCATCCACTGCCTGCAACAAACACTCCACAGGAACAAACAGGCTTCAACAGCTCCTGCTCTCACTCTAATACAACAATAACCACCTACATTCGACAAGCTTCCAGATCACACAAACACACTGGAATACAAAAACTAAGATTTCTCCCATCCTCCTCCAGGTATGCCACAAGCCCACTCTACCAACTCATTGTAAAATTTCAACTGGGGGAAAGTAATTTATTAAACTCGCACACAGAGAAGCACTTCACTTTAATCTGCTATACCCTATTCCACCACATGAGGCTCTCAATCGCACAATTATATCCTCTCTCTCTCTCTCTCTCTGTGCCATACAGCGTCAGTGCCTGCTTGTTTCTTTTAACCCTTTACTCCCCTCTTTGGTCTATCACGCTTCAGACCAACCAATTTAACCTGATTTGAGTCCGTTCTGTCTTTGCAGCGACACTGGTGCTGGTGTCTGTTATATTCATCAGGGCAATGACGGCTTGCCGGTCTAATCCCTTTTCTCGGTCTCGTCTTTTCTTTGCAGTCTCTCTTGTTCTGCTCTATCTCTTTTGTCTTCTCATACTTCTCACATTCCCACTTCAACATTTCCCAAGTTTTAGGTTTTCCCTCAGTATCACATTCACGGATCCTTCTCCTACGTGTATTATTCCTCCCCCTCGCCACCCCCCCCACGTGTATTATTCCTCCTCCCCCCCCTCACCCCCCCCCAGCCACTGATAACCCCCATTTTAAGGATTTTGGGTGAGCTGGTGACAGCCCGTCTTTGAACGTCTGGATGAATGCCCTATCTGTTCTGGCAGCTTCAGGCATTCCTGAGCATTCTTGGTATACTCTGAAGAGTCGCTCCCTGAATTCGGAGGCTCCTTCACCACTTTTAATTGTTTTGTTGTGGTAATTCTGCTCCAGTTAGTGGGAGCATTCCCTTATACCCTCTGAATCTCTGCTTTAAACTGGGTGAAGGGTGCCTGTTGGGCATCAATCTCTGATGTTAGGGGGACTGCATGTGTCCACTGCCCCCCACTATAATCCTGTGCTGGAGGAGCGGCAGGTCCACCTGCTACCTGCCTCCACTTATCCGCTGGACAGGCTGCCCTGACCAGCTGGTGTACGTCTCTCAGGTATAATTGGTGTCCTACCCAGATTGTGTCTAATTCTTCCCAGAATTTAGTGTTTGCGCTTCTAGGTTGTAATTTACCCAGGGAAGCCATTATTTGCTGTCTCTCACCTGGGGTGAAGGGTTTATAGTTTGCCTTTGGCTGCGCATCTGTTCCCCCTCGGGTCACTGGCGCTAAGTTGTGTTCTAGCGCTTCCCACTCCTCTGGAGGAGTGGTTGGTCTTTGTTGTGTGGACTCATAAGTAGGTAGAGGAACAGTTTCCCCTCTCCATTGCTTTTCTTCTAATACCTGGTTTTGTTTCTCCAGTTCCCTCACTTGGGATTCTAATTCTCTAATCTTTTCTTTATCTTCAATCCACTTCTTAGTAGAGGTGACTACTTGCTCAATTAGACCAGCTAACTGATGTATTAACAATCTTGTTTCTCTTTTCTTTATCCAACCATTTCCGTTGTTGGTCTGGCGGGTGGGATGAATCCCACCCCCCTTTTATCATCTGTTTAATGAATTTGTCCCTCTTAGTCATATATTCGTTTATCAGGGATCCCGGGGGCCCCCACTGTCCTTCTCCCGCCATAGCACCGATAAGTTTATACTCACCACCTGGAGTCTTCTATTCTCCCTTCGTGCTCTCCCCCTCCTAGGTCGCTCTTACCAGAGTCCAGTGATACCTGTCAGGGGTGATCAGTTCCCTCCGTACCACCGCTTATACTATTAAGCCGGCTTTTACATGAAGGCTTTTCCTTCTACTCCGGCAATCACTCAGACAGCCTCTTTCTCACTCACGTCTGAACATCACATCTCAGGCAACCTTTTTCCAGACTCTACACCCACTTCATGGTCCTGACCATCGTGTTGGGGATTTCCCATCTTAACAACCGGTCTAAGGCTGTGTGTTAGAGTCAATTGCCTCCTTGTCCGTATGTGCTTAGTTCGGACGTCTTTCACTCTCACACTCTCTCATCATGGATGATCACCTACTGTAGTTTGACCCACCCTATTAAGTTCGGTATTCTATTCCGGTGTCCCGGACGTGCCATTCGACCGGACCCGTAAACAGATCCGGGTTTCGGCACCAATTTGTTGTAGGTAAATAATACCTCTGAGACTAGTTGTAAGTCAAAGTACAGTGGTTTATTTTCACAAGCTTGTGGGAGAAGTCCGATTCCTCAAGCGGTTCTCTAGACTTCTCCCCGAATACAAGTCAGAGTAGATATTTATACATTTATTGTTCCCATTGTTCCCGCCCTTCGTCACGTCTGCAGTTCTCCAGGTTGTCTATCATTATTCGCCATCCTCCATGTGATTACTGCTGCCCCAGTGATTTTTTCCTTGCGTAGCTCATGTAATCGCGGCAGTCTCAAGGCCGCCGTGTTGTTCCTCTGTTGTCTCAATATTGTTCCTCCTGTCTCAACAGCTGTGGTCTGTGTTAGCTAGCACACAAGGTTACAAGCTTGCACAAACAAGTTAACTGGTATACAAGGTTACAGGGGTGCACAAACAAGTCTTGCAATGCTTTGCACAAATCTTTAAGTATTATAAAGTTCATTAACCCGTTCCCTTCTTCACACCCTATATCTTATGAGGCTTATTATGGGACGGCACGGTAGCACAGTGGTTAGCACTGCTGCTTCACAGCTCCAGGGACCTGGGTTCGATTCCCGGCTTGGGTCACTGTCTGTGTGGAGTTTGCACATTCTCCTCGTGTCTGCGTGGGTTTCCTCTGGGTTCTCCGGTTTCCTCCCACAGTCCAAAGATGTGCGGGTTAGGTTGATTGGCCATGCTAAAATTGCCCCTTAGTGTCCTGAGATGTGTAGGTTAGAGGGATTAGTGGGTAAATATATGGGGGTAGGGCCTGGGTGGGATTGTGGTCGGTGCAGACTCGATGGGCCGAAGGGCCTCTTTCTGTACTGTAGGGTTTCTATGATTTCTATGATGATTTCTACGGATCAACATTACACCAGGCAGACTCTTAAAATTGGGATAAACAACACTGCTTAAAATATATGGCAAATACCAAATGGACTTTAACTGAAACTTGCATATTAAGGAATACTTTTCTAAAGCATTTGAACTCACTAAGTTGCATTCTTCACACACTGTAAATATAGAACTCATTTCACCAAGAGACCTCTAAGGATCAGCATTGCATCAGGGAGACTCTTAAAATTGGGAAAAACAAATGGACTTTAGCTGGCAGTACAGTGGCACAATGGTTAGCACTACTGCCTCATAGCGCTAGGTAGCCAGGGTTCAATTCCAGCCTCAGGTAACTGTGTGGAGAAATTAACACTGAATCTTATTCCAGTATTAATTAAGGAGCTTCTCAGCAGATCTGGTATTTAACTGGTTGGTTGTCTTAGACTGCTTGTGGATTTTTAAAAACTCATCATCGACTGTATTGTCCACTGTAAATGGGGTAATTTTGACCTTGTGCGATAGTGTAAAACTGGCGATTTCGGAGCAGCCACCCACATACACCTCTCTCAATTCTAAATTCGTGGAAAGAATTGCAGTGGAGTAGTAATCCAGAGACGTGTGCGGAGGGGGTGGGGGGGGGGGGGGGGGGGGTGTGATTTTCTGCTTCTGTTTTCAGTGGCGGGTTTGGCAGCAGAAGCAGAAAAGGCCCAAATCACGTTTTATGCCAGAGGTGCTCAGGTGAGTGTATCACTCAGGGAGAGGAGGATCATGCCTGGGCACTCCCCACTGGCACTGGCTTCTGTCTTCAATTTTTACTTTATTGTATTAAATATTATTGTATTTTCAAAAGGCTAAATTGCTGGCAGGACGAGCTCAGTCTGAGCTGGTCCCAACCGTGTTACGTCGTGTGATTCTGCCCCTCAAGATTTTTCAACAATGTCCCTGACAATAGGGTGGAGAAAACTGCTGTTGGGGCCGGCGGCTTTAACACTACTTTTCCTTCCCACTGTGACCCTCTGCCAGAAAATGGGAAATTTCCACTCCTGGTTTGCAGATCTGGAGATTTAGCTTTTGAATCAGTTTGTAAAAAGTTAAATGAAACTGCCATCAAAAATTAATATCAATAATGGTGACCCTGAACCTATAGAATTGGCATAAAAGCCTAACTAGTGGATCAACATCCTTCAGTGAAGGAAACCTCCTTCTCTGGTCTAATCTACTTGTGACTCTAGACCCAAAGCAATGTCCACTGAAATCTCCTAACAAGCCACTCATATGTATCAAACTCAGCAAATTGGAAGACAAATAAACTGACAGATATTTGGCTTTGATCAAGGCACCAGGTTCAGATATCGGCAGTGGTTTTTTGACCTCACCGCAAGTTGGCTGATTGGATAGGTAACTGGCTATCTGATCGAAGACAGAGGGTCCTCTGCTCTTTGTGATTTTTATTAATGACTTAGAGGAGGGGGCTGAAGGGTGGATCAGTAAATTTGCTGATGACACCAAGATTGGTGGAGTAGTGGATGAGGTGGAGGGCTGTTGTAGGCTGCAAAGAGACATAGATAGGATGCAAAGCTGGGCTGAAAAATGGCAAATGGAGTTTAACCCTGATAAATGTGAGGTGATTCATTTTGGTAGGACTAATTTAAATGTGGGTTACAGGGTCAAAGGTAGGGTTCTGAAGACTGTGGAGGAACAGAGAGATCTTGGGGTCCACATCCACAGATCTCTAAAGGTTGCCACTCAAGTGGATAGAGCTGTGAAGAAGGCCTATAGTGTGTTAGCTTTTATTAACAGGGGGTTGAAGTTTAAGAGCCGTGGGGTTATGCTGCAACTGTACAGGACCTTGGTGAGACCACATTTGGAATATTGTGTGCAGTTCTGGTCACCTCACTATAAGAAGGATGTGGAAGCGCTGGAAAGAGTGCAGAGGAGATTTACCAGGATGCTGCCTGGTTTGGAGGGTAGGTCTTATGAGGAAAGGTTGCGGGAGCTAGGGCTGTTCTCCCTGGAGCGGAGGAGGCTGAGGGGAGACTTAATAGAGGTTTATAAAATGATGAAGGGGATAGATAGAGTGAATGTTCAAAGACTATTTCCTCGGGTGGGTGGAGCTATTACAAGGGGGCATAACTATAGAGTTCGTGGTGGGAGATATAGGAAGGATATCAGAGGTAGGTTCTTTACGCAGAGAGTGGTTGGGGTGTGCAATGGACTGCCTGCAGTGATAGTGGAGTCAGACACTTTAGGAACATTTAAGCAGTTATTGGATAGGCACATGGAGCACACCAGGATGATAGGGAGTGGGATAGCTTGATCTTGGTTTCAGATAAAGCTCGGCACAACATCGTGGGCCGAAGGGCCTGTTCTGTGCTGTACTGTTCTACTGTTCCAAATTGCGCTGATTCTAGAAAGTAGTGTGTGGGCCTAAAAATGGGCATCGCGCCCGCGCCAAACAGTTTGCAATGACCCTGGTCCCTCTCCAATGGCACAAACTAGATTGCACCCAGAAAGGGCATGAGGCTAATTAACATATTTAAAGTAGTATTTAAATATGCATAGCTTGTTCTATGCCGGATTCTCTCAGCTCTCGGGACTTTCTGACATTTGGAGGTGTAGTGAGATCAGCGAGAATCACTACCAGTCTCGACGAGCGGAGACCGGGCATGGTGGCCAAGCTGGGGGCGTGGAGGCCATCGAAGCCCCAGGTGGTCAGGGATATAGCTGGGCAGCACCCATTGGACAGTGCCCACCTGACAGTGTACATCTGGCACACTGGCAATGCCAATTGGGCATTACCAGTGTGCCAGGGCAGTGCCAAGGGAGTGGCGCTTGAGTGGAGACTATGACAGGGTGGACCATGTTGGGGGGGGTTTGTGCAGGGGGTATCGTGCAAGGGTGGAGCATGAAGTGGGGACATGTTGGGGACCATGATGGGGGAACCTCCCACTAAGCCCCCCTCCCTCTCAGACCCCCACTCAGCCTCCCTTCAGGCCATGTGTCTTGGCAATGCTAATGGTGCGCTGCCCCCCACCCCCACCGGCACTGACACACTGGCCTTTGAACTTGGGCCCCGAGGGGGGGGGGGGTCAAGGAGGTAGGCCCTGTGGCCATTTACCAGTCTGCTGCAGCCAGGCTGAACAGGAAGAGGCCCTCAAGGGTCCTGGAGGTTGGGTAGGCTTTGGCTGGGGGCAAGGGGTTGGTTTCGCCACTCTCCCCTGGGATAAGAACATAAGAACATAAGAAATAGGAGCAGGAGTAGGCCATCTAGCCCCTTGAGCCTGCCCCGCCATTCAATAAGATCATGGCTGATCTGAAGTGGATCAGTTCCACTTACCCGCCTGATCCCTATAACCCCTAATTCCCTTACCGATCAGGAATCCATCTATCCGTGATTTAAACATATGGTGATGCGGGTGTTATGGCTGTATTTAGGTCTGTGCATGTGACTGTGTCTGTTTGTGTGTGTGTGTGTATTTGAGACAGTGGCTGGAATTTTACTGGAATCGAGGCGGGCGAGGCTCGCAGAATGGAATTCTCCGTTGGCCTCGGGCGGGATCTTATGAGCCTCGGGCGGGCGAGGCTGTAAACTCAGTGACTGATAGTGAGGAAGCCAACAAGAGAGAAAAACACACTGACCTCATCCCCACCAGTTACTCTTCATACTTATTTGCCTTCTCAGTGTTTATTGGATCTTGGTTTGACCACATTAGAGACTGGTATAGCCATAAAGATCAACTCAGCATCTTTGTAACATATGAGGATCTGCAGTGATTTTTTTGTATCTTCTAGCTAAAGGTGCTTAAATAAATCATGAAATTTAAGCACCTGATATTACTAATATTCTGATTTTAGGTTTTGGAGGAATTGCATGGATGGTTGATTTGTTTTTTTTTCAAGATTTCTGATCTCTATGGAGGCCAATACCTTTTAAACAATGTTTGTATTTCCAGTGATTGACTGGCAGGATCACATGACAAGATTTCAAGTTTTAAGAATTTTTCTGTAACTCAAAATAAAAACAATATTGGCTAAAGAGAGTTTCAGCAGCAAAGTGATGCTCTAAGCTGTGGAAATGTTTCCCCATTTAACTTTTAAAACAGCCAAAAGTTCCTCTCCACTGTTCCTCTCAGTGATGCCCAGTTTGGGTTTCGCCAGGGCCACTCAGCTCCTGACCTCATTACAGCTTTGGTTCAAATATGGACAAAAAAGTGGAATTCCAGAGGTGAAGTGAGAGTGACAGCCCTTGACATCAAAGCTGCATTCAACCGAGTGTGGTATCAGTGAGCCCTAGCAAAACTGGAATCAATGTGTATCAGGGGGGCAATCTCTCTACTGGTTGGAGTCATGCCTGGTACAAAGGAAGATGGTTGTGTTTGTGGAGGGTCAGTTTTCTCAGCTCCAGGACATTTCTGCAAGAGTCCCTCAGGATAGTGTCCTATGCCCAAGCATCTTCAGCTGCTTCATCAATGACCTTCCCTCCATCATAAGGTCAGAGGTGGGAATGTTCACCGATGATTGCACAATGTTCAGCACCATTCGTGACTCCTCAGATACTGAAGCAGTCCACGTTCAAATGCAACAATGACTGGACAATATCCCTACTTCGGCTGACAGTAACATTTGCGCCACACAAATGCCAGGCAATGACCATCACCATTAAGAGGCACTTTAACCACCACTCCTTGACATTCAATGGTGTTACCATCACTGAATTCCCACTGTCAACATCCTTGAGGTTACCATTGACCAGAAGCTCAACTGGACTTGCCACATAAATGCATTGACTACAAGAGCAGGTCAAAGGTTAGAAATACTGTGGCGAGTGACTCACCTCCTGACTCCCCAAAGCCTGTGTACCGTCTACAAGGCACAAGTCAGAAGTGTGATGGAATACTCCCCACTTGCCTGGATGGGTGCAGCTCCAACAACGCTCAAGAAGCTTGACCCCCCATCCAGGACAAAGCAGCTGCTTGATTGGCACCACATCACAAACATCCACTCCCTCCACCACCGACGCGCAGTGTGCATTATCTACAAGATGCACTCAGCAATTCGCCCAAGATCCTTAGACAACATTTTCCAAACCCACGACCACTTCCATCTAGAAGGACAGGGTCAGCAGATACATGGGAACGCCACCACCTGGAAGTTCCCCTCCAAGTCACTCACCGTCCTGACTTGGAAATATATCACCGTACTTTCGCAGTTGCTGGGTCAAAATCCTGGAATTCATCCCCTAATGGCATTGTGGGTCAACCCACAGCATGTGTACTGCAGCGATTCAAGAAGGCAGCTCACCACCACCTTCTCAAGAGCAACGAGGGATGGGCAATAAATGCCGGCCAGCCAGCGTCGCCCATGTCCCACGAATGAATAAAAATAAATTACACTCTATGTCATAAGTTAGCAAGTAATTCTCCAGGAATCAGTCCAAAGCTATTCTCAGCTCCCAATGACTTGTTTCCTTTTTCCGTGACCAGCCGGATAACTTTGAATCCCCTAATTGACTGTCACAGTGAGGATTATCCTGGAGATTCCTCCCTCTCGCGAAAGATAATGCGAATCTTTCAGCATCATTTATATCCTCACCAACCTGGCCTCTTCAATCCAAATGTGAGCTTCCATCTGTATTCTGCGTGGTGAAAAATAGAGACAAACTGCCTCCATCTCAGATTCTTGCAGACTCAGCTGTCTCTGTCAGGTTCAATCTTAGAAAATGCTGCAAGCTGATACCATCATGGCTTATAATGGATCTGCTCGGCAATATCTAAGACAACGTGAGTCTGTATCCAGGTAGAAAAGCTAATTAGCTAATACCCCATCAGCTCTATTCAAAGTTGCAGTTGAATAGGTAGTTTAAAGTATAACTGTTTCAAGACTAACATCCCTAACACTTTCCTGTAAAACTGCCCCCTTCCCTGCCCCGTGACAGATTTCCCTACAGGTGGAAACAGCTCATAAGAACATAAAAACATAAGAAATAGGAGCAGGAGTAGACCATCTAGCCCCTCGAGCCTGCCCCGCCATTCAATAAGATCATGGCTGATCTGAAGTGGATCAGTTCCACTTACCCACCTGAGTGGGTAAGTCAGGTGGGTAAGTGGAACTGATCCACTTCAGATCAGCCATGATCTTATTGAATGGCAGGGCAGGCTCGAGGGGCGAGATGGCCTACTCCTGCTCCTATTTCTTATGTTTTTATGTTCTTATGAGCTGTTTCCACTGTAGGGAAATCTGTCGCGGGGGAGGGGAGGGGCTTTTTTACAGGAAAGTGTTATCATTGACCACCAGTGAGATCGTGCAGTCCAGCCGAAGTCAGTGGCAATTTGCTTGACATGCCCATCCCGTTTCCAGGGAATCCACAGTGGGAGTCATCTTCAGTAGGACTGAAAGATCCTTCCAGTGGGAAACCTTTTAGGACTGAGGTGTGGTCACCCATAGGATGGTGCATGTGTGGAATTCACTATCATAGAAAGTAGTTGAGACCAAAACATTGTCTGATTTCAACAAGTGCTAAAGGAATCAATGGATATGGGAGGGAAGAGGGTATCAGGATATGGAATTTGATGATCAGCCATGATCAAAATGAATGGTGGACCAGGCTCGGAAGGCTGAATGTCCTATTCCTGCTTCTAGTTTCTATTTTTCTATGTTAAGGGCTGGAAAATCCCACCCTAAAAGTCGATCTACTATCACCACAGCTACTCTGGTCATCATTTGCAGGTGTGAATATAATGCACTTTCTTCCCAGCAAGACAACCTGAATTTCCCTTTAATCTTTAAGAGCCAAACCACCCAAGTTTGTGCTCTGATGGAATTTAGGATACATGACCCCCATCATTCCTCCATTTTACCCTAAATTGAAGAGACAGTCCAAAACATAACAATCTTACAAGCTTCATGATTGTAATAGAACTAAAACATTGAGCATTAAAATTGTGGAGTTTAAATTGAAGTTAGGTGATCATGGAGAACCAACAAATGTGAGAGGCAACTTAAGAGAAGAGTTCAAAAGCATGAGAGACCAGACTGAGCAGATAACGAGAAATCTTTGTCATTGACAGATTGATTGAGAATTCAAGGTGGCTGGTAATAGGACCAAAGATGACTTGAGGAAGAAGTTTTTTTATGCAGCATGTGGTTAGAGTAATGGAATACACTCCCTGAGAGTGTGGTCCAGATAGATTCAATCAGGGAATTGTATAAGTAACTGAAGAGAAAAAGATTGCAAACTTTGTGGAAAGGTTGGCAGTATTGGGACTAGCTGAGTTACACTTTCAGAGTGCTGGCATGAGCATAACAAGCTGAATGGCCTCTTTCTGTGCTGTAACCATTCTGTGATATTCTCCAAAGTCCTGCTCACCCATTTCCCTTGTGTTCATTTACTTACACAGGTCCTTGTCAAACATCGCTTCAATTTTAAAATTGTCGCAGGCAGGAGGGGGGTTAATTGAAACAGCCCTAATTTTTCCTCTCACCACTTGTCTGGAAACAGAAAGATTCTTTTGTGAGGGAACCTCGAACTAGGGGTCACTGTTTAAAAATAAGGAGTCGCCCATTTAAGACAGAGATTAGGATTTTTTTTTCCCTGTGAGTCACGATCTTTGAAACTTTTCCCCAAAAAGCAGTGGAAACAGAGGGCGGGATTTTCCAGTCACACTCGCCCCAAGACCAGAAATTCCTGCCTGAGGTCAACGGACCTTTATGTGGGCCGTTGAATTTTCTGTCCCGCCCACTACGATTCTCATGGCTGGCGGGACAGAAAAATTCTGCCCAGAGTCTATGAATGTTTTTAACGCAAGCTGGGTAGATTCTTGTAAGCAAAGGGATGAAAGGTTATTGGAGGTAGGCAGCAAAGTAAAGGTGAAGTTACACTCAGATCAGCCAGGGTCTTATTGAATGACAGAGCAGGCCTGAAGGGCTGAGTGGCCAACTCCTGCTCCTAGTTTGAATGTGTGTATGTTCCTTTGTTCAGTTCTCTGGAGTGGGGCTTGACGAATCAACTGCTGACTCAGAGGTGAGAATGCCACTGAGCCATAACTGACGCATAATAAAAATGTTAACAATTATATTTAAAAAAACATTGACTTCAGTCAGGCAGCATGCAAACAATTTCATAATCTTTATTCAAGTTGTGGTGTTATATCTTCAGTGAAAGTCTCGTTCAATAGCATGAAAATACTGATCAATGAATATATTAAAAAGGAATTATACTTCAGATTTATAACTGAGCAACTTAATGCTAATTTTAATTTGATAAAGGATCTCAGGAGCGTGAGAGAAAAAATTGCAACTTTTCTCAATAAAAAATTGGATGAAGAAATCTTGGAGTTAATTTTGGATCATTGCAGCTTCAAGTATATGAAAGAAAATTCTTTGACAAACTGCCGAGCTGCATCGAAGCTGTACAATAATGATAGTGTCTCTTTTTATAGAAAAGGTGAGTAATGCTACTGAACACAGGAAAGAACTAGGTAAATATTAATTTGGACACCATGATCATTAATGGTCTTCAGGGATGGGTTTCGTAGATTTTCTGTAGTATTTGAAATGAGAATCTGAAATTAGTTTCAATTGAGATAGATTTATCCAAAATTGAGATGTTGGGCATATTTACAACGTCAAATCATAAGTAACACCATCAAAGCTCGTTGTACCCCATCATAGCTCATTGCATGAATAGAAAATAAAATGTGACTACAGAGTGCTTTCAGTAATGCAGGAAAAGTTGTACAGTTGAACTTTACTTGCAGTATCTAGAGGTGATTCCACAATCCAGTGCTCCCTGCAGTGCAGTTGCTCACAAGGAGGTCATCTCAGTCATTGGGCCAGAATTTTACGGAACTCAAGCAGGCACGCACCTGCCTGAAACCCGCATGAGAAGATGTTGGGTGCTTTCACCCTTGGTGCACAGGCCAATCGGCCAAGTAACTTTCTCTTTTTTAACCATTCCTGATCCAGGCTAGGATAAAATCTTTGGGAAGAAATGAAACAAAAGGACATGTTTGAGGGTTAAGGTGTTATGTGTTATATGCTGTCGGTTGTTTGATGCTGAAAAATTGAGAGAGTTTGCACTATGTTTCTGGTGCAAATGTCATTGGAACAATACTGAAGCTCCTTTTTGTTTGCAGTCGCGTGAACACTCCTTTGAATTCATTATCCCAACAACCACAGAAAAAGGAGGAAAGAAAAACTGTAGGAGGGCTTTGCACAAATTCGGCAGCAGGCACAGTCCCGGGGCTCTGGTTGAGCTGCTGCCGCTGATGGTAACGTTAATACTGCAGCTCCTTGAAGCAGCAGTCAACCTTCAGGAAGCACCTACCTTCAATGTGACTTCTCTGGGCAGCCGCCCTCTTACTGCCCTCCCTAGCAGCTCTCTTGCCTTTCAGAGCACGCATTTCACAGTAACTGTCCACTAATTGGCCAGTGTGAAACCATGCTCTGGGGTTGATTACGGCCAGAAGCGTTTGTGCCCTTTTCTGGGCCTGCCAAATATGCAAACCCGTAGGGCGAAAAATTAAGGTCATGGTTTTGGCTGCATACCTTAATGGCCTGTGCTTTCCCAAGAGACATTTCTGGTAAACACCACATCACATTAGAAATGTTGGTCAGCCGAATCACCCCAGCTGTGTTTCTGGTCCAGATTCAGTATTGTACTCATATATTGTACTGATGTACATTATTGTGCATGTATGATATTGTTAATTCTGCAAACTCTAAATTGATGTGATACGTAGATTGCAATTTTTATTTAATGTCTAAATCTGGGGTTATTTTTTTTTTTAGGAGTTGTTGGAGACTGGAAGCATCATTTTCTTGTATCTCAGAATGAGTGGTTTGATGCCATCTACCAGGAGAGGATAGCACACTTTCCTGTGAAGTTTGAATATGAGGTCGTTGACCTTCCTTCTTTCCCAAATAAGCAGTACTTTTAAAATGTTGGAAATGTTGCAGCAGATATAACCTCATTAATGAAGAAAGCAGATGGTGAGGGGATTTGTAGGCAGTTGCAACAGTTGCAGGGAAACTGTTAGAATCATTGCACTTGGATAATCATTATGACCAGGAGAGTAATAATATTACTGCAGACTTTGAATCTAATACAGACCCAAGGGCACACACTCACACACACACACACACACTCTCACTCATACACACACACACTCACACACACACACACTGGGCGGAATTCTCCCCAAAAATTGTAAGTGTTGAATTTGTGGGAAAAGTGGAGTAATTCACATTGTTTTTTTCAGTGGGAGTTCAGAGAAGAATCTCCCACACTCTGAGCACAGCAGTGGCCACCAGCGTGACTATTATTAAAAACCAGTGGCCTATCCCCACCCTGGAGGCTGAAACCAGCATGCGCCGTGGCCCCAAACTGTCAGTCTTTCGTTTGCTGGCCAGCCTGGAACACCCACAATGCTGCCCCTCCAACTCCCACACAGCCCTATCATGGCCTCCCCGACTATTCCCAGGCCAGCCCCAATCTCCAGCACCCCTCCAATCCCCTCCCGGCAGTGACGATCCCCCCCACCCCCTCCCAGGGCCGACCCTCCAGAAGCAGATCCCCACCCACCCCCCCCCCCCAACCCTGGCAGACCCCCACCCCCGGCTGACGCCCCCTCAGCCCACCCCGATCACTAGCATCCCTCCTGCCCCCACTGATCCCAATGCAGAGTGGCAGTAGGAACCCCCACCTCACAGTTTGCCCCCTACACCCCACCCCATTGGGCCCTGCCCCCTAGGCCCCGTCCCTTGGAACTGCCCAATGCCCGATGGGCAGTGCCAAGGCACCCCCTGGGCATTGGCACTTTGCCCCTTGGGCAGTGACAGGGAACACAGGCTGCCACTGCCAGGTGCCAATGCCCAGGGGGCACTAATCCCCTGCCGCCTGACCTCCTAGGGGACCTTGATTGCTCCCCCCCTCCCCTCCAGTGGGGTCAGGCTGCTAGTTCCCTGAAAGTGGGAAGCTACTCTACAATCCGCTGGAGTGAAACACTCTGGTGGGGTTGGGGGGGAGGCGGAGGGGGTGGGGGAGGCTAGCAGGCCTGGAGAATTCAGTCCCGGGCCTGCTAATTACACTTAAATTACATTTAAATAAAGATTTAAATAACTTACCCCTCTTCCTGCTGATTTGCAGCGCAGATCTGATGGAGGCGAAAATCCGGCGTTGGAAGATGCGCCCGTGGAGGGAACGCATACGCGAATCCTGTGCATGCCCAGCCGCAGGATTTTCCCACTTGGGCGGCGCGAGAGAATTAGCGCAGTGGGGTGGGAGAATCTCGCGGCTGGGGTGGGAGAATCGCTCCCACTCTCTTCAATCACTCACACACACTTCTCTCAATCTATGTCACACACGCACACAAGCTGATATAAATTCACCTGCGAATTTTTTCACACACACACTTAGTCACAAGTGAAGAAAGAAAGAAGAAAACACATTTGGAAGCAGGGGGAAATTAGGAAGGGACGGAGGTGAAAGCAGCAGATGCCTTGAAGCTGTTCTAAAGCAGATGTCTGATCATCATCGTTATCTATCCCTCGTTGCTGTTGGCCATTTCATATTTCCTAGATTGCCACAATAAGGTCCCTATTCCTGGGAGCAACTCTCTTTGAAGTAGTTTGCAAAACAGGACGTGAAACCACAGGATGTCAATCAGGCTTAGACCCTGTCAACATTGCAGTCAGGATCAATGGGGTACTTGATACATCCATCTGTGAAGGGAAATAAAAATAAACACAGGAGCCTGGAGGATGATAGAAATCCATTGAGCTGGCAGTGCAGACACTGCAGGTTGAATTTGTTACAGATCAAAGGCTTCAAGTGCAATGAAGAGGGTTTCAACAATTTCCGCTTGCTAGGAAGCCTCAGCAACTTTAAATCAAAGCTGTGTGCATACATTGGGGCTGAGTGCTGAGCTGGGCATACTGGAACCCCCACCCTGCAGCAGAGGGACTGACAGTCCCACCGGACGACCCTCTCGATCATCAGTTGCAGGAAATTGACATCTCTTTGTCAGAGGATTTCAAAGGGTTCTGCAGCTTCTGGCAGGGAGAAAGGAAAATCTCTGCTGCAGAATGGAATGCTGCAATGATTTCAAATCCATCCAGGTGACCAGGGGGCATGGAGGTTGAAGTGACCTGGCCACTTAAGAATTTCAGTAGCGGACAGGCAGGAATGCAGATGTTGATCACAGGGCTACCTGAAATCATAAGGTCATGGGCCTTCAGATCTGTCCAGACTAAAAAAGGCAGTCCAGCCATGACACTCCCATTCTGACAGAAATGGTGAGGTCAACCCCTTGCAATGAGCCCACCCAATGCCCAGGACCCTTAAGGGATCCACCCACTGCAGCTTGGCAGCAGAGAGGATAGAGAAAACTGGGTGTCCCTGGAGAGAGAGTATGTAGTTTTCACTGGTTGGCTTGAGGCCTTCTGCAACCAGCTGACACCACAGGGGCTGGAGCACTTTGTGAGCCTCCAGTATAAAATTTAAATTTGATTAGATAAGTTTCTTTTAACATTTTGTCTTTTGTTACAGTGTCCATTTCCAGGGCTACTTGGGTAAGATCTTATCTCACTCAAAAGACATTCACTTACACAGTTAAAACCAAGCTATGGATTTAAATAAGATTAATAAATATCTCCTCTTCTGTGTAATCTATCATTGTTAAAAATATTCTATAACTCAGTTTTCCATTTTTCCTTCCCTATTCTAACATTTTTGTCTGCACAGAAAATGTAGCTTGGGCTTATAAATGGTACATTATTCTATAACTGGTTTGTTTTGGTTCTGAGTATTTCCAGCCCCACCCTTCAAACCGAAACTGTGTTTTCTCTATCCTCATTCCAAATCACTTCATGTAACCAAATGGTTACATCTTCTAAAAACTGCTTGTCCTGCTGAATTTAACTTGTTGATTAGTTGATTTTGTTTTACAGGTAAATCAAAAGAATTTCAAAAGAGACTGCTGGGGCACTGGGTTGCAAGGATGGAAGCGGATGCAGGCAATGCTTCATTCTGTGAATAAACTTATTCCTGAGAAAAGTGTCAGTGTCAAGTTTCATATTTTACCAACTAGCTTGGGATCTGATGCGCGACAATCAAGCACGAGGTACAAGGCTTCAGCGATTGAAGGCTTTTATTGACAAACAATGGAACTATCTAACACGAGTACACCAATCCAGACTGGAGGGGTCCCGCCTGAGCAGAGGGTCTTATACCTCTCCCCAGGAGGCGGGGCCCGACCGGGATGTGCCATAACAGCATCCACCACAGGTATATTAATCCCACAGTGTAAACACCCTAACCCAACAACAACATTATAACAACCCCACAGTGGCAACACCCTAACCCAACAGTAACATTGGAATAACCCCACAGTGGTAACCAACGATGGTTCACCACAGGATCAGATCAGCATTGGTGAGGTAACACCTGGAATATTGCGTGCAGTTTGGTTCTCCTTGCCTAATGAAAGATACATTTACCCTAGAGAGAATACAACCAAGATTCACTAGGCTGGTGCTTGGAATGAGATGATTGTCCTGTGGGGAGAGATTGAGTAGACTAGGCCGACACTCTGTAACATTTGGAAGAAGAAGGTGATCTTTTGGAAATGTAGAGTTGTAAAGGCTATATGATGGGAGGATGTTTTTTTCTGGCGAGTGGCTGTTGAACTTGGGGCCACAATATCAGAAAAAGGGGTCAGTTAAGATGAGAAATATCAATTTTAAGGGTTATGAATATTTGGAATTCTCTACCACAGAAAGCGTTGGAAGTTCAATTTTTCAGGATGTTCAAGATAATCGAGTTGGATTGATTTTTGGGTACTAAGGGAATTAAGGATATGGGGATAACATGGGAAGGTGGAAATGAGATAGATAATCAATGAATTGAATTGCATAGCTGGTTTGAAAAGCCAGAATGGCCACCATCTATTCCTATATCATGCTTTCTTTTTAAAATATTGGCCACTGCTTGATTCTCCACTCCATCATGTCTCTTCATTTTCCACAGTTACCTTTTGAAGACTTTTCACTGATAATCTACGTTGATGTATTGTGGGGCCTGTGGGGCCTGCTGCCAGTGAGCCTCAGTAGCCACATAACTGCAGTCAATGGGATTGTACACCTGTGGGAATCTGCAAATCTCAGTGAAGGCTGGTGCTAACCACTGTGCCTCACTGGCATGAACAAGTTTGTGCCCAAATTGGGTGATACGTGCATTAGCATTTGAATGGATTCCAAATAATTAGCAAGTCTGGCACGCAATTATCGCCCCTCACTTACATTAACCACCACATAGGTCAGAGGTCACACTGACATGAACTACAGCTGCTCCATATAGGTGTGGTTTAGGCACAGCAGTGACGGAGGCAAGCGAGGAGGTGAATACCACTGAGCACCAACATATGGGGTGCGGTGGTGGGGGATGTGGGGGGGTAGTTTCGGTCACGGCCATGGTGCGGGGTGGGTTGAGGGGGCTCGTGCCAGTCTGGGGGTCCTGTGGTCAGAGGTTGCCATTGACTTGGGGCTTGTGTTACATGCATTCCCTCTGCTCACTGAACAACCCCCGAGGGGTTGCGAATGAGGTTGACTCCAGCCCCAACTGATGTCGCCATGGTTACCCTGCCATCTGTCTGCATTGTCTGTGCATTTAAGACCTGGCTGGCTGTAGAGATTTGCATTCTAATCAGTATTCTGTAATTTGATTTCTGTGTCTGTGCCCTGTTTGAGAACAGAGACCACTCCATCTGACGAAGGAGCATTGCTCCGAAAGCTTATGGTATTTGCGACCAAATAAACCTGTTGGACTTTAACCTGGTGTTGTGAGACTTCTTACTACCTGTCTGCTGAACAGGCTGTGTGGCTTACCGCAGACATTTCACCCCAGGCCCCACTAACAGAAACAAACACCAGGTCTGGCAGTTGCTGCTCCAATCAAGAGAGCTTGACAGGTGTTAACACTGCTCCTCACACTGGATGGACTCTGCAATGTTGCCTTCAATGGGGACCCTTCCCATGATAGTCTTGAGGGTGCTCCTCCCCCATCTGTCTCGAATGTAAGCCATTCCTGGAAGGCGCTACACCAGATAGCTAGGTTGGTGCACCCATGCCTAAGCTCACGGGTGAAACCGGCTTTAGAGTGCCCAAGCACCATTGCGCAGGGCATCCTGATCTCCCAGTGCACCTCCTGCCACCTCCCTTCCCTCGCCGTCCCCCGTTCCTTCCCACCCCCAACATCGGCAGCAGTGTAACTACCCCTATGGCAACATGGGTCACCAGCATCGGGACCGTCCTGATAAGTTGCCTGTCGCGACCCCCTCTGCGGCCTGCCCTCCCCATCTGCCGATCACCCCCATCTGCCGATCGCCCCCCCCCTTGCATACCTCCCTGCAGGGCAACCCCCTTGTTTCCCCTGCCCTGCAGAGCTACCCATGCAAAGCTCCCCATTGCTTCCCCCTGCAGCTCTCCCCCCTTATTCGTCACCCAGATCATAGCCCCACTCCCACCCTGGCACCACCCCCACCCTGGCACCACTGCTTCACTCCCACCCACCCACCCCTTCCCCTATGAGCTAAGTGCTGTTGACAGCTCAGCCTGATGAAGATTCCTCGGTGCCGGGAGCACTGTGCGAGGTGGGTGAACGAACCCTGAGTCCCGAACCAAGTGCAGCTTGCCACATACATAATGCTTACGGAGCACTGTGAAAGATGCTGATGTGGCCGATTGATTCAGCATCGGGGAAAAGGATCCCGGCAAGGAGCCCTTTTAATGTGTATTAATGCTTTTCTAAAACATACTAAATACATTCCTGACGTGCGGTGGATATTGAAGCCAACATTGGAGACGTTACTGCACTGTCATGAGCTAGTTCATGACATTGTAAAAGTGATACATGTGCTGTCGTGCTATTTTCTGCTCCCGCCCGCCATGACGCCCACTGCGCGGAGGAGCAGAAAATCCCTCACGATTATCGTTGTGCCTTTCGGGCAAGCTCCCGTTATCTCTTCTTTGTAACTACAGTGTAGTTACAATTAGGGCACCTTAACACAACTTCCATAAGTGACTTCTTGGCTTTATCATTCTCAATTCAACCTGTTACTGGGCTGTCACGGTATTTTTCTTGCTGCATTTAAAAATGACCGTTCCCCTCATCTAGCCGGGCAAAGTTGCGGAGTGGTTTCAAGATGATTTATTGACAACTGTACTGTTGCAGGACTCCAACTAAGCCATTCAGACTAGTCAGAGTGCAGAATTCAGAAATACTTAAGCAATTATAGTTTTGAATTTGATTAAAAGAAATTAGCATATACCAATAAAAGAACAAAGAACAATACAGCACAGGAACAGGCCCTTCGGCCTTCCAAGCCCGCGCCGCTCCCCGGTCCAGGATTGAATCCTGAATCCAGGATCCCCGCCCAATTTTCCATTGCCATTACTAAAGAATAGGAGTTATGTCTATCCACTCACAGTTACTGATTAAGATTACATCATGCATATATAAAGGTAGAGTGTGGAATTTTATGACCTCTTTGTGCCCATTTTTCAGCGGGAAGATGTCGTAAAATTGGGTGTAAAGCAGCTAGCAGGAATGGCGCTCACCAATGGTAGTTGTGACAAAAGTGTTTATTATGCAAATATGGATCAATCTTAAATATCAAGTACATTGGAGAGTTAAACCTACATCTTCAGTACTTTCCTTGGCACATAGTACACCTGAATTTTAATCTGAATTTTATTGACTACCTCATCTCCACTAATGATTTATTATTGTCCTGCGCATAACTCTGGACCTAAAATGGTTTAATCATAACGAATTTGAACAAGGCATTATATGACAATGTTTACGAGGAATTGCTATCAGTTTTATTGGAGTTCACTAAAATACATTTACCAGATTGGTGTCCCTATCAGCTTAGGGAATTATATTTTTCATTTAACACAGAGGTTGTTAAATCAACAAGTGACAAATGGGGATTGAGAATAGTCTGGTGGTTTAAAGGTCGTAGTAAGAAGTCTCACAACACCAGGTTAAAGTCCAACAGGTTTATTTGGTAGTAAAAGCCACTAGCTTTCGGTTCGCAGCCCCTTCGTCAGGTAAGTTTAAAGGTCTGTTTAAAGGTCACCAGACGAGGCAACTGCTATTGTGCAGGAGTGTCCATGCTTAACGCCTTTGATTTCACAAATCTGGACATTAACCTTCAAACACTAACCAAGCAGCTTAAACCTATCTGAATTGTACTATGGAAGTTAGGCGTCCAAGTACAGACATTACCAGAGTAGATACTGTTTACTGTTCAGTTTGTAAGATGGAAAGGAAAAATAATGCAACAGTTGCATATGGAAATGTTAAGAAATTCTCAGAGGGAGGATCAACTCTGCTTTATAACACTTTATAACACTGTGTTGACATAGGACTGCACATATCTTTTAGCCAAAAATCCTCTACTTGCCTCCAAAAGATTCTCTGTCATCCAGCCAACAGTGTAACCAGAAACCAATCACATGGTTCGAACATCCAGTGAAATTACTTGTGAACGACGCCATTAAGCTCAGTTCACATGACATCTTCCGCACATAATGGCAATAAATCGAAGCCACAATGTCTGAGTCAAATGTAAACAACTTCCCTTAATTCTAACATTTGTAACACGTTAATAGTTAGTTTGACTGGATTTTGATACTACCTGGTTGGGAAAGAGTTTGGTCATGGTCTGTGATCCAATTCACTTTACACTCCAGGATAAAGGCGAGGGACTTTGGACGGACAAAGAACGGTTACAACAATGATTTAACAACAATAATGGCAATAGTGGCTTTAAAATGGCTTTTCAGGCTGAGAGTTAAGCATGCTGGGATTTTTGGTCAACTTCTAAATGAAACCAGATGCAGGTCGTAAAGTTGCTCTGGGTAAGGCTGTGGTCTGGGAGCTGTGATCTGAAGATTCTTGCGTTGGCCAAATAAGGGAAGTTGTTTACATTTGACTCAGACATTGTGGCTTCGATTTATTGCCATTATGTGTGGAAGATGCCATGTGAACTGAGCTTAATGGCGTCGTTCACAAGCAATTTCACTGGATGTTCGAACCATGTGATTGGTTTCTGATTACACTGTTGGCTGGATGACAGAGAATCTTTTGGAGGCAAGTAGAGGATTTGTGACTAAAGGACATGTACAGTCCTATGTTTGCCAATGTCAACGCTTCACAGTGTTATAAAGCAGAGTTGATCCTCCCTCTGAAAATTAACACCGAAACATCCAAAGAGGAGTACCTTGTCCTATAATCTGTAAAAGTGTGGGTGAAGTGGTGCGACCTGCTCTTCAGCAACTTCTCGTGGTTAAATAAAAATAAATCCCTGACGCTCACTCTAAAATCAACACGTAACAATTTATTTATCTAACTAACAGTGAGCAAATTAACTAAATTATTAACAAACTGAATAAATCCTTTCTAACTATTAACTATTTCTGAATAAACGGTGAGTGCTGTTTGACTGAGAGGAGTGCTTTTGGAGTTGGGTGAACACAGGGAGTTATAAGGAGGTAAGTAGTCATTAAACTTTCTTTCAGGGTGAGCTAAACTAGTTCTTATTTGGGAAGTTAAAAGCTGCACTTTAGTGCATTCCTGCAATAGGAATCAGCTGAGTCAGCTCTCAACTGGACTTGGCTGGTTGTTTGCATAACTAGTTAAAACCAGTTCCAGGGCGGCACGGTAGCACAGTGGGGCGGCACGGTAGCACAGTGGTTAGCACTGCTGCTTCACAGCTCCAGGGACCTGGGTTCGATTCCCGGCTTAGGTCACTGTCTGTGTGGAGTTTGCACATTCTCCTCGTGTCTGCGTGGGTTTCCTCCGGGTGCTCCGGTTTCCTCCCACAGTCCAAAGATGTGCAGGTTAGGTTGATTGGCCGTTCTAAATTGCCCCTTATTGTCCCGGGATGCATAGGTTAGAGGGGTTAGTGGGTAAATATATTGGGATATGTGGATAGGGCCTGGTTGGGATTGTGGTCGGTGCAGACTTGATGAGCCGAATGGCCTCTTTCTGCACTGTAGGATTCTATGATTCTATGAACAAGGAGCAGGAAAGAAGGGCCCTAGAAAATTGGATAAAATCTGAAACAAAACATCATTCAAAAGTTTAATTTAAAGGGGTAAGACATGAAAGAGAGCTCCAAGCTGTGGTTTGCACCTCTTGCTCCATGTGGCAGGCTGGGGACAGTTCCAGTCCCCTGGGTCAGCATGTGTGCAGGAAGTGTCTCCAGCTACAGCTCCTGGAAGCTCGAGTTTCAGAGCTGGAACGGCGGCTGGAGACACTGGAGCATCCGCGGGTCAGAGAGTATCATGGATAGCACATATAGAGAGGTGGTCTCACCGCAGGCTCAGACTCCGCAGGCAGGAAGGGAATGAGTGACCACCAGACAGAGCGAGAGAGATAGGCAGGTAGAGCAGGACTTTGGCCATTCCAATGCAAAACAGATATACTGCTTTGGATACTGTTGAGGGGAATGATCTCTCTAGGGAAAGCAGCAGCAGCCAAACTCGTTGCACCACGGTTGGTTCTGCCGCAGAGGGGAGGGGTAAAAAGTGTGCCAGTGCAATAGTTTTAAGGGATTCAATTGTAAGCGGAATATATAGGTGTTTCTGTGGCTGCAAACGAGACTCCAGGATAGCATATTGCCTCCCTGGTGCTAGGGTCAAGGATGTCTTGGAGTGGCTGCAGGACATTCTGAAGGGGGAGGACAAACAGCCAGTGGTCGTAGTACACATTGGTACAAACGACATAGGTAAAAATAGGGATAAGGTCCTAAAAGCAGAATACAGGGAGCTAGGAAGAAAGTTAAGAAATCGGACCTCAAAGGTAGTGATCTCAGGATTACTACTGGTGCCACGTGCTAGTCAGAGTAGAAATGACAGGGTATATCGGATAAATATGTGGCTGAAGAGATGGTGTCAGGGGGAGAGTTTCAGATTCCTGGGGCATCTGGGAGAGATGGGACCTGTACAAATTGGATGGGTTACACCTGGGCAGGACTGGGACTGATGTCCTAGGGGAAGTGTTTGCTGGAGCGGTTGGGGAGGGTTTAAACTAATATACCAGAGGGATGGGAACCTATATAAGGAGTCCGAGAAGGAGGGAGCAAGGACAAAATGTGGGGAGAATGTTCCAACTACACCAAAAATCAGGAAGAAAGTTAAAAGGAAGGAGAAGTCAGCAGATGTTATTAATGGAAGTGTTAGAATTCAAAAACGAGGTACAAAAACTAGCATAAGAGCCCTTTTATCTGAATGCTCATAGCATTTGAAACAAAGCTGTAATGAATCTAGTCAAGAAGAAAAGAAAAGCTTACAAAAGGTTCAGGGAGCTAGGTAATGTTAGAGATCTTGAAGAGTATACGGTTAACAGGAAGGATCTTAAGAAGGAAATTAGGAGAGCCAGAAGGGGTCATGAGAAGGCCTTGGCAGGCAGGATTAAGGAAAACCCCAAGGCATTCTACAAGTATGTGAAGAGCAAGAGGATAAGACGTGAAAGAATAGGACCTATCAAGTGTGATGGTGGGAAAGTTTGTATGGAACCGGAAGAAATAGCAGAGGTACTTAATGAATACTTTACTTCGGTATTCACTATGGAAAAGGATCTTGGTGGTTGTAGTGCATCTTGCAGCGGACTGGAAAGCTTGAGCATGTAGATATTAAGAAAGAGGATGTGTTGGAGCTTTTGAAAAGCATCAAGTTAGATAAGTCGCCGGGACCGGATGGGATGTACCCCAGGCTACTGTGGGAGGCGAGGGAGGAGATTGCTGAGCCTCTGGCGATGATTTTTGCATCATCAATGGAGACAGGAGAGGTTCCGGAGGATTGCGGATGTCGTTCCCTTATTCAAGAAAGTAGAGATAGCCCTGGAAATTATAGACCAGTGAGTCTAACCTCAGTGGTTGGTAAGTTGATGGAGAAGATCCTGAGAGGCAGGATTTATCAACATTTGGAGAGGTATAATATGATTAAGAATAGTCAGCATGGCTTTGTCAAACGCAGATCATGCCTTACGAGCCTGATTGAATTTTTTGAGGATGTGACTAAACACATTGATGAAGGAAGAGCAGTAAATGTAGTATATATGGACTTCAGCAAGGCATTTGATAAGGTGCCCCATGCAAGGCTTATTGAGAAAGTGAGGGGGCATGGGATCCAAGGGGACATTGCTTTGTGGATCCAGAACTGGCTTGCCCACAGAAGGCAAAGAGTGGTTATAGATGGGTCATATTCTGCATGGAGGTCGGTCACCAGTGGAGTGCCCCAGGGATCTGTTCTGGGACCCTTACTCTTTGTGATTTTTATAAATGACCTGGATGAGGAGGTGGAGGGACGGGTTGGTAAGTTTGCTGATGACACAAAGGTTGGAGGTGTTGTGGATAGTGTGGAGGGATGTCAGAAGTTGCAGCGAGACATTGATAGGATGCAAGACTGGGCGGAGAAGTGGCAGATGGAGTTCAACCCAGATAAGTGTGAGGTGGTTCATTTTGGCAGGTCAAATAGGATGGTGGAATATAATATTAATGGTAGGACTCTTGGCAGAGTGGAAGATCAGAAGGATCTTGGGGTCCGAGCTCAAAGCTGTGCAGGTTGAGGCTGTGGTCAAGAAGGCGTATGGTGTACCGGCCTTCATCAATCGAGGAATTGAGTTTAGGAGTCGTGAGATAATGTTGCAACTATATAAGACCCTGGTCAGACCACACTTGGAGTACTGTGCTCAGTTCTGGTCGCCTCATTACAGGAAGGATGTGGAAGCCATAGAAAGGGTGCAGAGGAGATTTACAAGGATGTTGCCTGGGTTGGGGAGCATGCCTTATGACGATAGGTTGAGTGAGCTCGGCCTTTTCTCCTTGGAGAGACGAAGGATGAGGGGTGACCTGATAGAGGTGTATAAGATGTTGAGAGGTATTGATCGAGTGGATAGTCAGAGGCTTTTTCCCAGGGCTGAAATGGTTGCCACAAGAGGACACAGGTTTAAGGTGCTGGGGAGTAGGTACAGAGGAGATGTCAGGGGTAGGTTTTTCACTCAGAGGGTGGTGGGTGCGTGGAATGGGCTGCCGGCAACGGTGGTGGAGGCGGATTCGATAGGGTCTTTTAAGGGACTTTTAGATAAGTACATGGAACTTAGTAAGATAGAGGATTATAGGTAAGCCTAGTAATCGCTAAGGTAGGGACATGTTCGGCACAACTTTGTGGGCTGAAGGGCTTGTATTGTGCTGTAGTTTTTCTATGTTTCTATGTTTCTAAAGTAAATGAGTTGACGGCACAAATCATTGCGAACGAGTATGATTTGGTGGCCATTACAGAGGCATGGTAGCAGGATGGTCACGACTGGGAGTTAAATATCCAGGGGTATCAAACTGTTCGGAGGAACCGACAGGAAGGTAGGGGAGGTGGTGTAGCTCTGATATTTAAGGATGACATCAGGGTGGTAGTGAGAGATGATATAGATTCTATGGAAAAACAAGGTTGAATCCATTTGGGTGGAAATTAGAAATAGTAAGAAGAAAAATTCACTGATAGGTGTAGTCTATAGACCACCAAATAATGACATCATGATTGGGTGAGAAATAAACAAAGAAATAACTGATACATGTAAAAATGGTACAGCAATTATCATAGGGGATTTTAATCTACATATCAATTGGTCAAACCAGGTCCGTCAAGGCAGCCTTGAGGAGGAGTTCATAGAATGTATATAATGGAACCTATGAGGGAGCAAGCTATCCTAGATCTGGTCCTGTGTAATGAGACAGGAATAATGAATGATCTTGCTGTTAGGGATCCTCTCGAAAGAAGCGATCACAGTATGGTTGAATTTAAAATACAGATGGAGCGTGAGAAGGTAAAATCCAGTACCAATGTCTTGTGCTTAAACAAAGGAGACTACAAAGGGATGAGGGGGGCATTGGCTAAGGTAGACTGGGAGCAAAATCTTTATGGCAGGACAATTGAGGAACAGTGGAGGATTTTCAAAGCGATCTTTCACAGTGCTCAGCAAACTTATATACCAGTGATAAGAAAGAACTGTAGAAAGAGAGATAATCAGCCATGGATATCTAAGGAAACAAAGGTGCACGGTGTTACGGGTAATGTATTAGCATGGATCAATTTGAAAGAAAAGGCATAACTGGAAATGAGAAAATGGCTGAGGCATTGAACAGGTATTTTGTGTCGGTCTTCACAGTGGAAGACATAAATAACATGCCAAAAATTGATGACAGGAAGACTATGGCAGGTGAGGACCTAGAAACTATTTTTATCACAAAAGAGGTAGTGTTGGGCAAGTTAATGGGGTGAAAGGTAGACAAGTCTCCTGGTCCTGATGGAATGCATCCCAGGGTACTAAGAGAGATGGCGGGAGAAATAACAAATGCACTAGTGGTAATTTACCAAAATTTGCTGGACTCTGGAGTGGTTCCCACAGATTGGAAAACAGCAAATGTGACGCCACTGTTTAAAAAAGGAGGTAGACAAAAGGCAAGTAGCTATGGGCCAGTTAGTTTAACTTCTGTAGTAGGGAAAATGCTTGAATCTATCATCAAGGAAGAAATAGCAAGGCATCTGGATATAAATTATCCCATTGGTAAGACGCAGCATGGGTTCATGAAGGGCAGGTCATGTTTTTTTAATTTGGTGGAATTCTTTGAGAACATTACATGTGCAGTGGACAATGGGGAACCTGTGGATGTGGTGTATCTGGATTTCCAGAAGGCATTTGACAAGATGCCGCATCAAAGGCTGCTACATAAGACAAATTATTATATATTCATAATATATATATATATATATATACATAAGACAATGTATTAGCATGGATACAGGATTGGTTAACTAACAGAAAGCAAAGAGTGGGGTAAATGGGTGTTTTTCTGGTTGGCGATCAGTGACTATTGGTCTGCCTCAGGGATCAGTGTTGGAAATGCAATTGTTTATGATTTACATAGATGATTTGGAGTTGGGGACCAAGTGTCGTGTGTCAAAATTCACAGATGACACTAAGATATGTTGTGCCTGCCACACAGTCTGTTTTAACCCTTATACAGTGGACAAATAACTACGAGTAGACGTCTGATTAGTTCAATCAATATTTATTTAAGACACACAATCACCCACATCTTACAGAAAGTACTAGAGTTCAAGTCCAACACAAGACCTTGACTTAACTTTGCGTGACTGGCAAGTACCCAAGCAGATATTGGCCGTTATCTGTGCGCTGGTCTCAGTCGTCCTCTGCGTAGTCTAGTCCTTTGGTCTGTTCTGGCACTCTGGCTCTGGTCTTCCTTCCTTCTCAGGTGTGGTGGCTCTCCTCGTGCTAGTCATTGCTGACGATGGTCACTGTTGTTGTAGCCCGTTCATGGGGTCAGTGAGAGAGAGAGATTCTTGGTTGTGCTGCACCCTTTATACCCCGTTGTGTTTCGCGCTCCTTTTGGCCATTGCCAATCAATCGATCAGGACTTGATCACCCTGATCGATAAAGTCCAATCAGGCGCTGCCACACCAATCTCTGGGTGTGTCCCCAATGGCCATGTCTGCAGGTGCTGGGGGCACGTAGAATACACACCTCCCTCCCAAATAAGAGGTTATGGTGCCCCTATGTCTGGTAAACAACTCAGTTTGACCAGAAAGTCTCTTTTGTCCTGGAGATGACCCATATCCTGTGTATTCACTCGTCTGGGTTGCAGCCTGTTTATCTCTGTCTTTTAGGCTGCAGCCTGTCATTTTAGTTCTTGTCCAATTGTCTCAGAGTGCTTTACAAATCGCCATTTTAGATGGCCGGTTTGGCCTTTGATCCTGAACGCAAAGCGTGATGTATCACAAACTCAGGACCAGTATCTGTCAGGAATTCCCCAGTCACTCAACAGTCAAGTAAGGCCCAGGCATTGGCATGCACAGTAATAATACATTCCGACAACATATTCTCGAAGCTACAGACAACAACACTCTACAAATACAAACAACCATATATTCTAAACACCATTATTACAATAAGCTAATTACCCACAAATACAATCAGATGTTCCAAAAACCATTATTATAATAAACTAATTATAAACCAACATTCAAGCAAACATTAGAATAAAGTATTCGTAGACCTGAGGCACATTTTGGAAGTAGGATTTCCAACGGCTCATTAGTACAAATCGCAAAATGGCAGGCTTCCTGTAAACATTGCTCTACTGAATTAGAGGAGACCATGGTTCAAGGGCAGACCCTACGTTCTGCCTCTGGGTGATCCTCTTTTTCCATCGGCTGAATTGGACTGTGAGGATGATTAGATATACCAGGGTGAACAAAATCAGTACTACCGCCAGGTGTGACATTATGCGAACAAATGGATGGATTTGGATGTTTGAGCCCCAGTTCCAAAGGTCATCCCACCAAGAGATGACTTTAACTTCTTTCATCCTCCTTTTCACCTCTTGGGTCTGCTGTACTACTTTGGTGAAGGTTCTGTCGGCTGTAGCCAATTTTGCCTGGATCAGGTTCAATTCCTCTGGCAGGAGTTTTAGGCTTGTGTCATATTTCTCATGGTACTCCCCTAGAGTCTGTCGGAGTTCGTCAGTGGCATTCAAATCTATCCTCTCCCTCTTATGGATGTCTATTAGTTGAATGAGGCCCACCCTGGCTGGTATGTCTGGTTTGATACAGAATGTAGTGTTAGTAATGTTACAATATGTCACGCCATACTGATATTGTTTCAGGGAGGTGGTGAGACAGTATCTCCCTGCTCCCTTGTAAGCTACCCGAGTTATGTCTGTGTCCAGGCTACGAGCTTCTACTGAGCAATTTAGGCTAGTGTTTGTTCTGAAGCCACACAGTACATGCTCATTTAAGTAAACTGGGTATGGGCATGTGATTATTTCGTCAGTTTGCTGACATCTGTCCAGAGTAGTGCCTATGAGCCTCCCTTCTTTCTCCACTGCGTATGGTAAAGTGCCGTCGTGCCCTATCCAGATATCCTCATGGATAGTCCCTATATTCTCCACTTCAAAGACCCTCAGTCCGAGCCGGTCGTCAGTGATTATGGGGGCCCTAATATCATTCCCAGGGCTTTACCTGGAGTCCCTTTGCAGTCATCATTGAACCAGACTTTAGTCAACTGTCGCATCCGGCAGCGAGATAACTCGGATTGTTTCTTACCCGTAAATAAGTGTTCCATCTGTTCGTCACTAATCCAAGACGGAACCTGTCCACTGCGTACCTACTCTAGGTTTTCCCTTAGCTGTTCTATCATCCACTGTCCATATGCACTACATAAAGTCCGGTTCTGTTGTCGGTCATCATCCTCTAATTTTTCCCTGATAATTTGATTGATTGTCTTGGCGTGTCCTTCTAATAAGGCTACCATGTGGCTCCTGGCTGTGTTCCCAGTCAGTTCCTCTTCAGCATCTTGCTGATTGTCCTCATTGATAGAACTAAGTGTCTGTTTAACCTGTTGGGTCAGAACTCTAAGTTTATTGTCCAGGTCGGCGAAATCAAGGGCGTTGATGGTTGCTACCCCTGCCCCGTATGCTGTGGCCATGTCATTGACTAACTCCTTCCTGGATCTTTCCTGTCTTTCATCCATTCCTACTTTCCATCCTAACAGTCTGCGAGTTAAGTGGAGGTATAATCTCTTAAGTTGGGGAGAACACCACTCTGGCAGTTGGGTCAAAGCTATACCAATACAGGTACCAATTCGTGGTGGATGTTGTCATACAAGGTTTTCCCTGTATGTTTTAGTATCAATCCATTCTGCGGTCCGGGGGTGGCTTCAGGACAAATCGAGTGGGATGGGTCTGGGGTTGGCTTCAGCCCAGTTCTTATTTTATACAATGCAAAGTTCCCCTCTGAGTGTCCCGGGGCACCGCTGCCCGAGCTCTAATCCTTTTTCTGGGCAGTTGGCCAAACATCCAATTTCAGGGCACCCATTATTTGAAATTCCCCACCAATCCCCTTCTTTGGTGACACTCAGATAACATTCGGTTGAACTGCCATTTGGTTTTTTGTACACCCAAACATTATACACTTTTCAGGGTGTACCCATAACACACCCTCCTCACATTCTCCTGCGTAAGGTGGGGCAAACCATAAATAAGGTTCAGCTTGCTTGGAATGTCCTGTGTGCTTATCCCAATGATGAGTCCGATGAGGTAGATTGTAGGTTGCATCTCTGTCATCGTCCGTCACTGTCCTGAGAAGATCAATGTAACTTCTGTTGTTATCGCATCTAATATTTGATGTATATACATATATTTAAAGTGTCCATGCATCCCCCCTTTTATTTTGAACATTTATTTGACAGTGGTGTGGTCAGGAGGACCCGGGTATCTCAAGTGTCACTTGCATGTCGTAATTTTTTTAAAATTCAAACTGTGGAGCACCATGGAGCAAGTTTTTGTGTTCAGATCAATGAATAGACGAATCGTGGGGTCGTCAGAAAAGAGATTATTTAACTGGCCAGCAAAATCAAGGCGGCCGGTTTTAGTCTAGCAGCAGTCACCATTAACTATAGGGATTCGAACAGCACTGGAGTCGGTCTGTAATGACCTGAAGAGGTGTCTGTTCAATAAGTGTGTTGGAGTTTGAAGGCGGTCCGCATGTAAAATTTAGCACAAGTGCCTCTAAGAGTTGAAAATGTGTCCCTTTAACATGAGGGGTAAAGAGATGGCCCTTCTATCATTAGGACACTGGAAATAAAATTCTGTGTCATTTGGAACGCAGAGCAGCTGCATATTGTACCAGGCTTTTGCACTGTAAGAGTTTTGTTTATTTCATTTCCTGTTGAAAATGTAGCTCAGTCGCCTTGAAGATTTAAAAATTTAGCACAGCTGCCTCAAAGATTTTAAAATGTAGCATGTGTATAATTGGCTTAATGTTGTCTTAACTAGAGAAAACTGGCGAAAGAGCTGGCATCGGTTTATATAAGTAACCTGGTTAATCGTACTAGCAGTATACAACTGCTTGTAGGCGGGTGCTTCCATCAGAGATTCTTGTACCTTGCATTGGTCTGTACTGTAGGCTGAATTTCATCATTTGGAGCACCTTAGATTCCTTCATTCAGCATTTTCGTTAACCAATGCCCAACAGAGACTTCTGAATCAATTGTCTCATGGGGCTCCATCATTATCTCCTCACCTGGTTTACATACCCGTGTCTGTTCATTGGACTGCACTGTGGGGTCTGTGTTTGAATCAGGGTTCAGGGGTCCTTCATCCTCGTGTCCCAGTCTAATTAATCTATGTGCCTGGTCCCTTATCCATATGGGGAATGCTGCATCGGGTGTCCCCATCAAAATAACCTGGTGTTGTTTAGTGAGGGCTTCACTGTTGGGTCTGGGGCTATTAAGGTTTATGTTTCTGGGAGAATCCATAATGCTGCGAGGGCCGATATCTGGCGAGTCGCGCCAGTCCTCCAGGGTGCGGAAGTCTCCTGTTATGTCTGGGTCGATCAGTCCCCCTAGGGGCACTTCGGGTGTGGACGAGGCTCTGGGCTGTAGTGTGGTCGGGGTAAGGGTCTGGTCTGAACCTGAAAGTGGATGAAAAGGTGTCCGAGGAAATAATTTTCTGGGTGAGGCCGTTCCAGTTGCCTAGTATCATCCTCCCCTATCTCTAATGTGAGAGATGGTGGAAGTGATTATTCTGAGTCCCGTAAGCTTTCAGTTGATTGATGTGGAACCAACCATTTTTCCCGTTGGTGATCAGGACCTTATACACTGAGGGGCTTATTTTGTCGGTGATGGTGTGCGGACCTGCATATCTCGGGGACAAGAAAGAACTGGGGTTGTAGAGGGAATTCATCACCTGCTGGCGTATATTCTACCAGGTGTACCCTTTTATTGAAATATGCCTTGCTCTGTTTCTTTTTCACTCCTAATCGGACAGCCGCGGCCAACTGGGCTGCTTTAATGTTTTCGGTTAGCTGTTGGATGGCTTTCTCGTGGGTGAGCGCTGTGATAGCAGGCTCAGTTACGTCAAACCCCAATAAATATCCAGCTCTTCTCATAGGCCGGCCAGTCATTAATGTGTGGGGGGTGAATCCAGTAGAACTGGAAACAGTGTTGCGTACCATCATGAGGGCAAAGGGAAGTACTGTATCCCATGTTGTGTTGTTTTGCTGCACTGTCTTTCTAATGATCCCTTTTAGCATTCGGTTCATGCACTCTACGATTCCACTGGATTTTGGATGGTAGGCGATATGGAATTTCTGCTTGATGACCAAACATAGCCATCACGTTCTGCATCACCCGCCCGGTGAAATGTGTCCCTTGGTCGGACTCTATGCTGCGGAAAGACCCCACCATGTAAACACCTGCTGGGCTAATATCTTTGCGGTGGCTTTAGTTGTGTTGGATCTAGTGGGGAATGCCTTGACCCATTTTTTGAAAGTGTCTATTATTGCCAGGACGTATTTAAATCCATTCCTACATGGCGGCAGTGGGCCGATATAATCAATTTGGAGGTTTGTCCAGGGGCCTTCTACTGGGCATGTGTGTCTTAGCTTCGCTTTTCTGGCATACCTATCGGGGTTGTTCTGGGCACAAATTAAACAATTATCGATATAATGGGCAACATCATCGTGCAGTTCGGGCCACCAACCTAATTCTTTTAATCACTCGATTGTTGGCTCCATGCCCTGATGGCCATGTCCATCATGGTACTGGTAGATGAGCTGATTTCTGTTCTGGGTAGGGACTACGTATGTGCCTGCCTTTAATATCAAACCATCCTGAATCTGTATTTTGTCCTTCAATTTCTCATATAGGGCTGGGTAAAATTTGTTTGAGGGAACTATCAGTGCGCTGCGCCTGGACCAGGTCGGCTATATTAGTTTGGCAAATGGTCACAGCGTTTACTCGCTCTCCCACAGGTGGCTGCCAAAACTGTCCCGCACGAGCACCGGCTTTGGCTAGTGCATCAGCCTTACACTTACCAGGTGGGGAGGTCCTATGGTGGCTTCTAACCTCAATAATCCCATATGTGCGCTTTTCGGTGGCTGCAGAATGTATTTTAATAAGGGGGCTGACGGTAGGGGCTTTCCGTCCGCAGATATGAAGCCTCTGGCTTCCCATAACGGTAGGAATCTCAGTCAGGCTGTTGCACACGTACATACGATCAGAGTGTATGTTGGCAGGGGTTGGAAATGGGTCTGGCTGGCTCACTACGTCTGCGACTGCTGCTAGTTCGGCAGCTTGAGCACTCAAATGGTTTGAGAGCGAGTTCTATTAGTGGCTGTCCCTGTTGATTTTCTACATAAATGTCACATCCTGTGATTCTGGTCCCATTTTCTATGGTGGATGAATCGTCTACATAAATTCTTATGGCTGAGTCTGTCCGTTGGGTGGTTGTCTGTTTTGTTCCTGATCGTCTCTCCTGTTGTTTCGGGATAAATGGACCTGTGGGGTCCTTTGTGGCTGTAACCTGACACTCATGTGGATCTCCCCCATAATTTAAATTATCTTCCAGGAACGTGGGCACTCTAGTTCGCTTTACAGTGATGCCCCTACCCTGCAGTAGTCGTGTCCAATGGGCAGCGCGGGCCTGGCTTACTGAGCCGTCTTTAAAGGCGGCCATCCAGCAGAAGCTGGATTGGGGTGTGTTCAGTGAGGACGGTTATTGGGTTCAGTCCGGTGATATCGGCGAAATGCTGCACGGCCCAAAATACCGCGAGCAGGTGTCGTTCACACCCGGAGAAGCCTTGTTCGACTGGGTCTAAGACTTGTGAGGAATAGACTACTGGGCCTGGTCTACCATGTCTTTCTTGTAATAACACTGCTGAAAGTGTGTGGTCGGTGGCTGCAACCTCTAAGGTGTATGGTGGATCTGGGTCAGGGACTAGTAAGGCTGACGCTCTGGCGAGGGCGCGCTTTAAATCGGTTACTGCAGCTGTGTGCTGCACAGTCCACTTCCAGGTTGCAGTTTTTTTTAGCAATTCGGAAAGTGGAGCTGCCCTGGTGGCGAAGCTGTCTATATGGTTCCGACAGTACCCTGCTAGACCTAGGAAAGATTGGAGGGAACTCACATCTCGGGGCAGTGGAAGGTGCACTATGGAGTCTATCCTTTTCTGTTCAATCTCCCTCTTCCCATGGGTAATCACTGTACCGAGGTATTGACGCGCTACTCAATCCACCATACACCTTAGAAGCTCAGTAAATGAAAGGCTTTTATTTACTGTAATGAAGCTGCCAGAACTTATATACACGATCCCAGACTGAAGGGGTCCCGGCCAGAGCAGGGACTTTTATACCTCTCCCAGGAGGCGGAGCCCGACTGGGATGTGCCACAACACTACAGTACAAAGGTGTAACAACCCCACCCTAACCCCAACAGCAACAATAGCACAACCCAACAGTAACATATGTACATCCTTGTAGTACTGGCCAGCCCCTGGCTCAGTACTATCCAGTGGGAACCAACGATGGTTCACCACATTCACCCCTCCTTTGAGAACAAAGGCCGGCGGGGTACAAAAAAACAGAATAAAGTGTCAGCAGTCCATAAGTTCAGATGGTCAGGGGGACCGCACCGTCGTTGTAACCTCCTCAATACCGGCGGTGATACTGGAGTAGGCACTTGCGGTGGCGTTCTCCCCAAGGCGGCGTCCAGCTGTTCTTCCACGGACTCACAGGCCGGTTGACCCTGAGGTGACGGTAGTCCATGGGATCCTGACACGCCCTGCGGTGGCGACCATCTTCTGGGCTCAGGCAAGCTGTACATGGGAGTAAAATGGTTCAGCAATGGTCCCGATGCTGCCCGCGCGTGTCCGGGGAAGAAACAGGAGATAAAGGGTTTGTAACAGGGGGTATGGGAGCGACAGGGGTTGCTACGTCCCCTGCTGGCGCCAGGTCTCGGATCGAGACCGTGTCCTCTCGCCCGTCAGGGTATGCCACATAGGCATACTGAGGGTTGGCGTGGAGGAGATGGACCTGTTCAACCAACGGGTCGGACTTGCGGGCCCTTACATGTCGCCGCAGGAGGACGGGTCCCGAGTACGTCAACCAAGAAGGTAATGAGGTCCCCGAGGAAGACTTCCGAGGGAATGAGAACATCCTCTCGTGGGGAGTAGCATTGGTTGCCGTACACAGGAGGGAGCGAATAGAATGGAGCGCATCAGGGAGCACCTCTTGCCAACGGGAGACTGGAAGACCTTTTGACTTCAACGCCAGTAAGACAGCCTTCCAGACAGTAGCATTCTCGCGTTCCACCTGTCCATTACCCCGAGGGTTGAGGCTCGTGGTCCTACTCGAGGCAATCCCGTATGAGAGCAGGAATTGCCTCAAGTCATCGCTCATGAACGACGAGCCCCTGTCGCTATGGATGTAGCCGGGGTACCCGAACAGGGTAAAGAGATCACGGAATGCCTTGATAACCGTGGCAGCGGATGTATCAGAGCAGGGAACAACAAAAGGGAACCGAGAGTACTCGTCAATGATATTGAGGAAGTACACATTCCGATCTGTTGAGGGAAGGGGGCCCTTAAACTCGACACTCAGTCTCTCGAAGGGACGAGTGGCCTTGACTAAATGTGCCCGGTCAGGTCGGTAAAAGTGCGGTTTGCATTCCGCGCAAACCCGACAGCTCCTTGTTACTGACCTGACGTCCTCCACCGAGTAAGGCAGGTTGCGGGCTTTTATAAAGTGGTAGAGCCGAGTGACCCCAGGATGGCACAGGTCATTATGGAGGGCGTGCAAACGGTCCTCCTGTATACTAGCGCATGTTCCACGCGAGAGGGCATCCGAAGGCTCATTGAGTTTCCCTGGACGGTACATGATGTTGTAGTTATAGGTGGAGAGTTCAATTCTCCACCGCAAGATCTTGTCATTCTTGATCTTGCCCCTCTGTGTGTTGTTAAACATGAACGCCACGGACCGCTGGTCCGTGATCAGGGTGAACTGTTTTCCCGCCAAGTAATGGCGCCAGTGCCTGACGGCCTCCAGAATGGCCTGGGCCTCCTTTTCCACCGCTGAATGCCGAATTTCGGGGCCTTGGAGGGTGCGGGAAAAAAATGCAACGGGCCTGCCTGCCTGGTTAAGTGTGGCGGCCAGGGCGAAATCAGATGCATCGCTCTCCACCTGAAAGGGGAAGGACTCGTCTACAGCGTGCATTGTAGCTTTCGCGATGTCGGCTTTCAATTTATCGAAGGCCAATCGGGCCTCTGGCGTTAAGGGAAAAGTTGTGGACTTAATGAGCGGACGGGCTTTGTCCACGTAGTTGGGAACCCACTGCGCATAATAAGAGAAGAAGCCTAAGCATCTTCTCAGTGCTTTTGCACTAGCAGGTAAGGGAAGTTCAGAAAGGGGGCGCATACGGTCTGGATCAGGGCCAATGACCCCGTTTTCCACCACGTATCCTAGGATGGCTAAACAGCGCGTACGAAACACACACTTCTCCCTGTTGTAGGTCAAGTTCAGGCGAGATGCAGTGCGTAGGAAGTTCAGGAGATTCGTGTCGTGGTCCTGCTGGTCATGGCCGCAGATGGTGACATTATCCAGGCACGGGAAGGTAGCCCGCAGCCCGTTCTGGTCCACCATTCGGTCCATAGCACGCTGGAAGACCGAGACCCCATTGGTGACACCAAAGGGAACCCTGAGAAAGTGATACAAGCGACCATCTGCCTCAAAAGCCGTGTATTGTCGGTCCTCTGGGCGAATGGGGAGTTGGTGGTAGGCAGACTTGAGGTCTATGGTGGAGAACACCCGGTACTGCGCAATCTGATTGACCATATCAGATATGCGCGGGAGGGGATACGCATCCAGCTGCGTCTATCGGTTAATGGTCTGACTGTAGTCAATGACCATCCGGGGTTTGTTCCCGCTCTTGACCACCACGACCTGCGCTCTCCACGGACTAGCACTGGGTTGTATGATCCTTTCTTTGAGGAGCCGCTGAACCTCCGATCTAATGAAGATCCGATCCTCAGCGCTGTAACGCCTACTTTTAGTCGCGATGGGCTTGCAGCCTGGCACAAGATTCTGGAACAAGGAGGGTGTGGTGATCTTCAGCGTCGAGAGACTGCAGGCGGGGCGCGTTGGGCAATTTGGAGGCTGCTGCTGTTTTCCCACTGCCAGTGAAGGGAGTGGCCCACCGTACTGTAGGATTACACTCCTCAAGTGGACCATGAAGTTTAGTCCGAGAAGTATTGGCGCGCAAAGATATGGCAACACAAGGAGCTTGAAACGCTCGTAAACTGTGCCTTGCACCTTCAAGGTTACCACGCAACTCCCTAGCACGGCAACAGACCGGGACCTTGATGCCATAGAGATTGTCTGTTTGGCAGATTGAATCTGGAGTCCACACCGCTTCACAGTGTCTGGGTGGATAAAGCTCTCAGTGCTCCCACTGTCAAACAGACAATAAATCACATGGTCATTTACCTGGATATTCATCATAGATTTGTCAAGTCTATGAGGCTTGGCCTGGTCCAGGATGATCAATGCCACCGTTGGTTCATGAGCGCCACTGCAGGCAGCTGAAATCGATGAGGAGGACCCCTGCTGGTCGTTCGTGATCAGTGTCGACCAACATGGCCGCTTCCATGAGTCGCACGTGGGTGAGGGCACCAAACTCAGCGACCCCTGGTGGTCATACTCCTCCGACTCCGTCGACCATAATGGCGTCGTCCTGGTCTCGCACGTGGACGAACCCCGCGATGACTTCGACGACGAAGACCCGAGCTCTGAAGAATCGCAGGCCGCACTGCCGTTCCTGGGTTTAGATCGGCACACTTTTGAATAGTGCCCTTTTTTACCGCATGCGGTGCACAACACAGCTTTAGCGGGACACCGTTGCCGAGTATGCTTTGCTCCTCCACAGAAATAGCACCGCGGGCCGCCCTGGGCTGCTGCTGTCGTCTGGCCCGAGTGTGAGCACGCCATTACGCAGCATTTCGAACCCGAGGGACGAGAAGGGATTAGCGACTGCTCCTGCCACGTTGTCTCCACATGGTCCTCCGGATATAATACTAAGCTTTTGGAGGCCGTCTCGAGCATCTCTGCTAGCTCGATGGCCTGGGTAAGGTTAAGGTTACCCTTCTCCAACAGTTTAAGTCGAATGTACGATGATCCGACCCCGGCCACAAATGCATCTCGGGCGAGGTCGTACATGCTCTGCTCAGCCGACACAGCTTTGCAGTCACAGCCCCTGGCTAGCTGTAGGAGCTCGTTCGCATATTCCTCCATCGTTTCACCAGACTGCCGTCGTCGAGTGGCTAGGAGGTAACGAGCGTGTATCTCATTGGGTGGTTTGATATAGCGCTTCTTCAGAAGCTCGAGGGCCTTGGTATAATCGGTGGCCGCACGGATCGCGAGGTAGACAGTGTCGCTTACCCTCGCGTGGAGGACCCGGAGTCTGTCATCATCTGTGGTGACCGCTGCGGAGGCTGCCAGGTAGTCTTCGAAACACTTCAGCCAGTGGTCGAAGGTGTTAGAAGCGCCCACCGCACGTGGATCTAGCATAAGGCGTTCCGGCTTCAGAATTTGCTCCATACTCTCTCTCTTTTTTTTTTCTCCGACGAGAGTTTAACGATAGTAAATAAAATTGATGCGCTACTCAAACACGAGGCCTGAAGCTCGGTAAATGAAAGGCTTTTATTTACTGTAATGAAGCTGCCAGAACTTATATACACTATCCCAGACTGAAGGGGTCCCGGCCAGAGCAGGGACTCTTATACCTCTCCCAGGAGGTGGAGCCCGACTGGGATGTGCCACAACAGTACAGTACAAAGGTGTAACAACCCCACCCTAACACCAACAGCAACAATAGCACAACCCAACAGTAACATATGTACATCCTTGTAGTACTGGCCAGCCCCTGGCTCAGTACTATCCAGTGGGAACCAACGATGGTTCACCACAGGTATATAACCTTGGGTTGCAAAATTTGGGTCTTTTTCGGGTTGACTTTGCAGCCTAATGAGTGGAGCAGTGCGAGTAATTCATCCAGCAATGTTATATGTTCCTCTTTGGTGTTAGTCTGTGACAATAGATCATCTACATATTGGACCAAGCACTCGGGTCGGGAAAACTTTTCTAGTCCGGTAGCTCGTTGCCTGTGAAAGATGGACGGGGAATTATGGAAACCCTGTGGTAGGTGTTGTAGGTAAAAGATACCTCTGCAAAATAACATTTACAATTGACTGTCTGTCTTTATAAAATGAAAGTTAAAGAATGAGGAAAACATGAATAAATAATTTATATTGATGCCAGGAGCAGTATAAGCCTGGGGAGATCAGCCATGAGGAAGGGTTATGTTTGTGATATATTCTAGGTACAAAATTCATTAACCCTTTAGGTACTAAATTCATTAACCCTTTCCCTTCTTCAGTAGGCAAGTCCAAGTGTATTGCTGTCCTTGGAAGGTAAAGGCAAACTTGTACTGGCAAGACCGATTTAAAGGGATAGACCAGAAGCCGTTACTAATATCTAGTACCGTGAAAAACGTTGCCTGGGCTCCCTGTCTCATCATGGTGACGGGGCTTGTGGCTACTGTGGGGGGCCGTGAGCGTGGTAACCTTATTTAATTCCCGTTAGTCGACCGTTAACCTCCATGATTCATCTACTTCTTTGCGGGCCATATCAGCGCATTATTTGTGGATACCACCCCCTGCTGTAATAGACTATCAATTACTTTGGCCACCTCCCCCTCTGCCTGTCTGGGGAAACCGTATTGTCTCTGTGATTTCGGATCCGGCCCTTCAATTAACACCTCCCCAGGCATCTGGCCACGATCGTAAGAAGCATGTGCCCTGAAGGAACTTTCCTCCGAGAAGAAGACAGATCCTACAATGAGGATATTTCTTGGCCAAGGTATTTGTTAAACTTGGTAGTATCTATTTTCTGTTAAATAATTAAAGTTTATATTCAGTAAGTTAAGAGTTAAAGTTCAGTTGAAAATTGATGTTCAGTTAAGTGTTAAAGTTCAGTAAAAGAGTTACTGAGTTGCAACCGTTTATGTTTGTGTTGGCGAGAAGTATCAAATGAAGAAATATAGTTGAGAAAATTACGGAGTCAATTGTTCTCATTAAACTGGAATGCTTGCAAGGTGTTTAAATTAAAAGCCGGATAATACCTGGGATCAACCAAGTCAACCATCTATGGGTGCCTCTAATGCCAATATATCTTCCTTAGATAAGGGGGCCCGTGACTGGCCACACTCACTGCACCTGCACTCCTGATGCAGCTGGCCCACTGGGAGCACTCTGTATGTTCTGGTAAGTTCTGGTGGGAGTCTGCTAGCTGCTCGTACTCTGTATGCCATTCCATTAGAGTCATCACTAAGGGGAAAAGGACTGCAGTCTCTCTCCAACAACTGAGCAGGGTGATGGTGCTGTTGTGGCTGGAGCCTGAAGCCTGGAGCCTATGTTTCCAGCCCTGCCTCCATTGCTTTCTCTGCCTGCAGTGCTCCATGAAGCAGAGTCCAAGCCATCCCTAGGCCTCAGTCAATTCCCTATCCTGAGCCTTCCTTTGATTCCTGTTTGAGGGACAAAGACTGTTTTCCATTTGCCTTTATTTTGGACTTGTGTAAGACCTTTTGTCCCAGCCGGACTTGTTGAAGCGATGTTCCACACACATCACTGTCCCACTTATCCACTCCCCCCACTACCCACACACATCACTGTCCCCCTTATCCACCTACCCCCCCACTACCCACACACATCACTGTCCCCCTTATCCACCTACCCACTACCCACACACATCACTGTCCCCCTTATCCACCTACCCACTACCCACACACATCACTGTCCCCCTTATCCACCTACCCACTACCCACACACATCACTGTCCCCCTTATCCACCCACCCCCACTACCCACACACATCACTGTCCCCCTTATCCACCCCCCCCACTACCCAAACACATCACTGTCCCCCTTATCCACCCCCCCACTACCCACACACATCACTGTCCCCCTTATCCACCCACCCCCACTACCCACACACATCACTGTCCCCCTTATCCACTCCCCCACTACCCAAACACATCACTGTCCCCCTTATCCACCCCCCCACTACCCACACACATCACTGTCCCCCTTATCCACCCACCCCCACTACCCACACACATCACTGTCCCCCTTATCCACCCCCCCACTACCCAAACACATCACTGTCCCCCTTATCCACCCCCCCACTACCCACACACATCACTGTCCCCCTTATCCACCCACCCCCACTACCCACACACATCACTGTCCCCCTTATCCACCCCCCCATCCACACACATCACTGTCCCCCTTATCCATTCCCCCCACTACCACACACATCACTGTCCCCCTTATCCATCCCCCCCACTACCCACACACATCACTGTCCCCCTTATCCACCCTCCCCCCCACTACCCACACACATCACTGTCCCCCTTATCCACCCTCCCCCCCACTACCCACACATATCACTGTCCCCCTTATCCACCCCCCCATCCACACACATCACTGTCCCCCTTATCCACCCTCCCCCCCACTACCCACACACATCACTGTCCCCCTTATCCATCCCCCCCACTACCCACACACATCACTGTCCCCCTTATCCACCCCCCCCCACTACCCACACACATCATTGTCCCCCTTATCCACCCCCCCATCCACACACATCACTGTCCTCCTTATCCACCCCCCCACTATCCACACATATCGCTGTCCCCCTTACCCACCCCCCCATTACACACACACATCACTGTCCCCCTTATCCACCCCCCCCCACTACCCACACACATCAGTGTCCCCCTTATCCACCCCCCCATCCACACACATCACTGTCCCCCTTATCCACCCCCACCACTACCCACACATATCGCTGTCCCCCTTACCCACCCACCCACCACCCCCCCCCCCCCCCCCGCCCCCCACCCGCTACAAAGAACAAAGAACAGTACAGCACGGGAAACAGGCCCTTTGGCCCTCCAAGCCTGTGCTGCTCCATGGTCCAACTAGGCCAATCGTTTGTATCCCTCCATTCCCAGGCTGCTCATGTGACTATCCAGGTAAGTCTTAAATGATGTCAGCGTGCCTGCCTCCACCACCCTACTTGGCAGCGCATTCCAGGCACCCACCACCCTCTGTGTAAAAAACGTCTCTCTGATATCTGAGTTATACTTCGCCCCTCTCACCTTGAGCCCGTGACCCCTCGTGATCGTCACCTCCGACCTGGGAAAAAGCTTCCCACTGTTCACCCTATCTATACCCTTCATAATCTTGTACACCTCTGTTAGATCTCCCCTCATTCTCTGTCTTTCCAGGGAGAACAACCCCAGTTTACCCAATCTCTCCTCATAGCTAAGACGCTCCATTCCAGGCAACATCCTGGTAAACCTTGTCTGCACTCTCTCTAACGCCTCCACGTCCTTCTGGTAGTGCGGCGACCAGAACTGGACGCAGTACTCCAAATGTGGCCTAACCAGTGTTCTATACAGCTGCATCATCAGACTCCAGCTTTTATACTCTATACCCCGTCCTATAAAGGCAAGCATACCATATGCCTTCTTCACCACCTTCTCCACCTGTGGATTTGTGGACTTGCACACCTAGGTCCCTCTGTGTTTCTATACTCCTGATGACTCTGCCATTTATTGTATAACTCCTCCCTACATTATTTCTTCCAAAATGCATCACTTTGCATTTATCCGGATTAAACTCCATCTGCCACCTCTCCGCCCAATTTTCCAGCCTATCTATATCCTGCTGTATTGCCCGACAATGCTCTTCGCTATCCGCAAGTCCAGCCATCTTCGTGTCATCCGCAAACTTGCTGATTACACCAGTTACACCTTCTTCCAAATCATTTATATATATCACAAATAGCAGAGGTCCCAGTACAGAGCTACCCAGACCGATTACCACCCCTGCCCCCTCCCCCCCCCCCCCCCCCCCACCGATCGCCCGCAGAGTGGCAGCGGACTCCCCTGCCCCCCTCCCCCCACCAGAGGTCCATTTGCCTCCTCCCCCCATCAGTGAGCGATCGGGCCTCCCCCCCCCCACCAGACAACAATCTGGTCTCACTCATTCCCCCCCCCCCACCAAGAGAATGGTCTGGCCTCACTGACCCCCCCCCCTCCCCACCCCCCCCCCACCAGACAACAATCTGGTCTCACTCATCCGCCCCCCCCCCCCCCCCCCCCCCCCGCAAGAGAATGGTCTGGCCTCACTGACCCCCCCCCCCCCCCCGCCCCCGGAGGAACATCTGACCCGCCTCCTCCTCCCTCCACCACCAGACAACAATCGGCCCTCCCCCCCACCACCAGACAACGATCGGCCCTCCCCCCCACCACCAGACAACGATCGGCCCTCCCCCCCACCACCAGACAACGATCGGCCCTCCCCCCCACCACCAGACAACGATCAGCCCTCCTCGCCCCCCCCCACCACGATCGACCCTGCACCCCCCCCCCTCCCCCCCCAGAGATACATCTGACCCGCCTCCTCCTCCTCCCTCCCCACCACTGATCTGAGTCAGAAAACAAAGGACAATACAGCACAGGAACAGGCCCTTTGGCCCTCCAAGCCTGCGCCACTCATGTACCCAACTAGACCATTTGTTTGTATCCCTCTATTCCCAGCCTATTCATGTGGCTACCTAGACAAGTCTTAAATGATCCCAGCGTGTCCGCCTCAATCACCTTGCTTGGGAGTGCATTCCAGGCCCCCACCACCCTCTGTAAAATACATCCCCCTGACATCTGTGTTGAACCTTGCCCCCCTCACCTTGAACCCGTGACCCCTTGTGTTCGTCACCTCCAACCTGGGAAAAAGCTTCCCACTGTTCACCCGATCTATGCCCTTCATAATTTTATACACCTCTATTAGGTCACCCCTCATCCTCCATCTTTCCGGCGAGTACATCCCCAGTTTACCCAATCTCTCCTCATAGCTAAGACCCTCCATACCAGGCAACATCCGGGTAAACCTTTTCTCGACTCTCTCCAAAGCCTCCACGTCCTTCTGGTAGTGTGGCGACCAGAACTGGACGCAGTATTCCAAATGTGGCTTAACCAACGTTCTATACAGCCGCAACATCATATGCCAACTTTTATATTCTATGCCCCGTCCAATAAAGGCAAGCATGCCATACGCCTTCTTCATCATCCTCTCTACCTGTGCTGCCACCTTTAAGGATCTGTGGACTTGTACACCCAGGTCCCTCTGTGTGTCTATACTCCTGATGGTTCTGCCATTTATTGTATAGCTCCCCCTTACATTGGATCTACCGAAATGCATCACTCCGCATTTATCTGGATTAAATTCCATCTGCCATTTCTCCGCCCAATGTTCCAGCCTATCTATATCCTGCTGTATTCTCTGACAATGTTCCTCACTATCCGCAACTCCAGCAATCTTCGTGTCGTCCGCAAACTTACTGATCACACCAACTACATCTTCCTCCAAATCATTTATATATATCACAAACAGCAGAGGTCCCAGTACAGAGCCCTGTGGAACACCACTAGTCACAGACCTCCAACCGGAAAAAGACCCCTCCACAGTTACCCTCTGTCTTCTATGACTAAGCCAGTTCTCCACCCATCTAGCTAGCTCACCTTTTATCCTGTGAGATTTAACCTTTTGCACCAGCCTGCCATGAGGGACCTTGTCAAATGCTCTACTAAAATCCATATAGACGACATCTACGACCCTTCCCTTGTCAATCGTTTTTGTTACCTCCTCAAAAAACTCAACCAAATTTGTGAGGCATGACCTCCCTCGTACAAAACCATGCTGTCTATTGCTAATGAGATTATTCAGTTCTAAATGCGCATATATCCTATCTCTAAGAATCTTCTCCAACAACTTCCCTACCACGGACGTCAAGCTCACCGGCCTATAATTACCCGGGTTATCCTTGCTACCCCTCTTAAATAACGGGACCACATTTGCTATCCTTCAATCCTCTGGGACCTCACCTGTGTCCAGCGAAGAGACAAAGATTTCTGTTAGAGGCCCAGCAATTTCATCTCTTGCCTTCCTGAGGAATCTAGGATAGATGCCATCTGGCCCTGGGGATTTGTCTGTCTTAATGTTTCCTAAAAAACCTAATACTTCCTCCTTGTAATTGAGATTTTTTCTAACGGGTCAACACATCTCTCTGAGACACTACCAGTCAACATGTCCCTTTCCTTTGTGAATACTGATGCAAAGTATTCATTTAGGATCTTACCTACTTCCTTTGGTTCTAAGCATAATTCCCCTCCTTTGTCCGATTCTTCCCCTAACAACCCTCTTGTTCCTAACGTATGTATAAAATGCCTTAGGATTCTCCTTAATCCTGTCTGCCAAGGACATTTCGTGACCCCTTTTTGCCCTTCTAACTCCCTGTTTGAGTTCTTTTCTACTTTCCATTGGAAGCTCAGAACGCACTCTTCAGCAGCTGGAGCGCCTGATTCAGACTTTTATTTAGCAGGTCCATTATGGCGCGGTTCCGGATTGGCAAACGTGGTGGTAAAGGGGGAAATGCTGATAAAGTTGGGCGGGCAGTTCATTAAATCGCTGTTGCACCCGTTTTGGGCGCAAAGCGGATCGCCGCCATTCCCAGGTTTCAGTAAAGTGGCAATCTGCACGGGAGTGGATCGCATTAATGGCCTCACACCCGACTTCACCACATTTCCGAGCCCGAAAACGGGTGTGATGCAATGGTAAAATCGGGCCCTTTATGTCATTCTCACCACTTGATTGTCGTATTATTGACAAATTTGGCAATAGTACATTCACTTCCCTCATCCAAGTCATTAATATATTGTAAGTAATTGTGACCCCAGCATGGATCCCTGTGGCACTCCACCAGTAAGAAGTCTCGCAATGCCAGGTTAACGTCCAACAGGTTTATTTGGTAGCAAAATCCACTAGTTACACGTTGTCACCCTGAAAATGTACCTCTAATTCCAACTTTCTGTCTTCCATTGGTTAGCCCAACCTCTATCCATGCTAATATACTAGCCTTAATACCATAGGCTCTTATCTTATTAAGTAGCCTTTTGTGTGGTCCTTATTGAACGCTTTTTGAAAATGTAAGTATATTACATTTACTTGATCCTCTTTGTCTATTCTGCTCGTTGCCACTTCAAAGAATTCTAATAGATTTTTTCAGACATGACTTCCTCTTCGTGAAGCCAAGCTTCAAGAAGTGAATCAAGAAGTGTTTGATTATATTGCATATTTCTAAATACTTTGTTATTACATCATTTATCATAGACTCTAATATTTTCCCAATGACATAAGTTAAGATAACTGGCCTACAGTGCCAATGGGGCGGCACAGTGGTTAGCACTGCTGCCTCACAGCACCAGGAACCCAGGTTCAATTCCGGCCTCTGGTCATTGTCTGTGTGGAGTTTACACATTCTCCCCGTGTCTGCGTGGGTTTGCTCCGGTTTCCTCTCACAATCCAAAGATGTGCGAATTAGGTTGATTGGTCACGCTAAATTGACCCTAGTATCAGGGGGATTAGCAGGGTAAATATGTGGGATTATGGGAATAGGGCCTGGGTGGGATTGTGGTCGGTGCAGACTCAATGGGCCAAATGGCCTCCTTCTGCACTGTAGGGATTCTATGATAGTTACTTGTTTTTTGTCTTTCTCCTTTTTTGAATAAAGGTGTTACATTGGCAGTTATCCAATTCTCTGGAACTTTTCCAGAATTTCAGGATTCTTGGAAGATTACTACCAGTGCATCCACTATCACTGTCATTACTTCCTTTAATATCCTGGGATGCAATCCATCAGGGCCAGGGTATTTATCAGCCTTTAGCCCCAGTAGTTTCCCTAGTACATTTCCACTGGCAATTATTATTATATTTGTTTCCTCCCCCCATCTGCTCCTTGATTATTTAGTATTTTTGGAATGTGAACACTGACACAAAATATTTGTTTAACTCCTCTGCCATTTCCTGATTTCCCCATTATTATTTTCCCAATCAAATTCTCGAAATAAAGTTCACAATTCAGAAGGGAATTTTGAACAGTTAAGTAATTTACTAATATTCATGAATGATATAGCCATATAAGGATAAAGAAATGGGGTTAAACACAGATAACACCCACATTTGCAAAAGATGAGCTATCAAATCAGAAACAGAATAAAGATAGGGGATGGAACGAATGAAGATACATCCTTGGAAGGATTTCTCCATACTGTCCTCCAAATCATGATGTCCAACTGATCTAGATAAATGAAATCAAACCACGGGTAATGTCAAGAGTAAGCAGTAGCAATGAATGGCACATTGAATGTGCAAGATTAATTGGAAAGAGAATAGATGCAAATACATTGCTGACCATGGCCTCCAGTTTGACCATCTCCACTGCTGTGTTCCCTCTCTGTCAATTAGAATTATGATGTGGAGATGCCAGCGTTGGACTGGGGTAAACACAGTAAGAAGTCTCACAACACCAGGTTAAAGTCCAACAGGTTTATTTGGTAGCAAAAGCCACTAGCTTTCGGAGGTAAGTAGGAGTTCTGTTCACAAACAGGGCATATAAAGACACAAACTCAATTTACAAAATAATGGTTGGAATGCCCTGTTTGTGAACAGAACTCCCACTTACCTGACGAAGGAGCAGTGCTCCAAAAGCTAGTAGCTTTTGCTACCAAATAAACCTGTTGGACTTTAACCTGGTGTTGTGAGACTTCTTACTGAATTAGAATTATGGCATATTTGTTCTCAATATGACTTCACAGATAGATGAAGGTCAGAACTGCAATCAGTTGTTATAAAATAATAAATAGAAAAGAATGAGGAAATCAGAAGAATGTTTGCAGTGTAAAGTTCTCCTTCAATCATTTTGATTGGAAAGAAGTTCTTCAATCATTTTGATGGACAATAGATCATATTTTTAAAATCATTTGATCCCTCGCAGAAGGATTTCACAATGATCAGGAAATAGAAGCAATTGACACCAAGACCAGAGGCAGCGAACCCTCCTCTTCTTGTATTCTTCTTTCAGTTGCGTGACAATTTGTCCTGCAGTATCAGCTGAAACGCGAGGGAAAATAGGACCTGGTGGCAGTCGGCAGCACGGGGCAGAGGCAAGGAACAGCACCGAGCAGAGACAGCTGAGAAGCACCGAGCAGAGACAGGGAACAGCACCGAGCAGAGACAGCTGAGAAGCACCGAGCAGAGACAGGTGAGAAGCACCGAGCAGAGACAGGTGAGAAGCACCGAGCAGAGACAGGGAACAGCACCGAGCAGAGACAGGGAACAGCACCGAGCAGAGACAGGGAACAGCACCGAGCAGAGACAGGGAACAGCACCGAGCAGAGACAGCTGAGAAGCACCGAGCAGAGACAGCTGAGAAGCACCGAGCAGAGACAGCTGAGAAGCACCGAGCAGAGACAGGGAACAGCACCGAGCAGAGACAGGTGAGAAGCACCGAGCAGAGACAGGGAACAGCACCGAGCAGAGACAGGTGAGAAGCACCGAGCAGAGGCAGGGAACAGCACCGAGCAGAGGCAGGGAACAGCACCGAGCAGAGGCAGGGAACAGCACCGAGCAGAGGCAGGGAACAGCACCGAGCAGAGGCAGGGAACAGCACCGAGCAGAGGCAGGGAACAGCACCGAGCAGAGGCAGGGAACAGCACCGAGCAGAGGCAGGGAACAGCACCGAGCAGAGGCAGGGAACAGCACCGAGCAGAGGCAGGGAACAGCACCGAGCAGAGGCAGGGAACAGCACCGAGCAGAGGCAGGGAACAGCACCGAGCAGAGACAGGGAACAGCACCGAGCAGAGACAGGGAACAGCACCGAGCAGAGACAGCCGAGAAGCACCGAGCAGAGACAGGGAACAGCACCGAGCAGAGACAGCTGAGAAGCACCGAGCAGAGACAGGGAACAGCACCGAGCAGAGGCTGTCAGTCGGATCTAAAAGTGCTATCTAATCCTGTTCAATTCTCGGGAATTAACAATGGAAAATAAATGTATCGAGTGGCTAATTTACAAATAATCTGCTTTCCCAACTGGAAAACCTTCCGTGGGGAGGATGATTAGTGTTAGCAGTCCGACTACGTTTCAATTAGGTTCAGTTACGAAAACATAACAGACCCCTTTCCCGGCCCCACTGGTTCAATCAGTACAGTGCCTCAGAAATCTAGACGACTGTCCAGCTAATTCCTAAAAATCTCCTCCAGTGTAACAGATCAAAACATAGAAGAGTACAACAAACTACAATTGTAAATCAAAGCTTAAATCCTGGCATTCAATTCTAATTAGAGAATGCCTGGAGAAATAGACTTCTCTGTGAAATTATTCATTACTAATGTTTTCTCCATGCTGCCAATGAGAGCTGTATATGTAAATAAAAATGACCATTTATGATCAAAGTCCGCCTCCGTTTTAATACTGGAGAGTTACTTCACTTTTTAAAATGTGTATCTGATCGATTTGCTGCCTCCCTTGCTCTTCTTACTAAACTAGACCAGTCAGATTAGTCATGACAAACCCTTCTCCGATTGCAGTTGCAGCTGCTTAGAAATAATGGGTTATGTCTCGATTACAGTTTTGGGAAGGTGTTGAAATTAATCGCACAGCTATTGATCTACAACTCTCAAACGGTAAGAGTGTGTTCCTACCGATTAAGGCTGTTAATTGCTTTCAATTTGTGTATATTAAGAATGTTGACAATGTTGTTTATAAAATTTATTCCAGTTAATCTTGCTGCTCCACCCACATTTGTTCTCAATATGACTTCACAGATAGATGAAGGTCAGAACTGCAATCAGTTGTTATAAAACAATGAATAGAAAAGAATGAGGAAATCAGAAGAATGTTTGCAGTGTAAGTTCTCCTTCAATCATTTTGATTGGAAAAAAGTTCTTCAATCATTTTGATGGACAATAGATCATATTTTAAAAATCATTTGATCACTTGCAGAAGGATTTCACAATTATCAGGAAATAGAAGCAATCTGCAAAAGAGAAGGGAAGCAGTGTTTAAAGTAATGTTTTTATACCATTTTTATAAGTATCCTGGGTGGATTTAGAGCCATAGAGGTTTACAGCATGGAAATAGGCTCTTCGGCCCAACTTGTCCATGCCGCCTTTTTGTTTAACCACTAAGTTAGTCCCAATTGCCTGCGTTTGGCCCATCTCCCTCTATACCCATCTTACCCATATAATTGTCTAAATGCTTTTTAAAAGACAAATTTGTCCACTACTACCTCTGGCAGCTTGTTCCAGACACACTCACCACCCCCTGTGTGAAAAAATTGTCCCTCTGGACCCTTTTGTATCTCTCCCCTCTCACCTTAAACCAAAGCCCTCTAGTTTTAGATTCCCCTACCTTTGTGAAAAGATGTTGACTATCTAGCTGATCTATGCCCCTCATTATTTTATAGACCTCTATAAGATCACCCCTAAGCCTCCTAAACTCCAGGGGAAAAAGTCCCAGTCTATCCAGCCTCTCCTTTACTACTCAAACTATCAAGTCCCAGTTGCATCCTAGTAAATCTTTTCTACACTCTTTCTAGTTTAAAAATATCCTTTCTATATTAGGGTGACCAGAACTGTACACAGTATTACAATTGTGGTCTTACTAATGTCTTGTACAACTTCAAGAAGACATCCCAACTCCTGTATTCAATATTCTGACCAATGAAACAAAGCATGCTGAATGCCTTCTCCACCACTTTGTCCACCAGTGACTCCAGTTTCAAGGAGCTCTTTGTTCTATAACTCCCCCCCCTAATGCCCTACCATTAACTGAGTAAGTCCTGCCCTGGTTCGATCTACCAAAATACAACACCTCACACTTATTTAAATTAAACTCCATCTGCCATTCATCAGCCCGCTGGCCCAATTGATCAAGATCCCATTGCAATCCTAGATAACCTTCTTCACTATCCACTATACCATTAGTGTACAATTGCGGAAGGACATAGATAAGATGGTAGTCTGGGCAGATAGGTGGCAGATGAAGTTCAGTGTAGTAGTGATGCATTTTGGTAGGAAGAACATGGATAGACAATATAAATTCAGGGGTACAATGCTAATGGGGTGTAGCAACAGAGTGTATATGTGTATAGATTATTGAAGGTGGCAGATAGGTGGAGAGAGCAGTTAATAAAATGTACAGTATCCAGGGCTTTATTAAGAGGGGCAGGTAATACAAAAGCAAGGAGGTTGTGTTAAAATTATATAAGACATTAGTTAGACCTCAGCTGGAATATTGTGTACAGTTCCAGGTGTCACACTATAGGAATGCACAGGAGGGAGTGCAAAAGAGGTTTACAACAATGGTTCCAGGGATGAGAAACTTCAGTTATGAAGATAGATTGGAGAGGTTGGGACTGTTTTCCTTGAAGTGAAGAAGGCTAAGTGGAGATTTGATAAGAGATATTCAAAATCATGAGGGGTCTGGACAGAGTAGATAAGGGAGAAACTGTTCTCGCTTGTAAAAAGATCAAGAACGAGAGGGTGCAAATGTAAAGTGAGATGCAAAAGAAGTAAATGTGATGTGAGAAAAAATGTTTTCACACAATGGGTTTGGAATACACCGCCTGAAAGTGTGGTGGAGGCAAGTTCAGTCGAGGCATTCAAAAGGGCATTAGATGACTATTTGAAGAGAAGTGTCACAAGTAGGCTTACATTAACACTGCAGTGAAGTTACTGCAAAAATTCCCTAGTCGCCACACTCTGGCGCCTGAGGGAGATTTTAACTTGGCCAATGCACCTAACCAGCACATCTTTTGGCCTCTGGGAGGAAACTAGAGCACCTAGAGAAACACACGCAGACACAGGGAGACGTGTAAACTCCACACAGACAGTGACCCAAGCCGGGAATCGAACTCGAGTCCCTGGCACTGTGAGGCAGCAGTGCTAACCACTGTGCAACCGTGCCGTGGGGCAGACTATGGTGCTTTAACAATGATAACTTCTACGTGAAGCCAATAGGATCCGGTGCAGGCAACCTAGGCTAGTAAGTAGGCCGCACGAGTGGCCCGCCTTCATCTCAGTGAGCCACAAGATTGAAATCGGACATGTTCACCAACTATGGCCCTTGAATAAGATTAAGTACATTTAATTCATGTGACTCCAAACCAAAAGAGGTCACGAGATGTTCTTGGCAGGCAGGATTAAGGAGAATCCTAAGGCATTCTATTTATACGTTAGGAACAAAAGAGTTGTCAGGGAGAAAATCGGACCTCTCAGGGACAAAGGAGGGGAATTATGCTTAGAACCCAAGGGAATAGGGGAGATCCTAAATGAATGCTTTGCATCGGTATTCACGAAGGAGAGGGACGTGTTAACCGGGAGTGTCTCGGAGGGAGGTGTTGACCCGTTAGAGAAAATCTCCATTACAAGAGAGGAAGTGTTAGGTTTTTTAGGGAACATTAAAACTGACAAAGCCCCAGGGCCTGATGGCATCTATCCTCGACTGCTCAGGGAGGCAAGAGATGAAATTGCTGGGCCTCTGACGGAAATCTTTGTCACTTCTTTGGAAACGGGTGAGGTCCCTGAGGATTGGAGGATAGCGAATGTGGTCCCGTTGTTTAAGAAGGGTAGCAGGGATAACCCAGGAAATTATAGGCCGGTGAGCTTGACGTCCGTGGTAGGGAAGTTGTTGAAGAGGATTCTTAGAGACAGGATGTATGTGCATTTAGAACGGAACAATCTCATTAGTGACAGACAGCATGGTTTTGTAAGAGGGAGGTCGTGCCTTACAAATTTGGTGGAGTTTTTTGAGGAAGTGACAAAAACGGTTGACGAAGGAAGGGCCGTGGATGTCGTCTATATGGATTTCAGTAAGGCATTTGACAAAGTCCCACATGGCAGGTTGGTTAAGAAGGTTAAGGCTCATGGGATACAAGGAGAAGTGGCTAGATGGGTGGAGAACTGGCTTGGCCATAGGAGACAGAGGGTAGTGGTCGAAGGGTCTTTTTCCGGCTGGAGATCTGTGACCAGTGGTGTTCCGCAGGGCTCTGTACTGGGACCTCTGCTATTTGTGATATATATAAATGATTTGGAAGAAGGTGTAACTGGTGTAATCAGCAAGTTTGCGGATGACACGAAGATGGCTGGACTTGCGGATAGCGAAGAGCATTGTCGGGCAATACAGCAGGATATAGATAGGCTGGAAAATTGGGCGGAGAGGTGGCAGATGGAGTTTAATCCGGATAAATGCAAAGTGATGCATTTTGGAAGAAATAATGTAGGGAGGAGTTATACAATAAATGGCAGAGTCATCAGGAGTATAGAAACACAGAGGGACCTAGGTGTGCAAGTCCACAAATCCTTGAAGGTGGCAACACAGGTGGAGAAGGTGGTGAAGAAGGCATATGGTATGCTTGCCTTTATAGGACGGGGTATAGAGTATAAAAGCTGGAGTCTGATGATGCAGCTGTATAGAACGCTGGTTAGGCCACATTTGGAGTACTGCGTCCAGTTCTGGTCGCCGCACTACCAGAAGGACGTGGAGGCGTTAGAGAGAGTGCAGAGAAGGTTTACCAGGATGTTGCCTGGAATGGAGGGTCTTAGCTATGAGGAGAGATTGGGTAAACTGGGGTTGTTCTCCCTGGAAAGACGGAGAATGAGGGGAGATCTAATAGAGGTGTACAAGATTATGAAGGGTATAGATAGGGTGAACAGTGGGAAGCTTTTTCCCAGGTCGGAGGTGACGATCACGAGGGGTCACGGGCTCAAGGTGAGAGGGGCGAAGTATAACTCAGATATCAGAGGGGCGTTTTTTACACAGAGGGTGGTGGGGGCCTGGAATGCGCTGCCAAGTAGGGTGGTGGAGGCAGGCACGCTGACATCGTTTAAGACTTACCTGGATAGTCACATGAGCAGCCTGGGAATGGAGGGATACAAACGATTGGTCTAGTTGGACCAAGGAGCGGCACAGGCTTGGAGGGCCGAAGGGCCTGTTTCCTGTGCTGTACTGTTCTTTGTTCTTTGAGTATTTCATAATGAGTCATAGAAAATATTTAATCATTTATATATTAATAGAACTGTCATCAACTTCAAATGGTAAAAACAAATTGACACTTTGGACACAGAGGGAGTGCATGGCTCTCACACTAAGGTCGAAATATTCTGGCCGCACTTGTCCCAAAATCAGAAAATGGCACCTGAGGTCAACGTACTTTTGCATTGTCTGCCCCCTGCCCGCTATGATTCCCGTGGCGGGCACGACAGGAAAGTTCCCCCTCAATCTTTTATGGAATCAGCACGTACCTCACTTCACTTGCCTTTGCTTTATGTGTGTATCACTTCATTCATACTGGTAAGAGAAACGTTACGTGGACAGAAATCAGCGGAATGTGGCAACTCTGTACATGGGCAATGGTCAACAAAATGTCTCATGGGCTGTATGCAGAACCCTGGTGGCCACAGGTTGCCCACCACTGGTCCAGTGTAACAGTAAACTAATTCTCTTCAACCTCAGCCAGAGGGAGCTTGACTCCAGCACACATAATTATAATTTCCCCGAGTATTGTAAAGATCTGGGTGAGAACTCCTCAGAAATTATTCTCCAGTGGATTTTGCATATTTGAATTTTCAGAAGGCTTTTGATACAGTTTCACACAGGAGGTTAGTGAGCCAATTAGAAACATGCATTAGGGGATAATATAACAGCATGAATTAAGGATTGATTAACAGACAGAAACAGAGAGTAGGAATAAACAAGTCATTCTCAGGTTGGCAGGCTGCGACAAGGTGGGTGGCGCAAAGATCTGTTCTTGGGCTCTAGCTATTCACAATCTATATCAATGATTTGGATGTGGGATCCAATGTAATATTTCTGAGTTGGTGATGACACAAAACTCTGGTAATGTGAGTTGTGAGGAGGATGTAAAAAGGCTTTAAAGGGATTCAGACAGGCTAAGTGAGTGAGGACATGGCAAAGGCAATAATTGTTATCCACTTTTATCAATGTGCCTGCCTCAAAACTTTCTCAGACCACTGAACAGCTGGGATTCTGGAGGATACAGAGATTATAGAAACATAGAAAACTACAGCACAAAACAGGCCCTTCGGCCCCACAAGTTGTGCCGAACGTATCCCTACCTTTTAGGCCTATCTATAACCCTCCATCCTATTAAGTCCCATGTACTCATCCAGGAGTTTCTTAAAATACCCTATTGAGTTTGCCTCCACCACCACTGACGGCAGCCGATTCCACTCGCCCACCACCCTCTGTGTGAAAAACTTCCCCCTAACATTTCCCCTGTACCTACCCCCCAGCACCCTAAACCTGTGTCCTCCCGTAGCAGCCATTTCCACTCTGGGAAAAAGCCTCTGAGAGTTCACCCGATCTATGCCTCTCAACATCTTATATACCTCTATTAGGTCTCCTCTCATCCTACGTCTCTCCAAGGAGAAAAGACCAAGCTCCCTCAGCCTATCCTCATAAGGCATACCACTCAATCCAGGCAACATCCTTGTAAATCGCCTCTGCACCCTTTCAATCTTTTCCACATCCTTCCTGTAATGAGGCGACCAGAATTGAGCACAGTACTCCAAGTGGGGTCTGACGTATTTATTAACCTTGTGGGGAGCGCAGGGTAGATTGACCGGAATGTGACCTGGATTCCAGTGGTTAGGCCGAGAGATTAAACACAAAGCGGGGATGTATTCTCTGAGATTTCAGGCTGATTTTCCTGACATTAAGATGAAGAGGTGATGCTGACGGAGAGAATAAGAACATAAGAACTAGGAGCAGGAGTAGGCCATCTGGCCCCTCGAGCTTGCTCCGCCATTCAATAAGATCATGGTTGATCTTTTTGTGGACTCAGCTCCACTTACCCGCCCGCTCACCATAACCCTTAATTCCTTTACTGTTCAAAAATTTATCTATCCTTGCCTTAAAAACATTCAATGAGGTAGCCTCAATTGCTTCAGTGGGCAGGGAATTCCACAGATTCACAACCCTTTATGTGAAGAAGTTCCTCCTCAACCCAGTCCTAAATCCGCTTCCCCTTATTTTGAGGCCATGCCCCCTAGTTCTAGTTTCACCTGCCAGTGGAAATAACTTTCCTGCTTCTATCTTATCTATTCCCTCATAATCTTATATGTTTCTATAAGATCTCCCCCTCATTCTTCTGAATTCCAATGAGTATCGCCCCAGTCTACTCAGTCTCTCCTCATAAGCCAACCCTCTCAACTCCGGAATCAACCTAGTGAATCTCCTCCACACCCCCTCCAGTGCCAGTATATCCTTTCTCAAGTAAGGAGACCAAAACTGTGCATAGTACTCCAGGTGTGGCCTCACCAGCACCTTATACAGCTGCAACATAACCTCGCTGTTTTTAAACTCCATCCCTCTAGCAATGAAGGACAACATTCCATTTGCCGCCTTAATTACCTGCTGCACCTGCAAACCAACTCCTTGAGATTCCTGCACAAAGAGACCCAGGTCTCTCTGCACAGCAGCATGCTGCAATTTTTTACCATTTAATAATAGTCCATTTTGCTATTATTCCTACCAAAATGGATGACCTCACATTTACCAACATTGTACTCCCGTGGTTTCCCGTGGGGGGAATTCCAGGACCGAGGGGAATGTTGTGTAAAAACAAGGGACAGATCTCTCAGGAGCGAATTCGGGTTGTAGAAATTTGGGACTCTCTCCAGCAGGCAGTGATTGTTGCTCGATCGTTAATTCTAAACCTGAGATCGAAGATTTGTGTGAATCTGAGGAATGAGGGGACAGGAGGTTAGGTCACAGTTCAGCTATGATCACATTGAGTGGCAGAAAGGGCTGGATGGGCAGAATGGCCTCCTCCTAGTCCTGTGTTCCTCAGTTTTCTAATTGGAGAAATATTTTGGGGGGTGGGGGTGTATTTCTAGGACTCCGGAGAAAGATTTGGGGGGGGGGGGGGGAGGAGCATACACATTATGGAGCATACACAGCAGAATATTTCCTGTGCTTGTTACTGGGTTGTCAAGCAACCATTCCTGGTGGGGAAATTTAGCAGGAGGCTGGGAAGAACCCATTTTAGTTTATTTAAACAGCCCCATTATGCCCTTAGTCATATTGAAGGGGCATAAATCTGGATCTCCACCCACGTTTCTTTACTTTTGCAACAAGGGAAAGCTCAGTTTGTTGGAGCAAAGGCCTGGAAAATTAGCCTTGTAATATTTTGCAGCATTCTGAATTGATTTTACAACTGCCTGCTACAATGAGTGCAAAACAAAATCCTGAAATGAACCTTTCCTTTTTTTAGGTAACAAATCCACAATGGACCCCAGTGAAGTTGCCAAGATGTCGTTCGAGTATTTTCAACACAACGGTGTAACATTCGTTTCAATGATTCACTCTATTGAACATCTTGAATGGGTGAAAGATTTCAAAATGGATCCAGATATTCCGCTCCTTGTCAGTTATCCCAAATCTGGTAAAAAAAAAATAGTCATAATAGAGTAAGATTATACCGAGAGATACTACAAATTAATTTTTAAAAAACTTTTTAATGTATATTTTCTCCTTTTTAGTTTTCTCCCTCCTATTTGTGAACCACCATTTGCTGTGCAGTTTTCACAGACTTCTGTTGAGTGTGCAATAAAAGTGTATATAACATACAGGCTCTTTACATATTGATAAATCATTTTAAAAAATGATTTTGTTGCCTATGGCTTGCATGGTATGCACACTCCCTAATTTTAAATGGAGCCATATAAACTTTCAGAAAACTCTGATTTGACCCATGGTCTATGCTAGGTTGGGTGATCACAATTGGAGTAATTGTAGTGCTGTCTCGGTGCTGATTTTTTTTTTGCCAGCTGAGACAGCATGTGCCGGTCAGTGATAGGGAGCACTTTACAAGTGCCAAGGAATTAACATCTCCTACAAGAGAAGGAAACTGATCATAGAATCATAGAAAGGTTACACCACCGGAGGCCATTCAACCCATCATCTCTGCAAGAGCAACTCACCTAGTCCCATTTCTCCTTTTTCCATAGCCCCGCAAAACTTTACTCTTTAGATAATGATCCCATTTTCTTGTGAAGCCTTCAATTGAATCTGCTTCCAACCCCATCTTTGGCATTACAGTCCAAATCTTTACCACTTGCTGTGTAAAATAGTTTTTTCACATATTGTTATTGCTTTATTTAATTAAATCATGGGACATGGGAGTCACTGGCTGGCCAGCATTTGTTGCCCACCTCCAGTTGTCTTTGAGAAGGTGGTGGTGAGCAGTCTTCTTGAAACGCTGCAGCCCACGTGCTGTGGGTTGACTGACAATGCCGTTAAGGAGGAAGTTCTAGAATTTTGTCCCAGCGACTGCGAAGGAACAGTGATATATTTCTAAGTCAGAATCGTGAATGACTTGGGGGTAAACTTGCAGATGGCGATGTTCCCATGTATCTGCTGCCTTTGTCCTTCTAGACGGAAGTGGTCGTAGGTTTGAAAGGTGCTGTCTAAGGATCTTTGGTGAATTGCAGCAGTGCATCTTGTAGATAGTACACACTGCTGCTACTGAGCATCACCGGTGGAGGGAGTGGATGTTTGTAGATGTGATGCCAATCAAGCGGGCTGCTCTGTCCTGGATGGTGTCAAGCTGCTTGAGTGTTGTTGTAGCTGCACCCATCCAGGCAAGTGGGGAGTATTCCATCATATTCCTGACTTGTGCCTTGTAGATGGTGGACAGGCTTTGGGGAGTCAGGAGGTGAGTTACTTGTTGCAGTATTCCTAGCCTCTGACCTGTCTTGTAGCCACTGCATTTATGTGGCGAGTCCAGTTGAGTTTCTGGTCAATGGTAACCCCAATCAGTGTTCTCTGGTTCTTGATCCTTTTGCTAACATAAACAGTTTTGCCCTGCCTACTCTTACCAGAGCTGTCATGATTCTGAATAGCTCAATCAGACAGGGATCAAAATGTTTTTTTGCAGAGTGCAAGTTTTTGATTTTAAAGGGTTCCTTATTTTATTCTCATAGCCCCTTTATTAGGTGATGCAGTCACGAAGTGATAATTTTTGTATTTGTATTTTTTATGGATTTCCTTCTTCAGATAGATTATCGAGTCATTTGCCTTTATCCATTTTGGTCACTTTGATTGAAGGATAACTGTTGGCCTGGACGCTGAGGGAAGTTCCTTACACCTACTTGAAAACTGCCGTGGTGTCAATTGGGTTCACTCAGGCAAACAGATGAGGTTTTGGTTCAACGGCTTATCTGAAAAACAGTCCTTGGAATTTTGAAATCACCCAACATCGCAATGAAGTGCCAGCCAAGATGATGCACTCTGGAATGAGACTTGAACACACAACTTTCTTACTCTGAAGCCAAAGCGCTACCAGAAAAGTTGAGTGTTCTCCTGAGAACATAGTTTGTAATAAAAGAGAATGTAAATTCTTGACATTTGTTGACAACTTTAAAATAGGAAGTAGTAGTAGTAGAGAAACATCAAACAGAAAAGATTTAGTTCAGTACTTGGGCATATTTGGAAAATGGGCAAAAGTTAAATTAAAAACGCTGAAAGTTTAAAACCCAATATAAAAGAACAAATACATTTCATCTCTCTGTCTCGCACCTTTAGTCTAATATCAACATGTTGGGGTTTACCATTGACCAGAACCTGAACTGGGCTAGCCATATAAATATTGTGTCTACAAGAGCAGGTCAGAAGCTGGGAATTTTGTAGAGAATAACACACCACCTGTCTCCCCAAAGCCTACAAGGCATATGTCAGGAGTGTGATGGAATATGCTCCACTTGCCTGGATGAGTGCAGCTATATCAACACTGAAGGAGCTCAGCACCATCCGGGACAAACCAGCCTGCTTGGCTGGCACCCCACCACCACCTTCAACGTTCACTCCCTCCACCACCAACAGTGGCAGTACTGTGAGTTGCTGCAGTGCACCTACAAGATGCAGTGCAGCAACTCACCAAGGCTCCTTTGACAGCACTTTCCAAACTGCCAGCTTCTACCACCTCCAATAAGAACAGCGGATGCATGGGAACACCACCACTTGGAAGTTCCCCTACAAGCCAAATACCATCCTGGCTTGGAACAATATCGCAGTTCCTTGACTGTCATCTGATCAAAATCTTGAAACTCCGCCCATTCAGGACAAGATGCCTCTACCATTGGCACACATTGGCTGCAGTGTGTCTCATTTAAAGATGCACTACTACTTGCCAAGGCTCCTTCACCAGCACTTTCCAAATAGCAACCGCCACGATCTAGAAGGACGAGAGCAGCAGACACATGAGAACATCAAGTTTTTCTCCAAGCCACACACCATCCTGACTTTGAACAATATCGTCATTCTTTCACTGTCACAAAGTCAATATTCTGAACTCCTTCCATAACAGCACTGCTGGTTAATCTACACAACATAGATGGCGTTGGCCATGCTAAATTCTCCCTCAGTGTACCCGAACAGGCGCCGGAGTGAGGTGACTAGGGGATGTTCACAGTGACTTCATTGCAGTGTTAATGTAAGTCTACTTGTGACATCATAGATTACAGCAGTTCAGATTGGTAGCTCATCCCACTTTCACGAGGGCATTTAGGAATGAGCAATGAACAAATATGTAAAAAAAAAAAATCACATTTAAGCCTCAAACTGTTCTTGCCCAATGTCAACAGAATTTCCTTCTCAGTGAAAGATTAACAGTTTTATGGAATTTTGCATCCTGTGCCCAGGAATCAAGTCAGTTATGAAAATCCTGTGGCTCCATTTGTGATCAGCTCATTCAGAACAGACCATGGATTATAATAGTGTTTATTGCAAGTTGATATACTCCATTCAAAACTAGGCAGTACAAGTACAAGTACCAACCAAGCCATGGGGGAAACAAAATTCATGCTTTATGATATAATGATGAAGAAAAGACTGAATTAAAATGTATTTTTGCAGCACAGTCAATTCTGAAGATATTCAATGCACTAAGAGATTTAAAACAAGAGTTGTAGGATTCACACAATCTGAAGCCTCATGCCTTCCTTCAATATCTAAATATGTTACTTTAATAGATCGAGGGCGACCCGATGTGACTTGAATCAAAGGCTTTATTGCCAAATAACATACAATATACAACAAGGTCAGACTGCTCTACTCAACTCCCTGGCTTCAATTGCAAGCCTCTACTCAACCCATGGAACATTCCCTCCTGCCGATTTAACTTCCTCTTTTGTGATCTCTCATTCCCTCTGAAGAAACCAAAACTGTCAATCAGACTTAGAGTCAATGTAAGTGAGGGGTCCGGGGTGGGGGGGGGGGGGGGGGGCGGGGTGCTGAGGTTGGGCCTGAGTGGGGAGAGGTGTTGAGGATGGGAGGTCTTGAGTGGGGGGGGGGGGGGGGGGGGGAGGGTGTTGGGGGGGGGGGGTGGTTGTCGGGTCAACCTCTTCTGTGCGGTGGCAGGGGAGGAGTTGACCCGTTATTTGTGGGTAGTGGGGGAGGATGTCTCTCTTTAATGAAGGGTTGGTGCTGCTTCTCTGGTGTCATGGGGCAGCACGGTGGCACAGTGGTTAGCACTGCTGCCTCACAGCGCCAGGGACCCAGGTTCAATTCCCGGCTTGGGTCACCGTGGGAGTTTGCACGCTCTCCCCGTGTCTGTGTGCGTTTCTTCCGGTTGCTCTGCTTTCCTCCCACAGTCCGAAAGATGTGCTGGTTAGGTGCGTTGGCCATGCTAAATTCTCCCTCAGTGTACCCGAACAGGCGCCGGAGTGTGGCGACTAGGGGATGTTCACAGTGACTTCATTGCAGTGTTAATGTAAGTCTACTTGTGACACTAATAGGTAAACACTGTGGGAGCATAATTTCATTTTTTTGGTGGGAGGGGCACCATGCACATCCCTGAAAAGCGTGACTGGCCAGCGGGTTCCCCGAGATAAGCTCATTTGCATCTTTTAGGTGGATGAACTCCATCTGACAGATACTGCCAGCACCAGCTGTTTTCCTGCTGGTGTGGATGGGCACTTAGCCTGAAAAGGGGTGAAATTCGCCTTGATTTTCCTTCCTGAATCAGGATTTTTCTTACGAGAGGCTTGCCTAACCTCTACCCTCCACCAAATTTGGGAATATGTCCAATTGTATTCTGAAACGGCATCACATCAGTAACTCAGCTGGCATTATCCCTGTGGTCATATTTGGTGTGGTGTTATATGATATTAGAAAACTGGCTATCTGTAAAGAAAGGGGTCTGTTTACTTGGTTTTTTTAAATGATTGTTTAAAGGTTTGTACCACGCGCCCTGCCAGTCCATTTAATGTTGGGTGGCAAGATGCTGACCTCATATGGCACTGGACCACTGGTTGAAGCTGGCGCTGCTGTTCTGGTCCACCCGAGTCTATGGTAAAGGAGAGCTGGACATGGACCGGATTGAGTGGCATCAGCTAAATGGCTTCCTTGTTGGTCTCTTGAGTGGTGACGGGGAAGGTAGCACTATGCCTCTGACTTGAAGGTGATCATAGCCAGATTCTACATCAATGGCAGCAGAGAAGCACTGCTGAGGTTCCAGAACTTCTTAGTCCTCCGGGGCAGGAAGTATGCTGCGTGCTTCTTGCAGTAAACCACAAGGCAGTGTGGCTCCTGGAGGGGTGGGAGGGGCGGGGGGGGGGGGGGGGGGGGGGTGCGGTGGTGATAATTGTGATGGGGTGGCTACCTTTTCAATTTCAGCTGGAGATTTTGGGGGTCAAGGAGCCTGTGCCGGGCCTATTGTTGCACCTAAACAATCCCGAGAAGGGCATAGTGCTTCACTTTAAGAGTGCCAACACTTCCCTGACTTCCTTGAACAAAAGTCCACTCATCTCCACTCCATTGACATGGGCAAGTACATCGTCTTCTGTGTGGGGAGGATTTTAACTGCACCCTTGGAACTGGGAGCCGCCTGAATACCCAGTGCCACATGGCAGCAGAGATGAAATTAAGGGACCTAATCCTGTACCTCAACTTGGTGGATGTCTGGCGACGTCTCCATCTTAACTCCAGTGTTTTCACTTACATGAGGCCTGGAGTTGGAGCGTCCAGAATTGACCCCATTCACATTTCAAAGACATACGTGTCTTGCATTCTGTTGGCTTCTGTGCAACAGGTGCTATGCTCGGGCCACCATCTGGTGTGGGCGAATCTCGTTCTGCTTTGCACTCGGGCGGAGTCCACATACTGGCACTGCTGCTGGAGGATAAGTGGTTCTTCCACTTGTTTTGTCGTTTCTGGGTTACTTGGAGAAGGAACCGTGGAGACTTCCCTCCTTGTGGCTATGATAGGACGTGGGCAAGACTCAAGATTGTGTCTTCTGTCAGGATTATGCGACATAGAGGCAGAAATCCAGGGTCCAGGCTTTGGAGGAGATACTTGACCTGGAGTCACATTTCAGTCAGCTCAATGAGGACCCAGCCAGCGACGTGTGATCGCTACCCTACTCCCTTGGACAGCCTCTCCAGGGACAAGGCCCCAGGCTGGTTGGGCTGACTGTGGAGCTCTTTAGGACATTCTTGGAAATCCTGGAGAATGACTACGTGGTGGTTCTGGGTGAGGGTATTGTGACCGAGGAGATGCCCGTTTCGTGCCACAGGCCCTTTATTTCCCTGTTGCCCAAGAAGAGAGATCCCCACCTGCCAATAAAACCTGCATCCAGTCTCCCTCCTCAGCATGGATTGCAAAATCTTCACCAGGGCAATGTCCTTCTGCCTTGGCATTGTGCTCGACCACGATTCACCCTGACCAGCCATACATGGTCCCAGGCTGGACCATTCACGATAACATCCACCTGGTCCAGGACCTGATTCACCATTCCCAGAGGAATTGGAATTCTGTCTCTTGAACAGAAGGCCTTTGATCTGGTGGATCACCAATACTTATCTGAAACTCTGGGCATTTGGGATTGGGACGCAATTTGTTGCCTGAATCTAACAGCAGGCAGTCGAGAAGGCAAATGGTATGTTGGCCTTCGTAGTGAGAGGATTTGAGTACATGAATAGAGATGTTTTACTGCATTGTACAGAGCATTGATGAGGGCACACCTGGAGTATTGTGTGCAGTTTTGGTGTCCTTATCTGAAGGAGGGTGTCCTTGCTATTAGAGGGAGTACAGTGAAGGTTTACCAGGCTGATTCCTGGGATGGCAGGTCTGTCATATGAGGAGAGAATAAGTCGGGTAGGATTGTATTCATTGGGGTTCAGAAGAGTGAGAGGGGATCTGAGAGAAACTTATAAAATTCTAACAGGATTAGAGGATTAGACAGAATGGATTCAGCAAGAATGTTCCCGATGGTGGGTAAGTCTAGAACTAGGGGTCATAGTTTGAGAATAAGAGGTAAACCTTGTAGGACTAATGTGAAGAGAAATTTCTTCTTCCAGAGACGGGTGAATGTGTGGAATTCGCTATCAGAGATAGTAGTTGAAGCCAAAATGTGTGATTTCAAGAAGAAATTAGATATAGCTCTTGGGGCGAAAGAGATCAAGGGATATGGGGGAACGCGGATCAGGATGTTGAATTTGATAATCAGCCATGATCATAATGAATGGTGGAGCAGGCTCGAATGGATTTACTCCTGCTTCTAGTTTCTATGTGAGGAGTGAAGTACAAGTCACCGGGTGCCCATCCCTTGTACTGTTGTGAAACATATTGTTCAAATTGCGCAATGACATGACCAGATGACCCAGTGTAGGGGGATGATTTTGACGAGAAGTCTTTATAATGGCATGCAAAAATATTGAAATGTTGTTACCAACCTTCCCTGTCGGTAAATAAGGTCTGCCATTGATGGTGTTATCGGGCGTTTAATTTAAACACCTTGCAAGCATTCCAGTTTAATGAGACAAACAAGTACAATAATTGACTCTTTAATTCAATACTTCTGGTACCAACTCAAACATCAATAGTTTCAACTCATTAACTCTTTTAAAGATTAAACTAACTCTTTTACTGAACTTTAACACTTAACTGAACATCAGCTCTCAACTGAACTTTAACTCTAACTGTACATTAACTTTAACTATTTAACTGAAAATAGATGCTACCAAGTTTAGGAAAAACCTTGGCCTAGAAATATCCTCGATGTAGAATCTATTTTCTTCTCTGAGGGAAATTCCTTCAGGGCACGTGCTTTTTCCGATGGTTAGTCTCTATAGAGTTGTCGCTGGCAAACTAAGGACTGTATGTCTTTTAGCCACAAATCCTCCACTTGCTTCCAGAAGATTCTCTGTCATCCAGCCAACTGTGTAACCAGAAACTGCTTGAATATCCAATGAAATTACTTGCAAACAATGCCATTACGCTTAGTTCAAACTGCATATTCCACGCATAATGGCAATAAATGGAAGCTACAATGTCTGAGTCAAATGTTAGCAACTTCCCTTATTTGGTCAACTCAGGCAGCTTCAGATCATATCTCCCAGACCAGAGCCTTATTCAGAGCAACTTTATGACCTGCATCTGGTTTTAATTATAAGTTGGCCAAAAAAATCCCAGCATGCTCAACTCTCAGCCAGAATAGCCATTTTAAAGTCACTATTGGCATTATTGCTGTTAAATCATTGTTGTAGCCGTTCTTTCTCTGTCCACAATGGCCAGAGCACACAATCATGATCTGGAAACTGACCTTCATTAATGGTGTTGCATTTCAGCAGTAATCCTTGGAAAATGTAGAAGGAACTTGAAAGTTAATGGGAAGGATTTTCCGGCTGCGCTCGCCCCGAAACCGGAAAATCCTGCCTGAGGTCAACGGACCTTTCCATGGTCCACTCCTCGCCCGCTGATTCCCGTGGTGGGAGGAATGGGAAAATTCACCCCAATGAGTCCAGCATACAGTAAATCCTCACTATAGGTCATAATTTTGCTTGAAGTCATTCTGTTTTAATCTTATTTATTTTTCGGGTCTTTAAAAAATATATATTGCCATTTTTGATTATATGTCATGTGCACTCCGCCTCCTCCCCCCAGATTGGGAAAGGGGAGAGAGAGGCTGAGGGGAGAGGGAAACAGAGATAGAGTGGAAAAGGACAGAGACAGTGAGAAAGCAGAGAGAGATATAGAGACAGACAGACAGAGGAGGAGTGAGGGAAAGACAGAGTAGTAATGGAGAGAGAAAGCGAGAGTGTGGGGAAGGCAAAAAATCATAAGAGACCTGAGCTTCACTACTCTGCTTATTTGGGTGATTTAGTGTTATCTAATTCCAATGTATATAGTATTTCTGTTACATTCAGTGATTTATTTTGCACATTGGCCTATAACTTCCAGCCCGAATCTTGGTTTGACTTGATTGTGCCCCGCACATGGGTGTCAGGACAACATGGAAGTTCTGGTGCATGCACATGTGTGCTGAAAGAGCGCCAAGTTTGAACTTCCGATTCGTATTCGGAAAGATGCCGGTACGGAAGCGCTGAGCTGCAATCTCCCCATAACTTATGTCACTTGCGCTGATGATAAGTGAGTTTCTGCCCTTATTTGAACTCGTTTTTTTCTAGCTGCAGCGAGTAGAGGCAGCAGTCATTCTTTGGGTAGATTTTTCTGTAAATGTTTTTTAAAAATGTTTAACATATTTGTAATACACAGAAAGTGAAAGAAAACTTAAGAAAAAAAAATACAACTTTGTCATGACAACTAATTCCACTAAAATTCATTTATAACAAGGTGATGTTAGTGTCTGGAATAAATTTCAGCTGAAAAGCATTTGGATTTTGATATTTATTTTAAGCAGTGTTTAACCCGATTTTAAGAGTCTCTCTGATGTAACGTTGATCATTATGCAACTTGGCTAGTTCAAATGCTTTAAGAAAGTGTATTCCTTAAGATGATATATGCAAGTCTCCTGTAAGCCAATGTGAATATCTCTCTGATAGGTATTACAGAATCTAGTGCAGATATTCTTTCACCGCTGGTATATCACGCTTTTAGCTTGGCTTCTTAACTGAAGTTCTTTTTGAGACTTTGACGTAGGCATGGAAGGGTCAGGCTACATGTAAAATCCAAACCCTTCCCTTCCCCCTCCCTCCTTTCCTCCTCTCCCCATTCCCCCTCTCCCCATTCCCCCCTCCCTTTGCCCCTCATCCTCCTTCACTTTTTTTTACGAAACAACAGAACTGTTGTGTTAATATATAAAAATATTTTATTGATTGTTGCTAGAGAAAAAATATTTTTTGTAAGAAATTTGATGAGGCAACTAAACAAAATATCATAGTGCAGCTGCAATGGTAAAATGTTTAGTTAAATGTTAACATGGTATTAAAGTTTTGTATTTCTAACATTATTCTTGTTAATAAATATTTTCCAGTAAACTACAAAATGCTACTAAAGCTTTATTAAAACAAAACATTTAAATACGAAATTATACAAATTCTTTATTGAAACGGAACAGTTATAAATGAAGTAGGCAAGGCAGAAGAATACTAATGATAAACACATTTAAATTTTCCATAGCCCAAAATGTGGGCCGGAATTCTCCTTAAAAAAAACTCGAAGGGCGGGATTTTATGGCCTCGCTTGGGTGAGATCGTAAAATCTTGCCCGAGGGCAACGGAGATTTCCGTTTTGCGAGCCTCGCCTGCCCCGACTCATGAGGCAGTAAAACTCCGACCTAAGTGTCAAATTCACGGGAAAACTGGATTATTCACGTTGGTTTTTTCAGTGGGAGTTCAGACTAGAATTTCCCACACTCTGTGCACTGTAGAGGCCACCAGCGTGAATATCATTAAATTTCAGGGGGCGGAGCCTATTCCCACCCAAGAGGCTGAAACCAGCAGGTCTCTGCGCATGCGCAGTGGCCCCGAACTGTCAGCCTTCCATTTGTGCCAGCTCAATCGCTGGGAACTCCGCAGTGCTGCCCCTCTGATCCCCCAAAGGCAGACCCCCCCCCCCCCCGCCTCCCCACAATGCAGACATCCCCTCCGGCACACCACCCCCCAACCCGCCCCGATTGCTGGCCTTCCTCCTGCCCTGATCGGATCCTAATGCAGAGTGGCAGTGGGACCCCCCCCCCATCCCATTGTTTGCCCCATCAAGCCCCGTCCCTCATTAGGCCCCACCCACTTGGCACTGCCCTATGCCCGATGGGCAATGCCAAGGTGCCCCAGGCATGGGCACTTTGCCCCTTGGGCAGTGCCAGGGACCACAGGCTGGCACTGCCAGGGTGCCCATGCCCAGGAACCTCCCCCTCTCCCCCACCACTTGACCCCCTTCACTCCAGTGAGGTCGTCCCGACTGTAAACCGCGCTAGAGTGAAACACTCTGGCGGCGTGGGAAAGGCTAGTGGACCTGAAGAATTCAGTCCCGGGCCCACTAATTACATTTAAATTATATTAAAATTACTTACCTGGTCTTCCCGTCGGTTTCCAGCACAGATCTGACGGGGCCAGAAATCTGGCACCGGGAGATGCGCTCGTGGCGGGAACGCATGCGTGAATCCCGCGCATGCCCAGCCGTGAGATTCTCCCACCCCGCTGTGCTAGAAATGTAGCGCGGCGGGGTGGGAGAATCGCCCCCTTGAACTCTCCTTTGCTCAATCTATTGCAGATATCCAAATCATGGTCCAAGAAGTTCTGACCTCTCATTGTGCCAATTAAATTTTCAGTTTTCACATTGTAAATTAAAACATACGAACACTTATAAGCATGCCTAATGTAAAGTTAAATGCAGATTTAAGCAGTAGTTTCACAGATTTAGAATATTCTAAATTAAAACATACTTATAAGCATGCCATGCATAAAGACATAACAATATAATGCAGATTTAAATAGTTTCACAAATTTAGGACAAATAACAAAACCTATTCATACATTGAATAATACTCATCTTCAATCATGAAAATGATAAATACTTTTTAAATGAGCCAATAACAATAGGATTAACTACTTAAAATAAATAGTAAAAGAAAAGCTTCAACAACCTTTTATGACAGCAGGGAAATCTTTCTCTGTTTTCAATGCAAAACTGCTGTTTCCAAACTGGACCTCAGTGGGCATTCCAGTCTGGCCGCTTCATAAGAGAGTGTGGTTTGAGGCCTCTTGCATCATGTTGGGCCTGGGGAGATGGTTCCACTGAAGGCCAAAGGTTGCTGCTCCCATTGGGAGTTCCGGCACAATTTTTCAGGGCAGGTAAGTACGCAAAAATTTATTTTATTTCTGGCAGCCCACAGCTTTCCGCCGATGATCGGATATTATGGGTCATTATTCTAGCTAGGTATGCAATGTGCTGCGGACGTACGGCACAGCATTTCAACTTCACACTTTTTTTTCCAGGCAAGAAATGTCCGAAGGGACCTAACTCAGGCTTTAACACCTATTCCTATGGAAACCCACGATTTACTTAACTATTGTTACACTTAAAGTCACGGTGTTCAAGGGCACAACCACAAATTTAAGTGAGAACTGACTGTAAACTATTTTGTTCAAGTATTTTGAACACCATTATATTTCGACCACTTAATAGTGGGCAGTGTGCTCCTGGTACTTTCAGAGCAATGATATTTCCCCAAGTGTTCTGACTTTCCTGCTTTGAGTGCATCTATGCACCACTGGGCAGCCTCCCCTTGTAACCACAGAATTGTTCTTTTTGTGATGATATTGCAATTAAAACTGAACTGAAACAGAAGTCTTACTCATAGGGTAGAAAGAAATTACACACAGACTTGAAGTTCCCACACCAACATAAAGTGCCATTTTTCAACCAGCTTTTGACCAGTATTTATTTTATTTTTCAGGAACTACTTGGCTGCAGCAGATCATAAGTCTGATTTTAAGCAATGCCAATGATACTGGTGAAAAATTCAAGAACCTCTATGCTAAAGCCCCATGGATAGAGTATCCTTTATTCAAGACAGTTTCCCGTGACTATCAGCTGTTGACAACACATTTAAACTACCACATGGTTCCAAATATTGTGAAAAGCAAAATGATCAAGGTGCGCTTTAAACAAGCTTTAAATAAAATTGAAATGTAATGAGTTACTTGATACATTGATATTGCTACCTCTGCCTATATTGACAAATCTATTTTTCAGAAATAATTACACACTTGGTGAATTATTATGTTCAAATTTACAGAAAAGAAACTCTGATCATACTGCTAATATTCGTGATTTTTTTCAATGTAATACATTTTATTCTTGAATAATGAAAGCTGCTACTCATGCTATTGTGGCTACATCGGTGGGCGGGTGATTTTCCAGACTCACTGCGCCTGGCACAGATTGCGTCAATCCCAGAAAATTGCATGCAGGCCTAAAAACGGCTTTTGTGCCCGGCGCCAAACAGTTTACAATCATCCTGGTCCCTTTCTAGAGGTGCAAACCAGATCCGAGCGTGAGGCTAATTAGCATGAGATTGATTGGATTTCAGCACGAGATCACTGCCCGCTTCCAGAGTGTTCCCATCTCTCCAGTCTGCTGTAGGAGGCAAGCAGGAAATTGCAGGGGCTCTGGCACAAAATGTTTAATTCTTCTCTGGCCACGGGAAAAATGCCTGAGAACTAGAGGAGAGCTAATGTGGTTCCACTTTTCAAGAAGGGTGGTAGAGATGAACTAGGGAATTACAGACCACAGAGTCTTATGTCAGTGCAGGGTAACAATTAGAGAGAATTCTGAAGGAGCGAATTAATCTCCACTTGCAAATGCATAAATTGCTTAGGGATAATCAGCATGGCTTTGTTAGAGGGAGGTTATGCTTAACAAATGTAATAGAATGTTTCAAAAAGGCGATCGAGTGTGTGGATGAGGGAAGTGCAGCTGATGTAGTTTATATGGATTTTAGCAAAGCCTTTGCCAAGATCCCACAAGACTGATTGAGAATCATTGAATCCCTACAGTGCAGGAGGCCATTCAGCCCATTGAGTCTGCACCAACAACAATCCCACCCAGGCCCTATCCTTGTAACCCCACGTATTTACCCTGCAACTCCCCCTGATACTAAGGCAATTTAGCATGGCCAATCCACCTACCCCGCACATCTTTGGACTGTGGGAGGAAACTAGAGCACCTGGAGGAAACCCACGCAGACATGGGGAGAATGTGCAGACTCCATACAGACAGTCACCCGAGGCCGGAATTGAACTGTGAGGCAGCAGTGCTAACCACTGTGCCACCATGCTGCACATTAGCTATGCTGTTTAAAATGGAATGTTTGTCTTTAAACCCATTTAGCTAACACGAATACATAAACAATAACCAACCATAAAAATACATTAACCATTAAAATAATACATACCAAACAAAAACTTAGAACTTTACAAAAAGCACTAACCACATGAACCACTTAAACAAAGTTCTGAAACAATTTGCCACTTGTCCCTTAAAATTTCAATCAGGATGTCATCTACATCATAGGATCTTGCATTGCAGAGTTACGATGTCAACCATCAATACCTAACCAAGGAGGAGATTGTTTCAAAATGGAAGCATCTGGCTGTATGTCAAATAATTCCATTTTAAGGCCATTATTGGCCAATTAACATTCATTTTCCCAGTTAAAACTGGCCCAATTATCTGTATTTTTATGCCAATATTGAATTCATTTGGGCTGTAAAGCATAGATGAGAAGCAGGAATTTTATACGCACTGGGCTTGGGACAAATGAGGTAAAAAAAATGTGAAATGCAACACACATTCACTGAGAATTGTTGAGGTATTAGAGTCTGAAATAGACAGAAATATCAAGAAGTTATGTTGCAACATAAGCAGGAGTGAGGGGGGCATCAGGGGTAGTTTATAGGTCAGTATTTTTGATGGTTAGTATTAAGATAGTTTTAAGTCAGTGGTTCCCAAACTTTTTTCACTGGGCCGCACTTTTGGAATAAAAATTTGCTCGCGCCACACCGAATTTTTTATTGATAAGAAATACATTCAAAAACAAAAAAAAACAACTCCTAGCAGTGCTTGATTCATAACATAGAACACAACTACTTTATAATATGATCATGGGACATCCAGAAAGTATAAAACAATGCTTGTTTAAACCATGTTTAAATGTGTGGTGACCCACTGTAATTACATGTGTATGTCTGGACACACCTATGCTGCACCTGGCCCGAGACTCCTCCCTTTCCACCTGAGACTCCTCCCTTTCCACCTGAGACTCCTCCCTTTCCACCAGAGCGAGGTATAAAGGTGATGGTTCCTCCTCCTCGCCTCAGTCTGGGCCAGGTTAGCTACAAGGGTGTGCTCCTGTTCTTTGCAAATAAAAGCCTATTATTTCACTCACTCGCTGGAGTCCTCGCATCGTAATTGATAGTGCATCAATTTTATTTGCAAAGAAAAAAAACCAGAATGGAGCAACTTCTAAAGCCTGGATCCGCAAGCTCTGGGAGCCGCCAACAGCTTCAATCACTGGCTGAAGTGCTTTGAAGCCTTCCTCGGAGCCTCCACTGCCGTCCGGTCCGAGTCAGACAAGCTGCACGTGCTCAACACCCGGGTAAGCGACGCAGTTTATGCCACCATCTGTGACGCAGAGACGTACAGGGACGCGCTAGAGCTCCTAAAGAGCCAGTACAGCAAACAGACAAATGAAGTCTACGCCAGGCACTTTCTGACTACCTGAAAACAGCGGCCGGCAGAATCAAGCGCACAGTTTCTCCGCGAACTACGGGTGCTCGGCAGGGCCTGTAACTGCAAGGCTGTATCCGCTGCGCAGTACACGGAGGACTTAATCTGCGATGCCTACGTTACGGGCATCGCGTCCAACTATATTCCTGCGCCTGCTAGAGCAAGGTGGGCTAGATCTACCAAAAACTGTGACACTCGCTGAATTCCTAGAAGTGGCATCCCGTAACCTCGAGGCCTACGCACCCGACCACGCGACATCGTGGGCCTCACGGCCACTATCACCCCAGTACCTAGGAGGGCCACAGACTTATGCCACACAGCGCCCCACCAACGACTCAACTGCTGCGGCTGTTGCAGGCCCAAAGTGCTATTTTTGTGGTCTGGGGAAGCACCCCCGACAACGCTGCCCAGCAAGGGAAGTGTTCTGCTCTGGGTGCGGAAAGAAAGGCCACTACGCTAAAGTCTGCAGGGCAAAGTCGGCCTCGAAGCCAAACAGCGCAGCGTGCGACCCGAGGGAACCGAAAATCCGAACGCCATCAGCTGCGTGAGAGTCAAGGGAGCCGCCATGTTGGACACCATCAACCACGTGTGAGTCAAGGGAGCCGCCATTTTGGATTCCATCGGCCGCGTGGGAGTCAAGGGAGCCGCCATTTTGGATGCCGTTGGCCGCGTGCGAGACGAGGGAGCCGCCATTTTGGACGCCGGTCGATGATTCTCCGCGATCCACGGTGGCAGCGGTCCAGCTAGACCAGTCTCGTCCGCATCAGCTCGCCAGGTCCATGATGGACATCCAGGTAACCGGCCACGTGGGAAATTGTTTGTTTGACTGCGGGAGTACGGAGAGTTTCATCCACCCCGATACAGTGCGCCGCTACGCCCTTTCTGTGCGGCCAGTCAAGCAGACCATTTCCTTGGCCTCAAAGTCCCGCTTGGTGGATGTCCTCGGGTATTGTGTGGTGACCCTTACGGTTCGGGGGACCGAGTACGAAAATTTTAAGCTCCTGGTGCTGCCACACCTCTGCGCTCCCGTACTCCTAGGGCTCGATTTCATGACCCACCTTAGGAGTGTCACGTTGCAGTACAACGGGCCTCTTCCCCCGATCTTCGTCTGCAACCCACAGTTCCTAGACTGCCCACCGCGCACCACTTGCAGCCTTTCAACCCTCCAAGTCACCCCTCCACCGCTATTCGAACACCTCACCCCCGAGTGTAAGCCCATTGCCACTAAGAGCAGACGGTACAGTGCGGGGGACAGGACCTTCATTGGGTCCGAGGTCCAGTGGCTCCTGAAGGAAGGGATCATTGAGGCTAGCACCAGCCCCTGGAGAGCGCAGGTGGTAGTGGTCAAAACTGGGGAGAAACACCGGATGGTCATCGATTACAGTCAGACCATCAATCGGTACACGCAGCTGGATGCGTATCCCCTTCCGCACATATTCGACATGGTGATGCGCGTCAATAAGCACATGGAATCAAGGCTTCGGTATTGAAGGCTTTAATAAAGTAACAAGGGAACTACTAACACGAATACACCAGTTCAGACTGAAGGGGTCCTGCCGGAGCAGGGGGTCTTATACCCTGCCACCGGAGGCGGGACCCCACTGGAATGTGCCACGATAACTCTCATAACAGGTAAACACCCTAACCCAACAACATAGTACAACCCCCACAGTAATAACACCCTAGCCCAACAGTAACATGGTAACAAACCCCAGTGGTGAACCAACGATGGTTCACCACACATGGTCAATCGGATTGTGCAATACCGGGTGTTCTCCACGATTGACCTCAAATCGGCCTACCACCAGCTCCCTATTCACCCGGAGGACCGCAAATATACGGCTTTCGAGGCGGATGGCCGCCTCTACCACTTTCTTTGGGTTCCCTTCGGCGTCACCAATGGGGTCTCGGTCTTCCAGCGTGAAATGGACCGAATAGTGGACCAGAACGGGCTGCAGGCCACCTTCCCGTACCTGGATAACGTCACCATCTGCGGCCATGATCAGCAGGACCACGACGCCAACCTTAATAAATTTCTTCGTACGGCCACTCTCCTAAATCTGACCTACAATAAGGAGAAGTGTGTCTTCCGCACTCACCGCCTCGCCATCCTGGGGTATGTAGTGGAGAACGGGGTCATCGGGCCCGATCCTGACGACATGCGCCCCCTCATGGAACTTCCCCTTCCCACCAATCTTAAAGCACTTTAGAGATGCCTGGGCTTCTTCTCATACTACGCCCAGTGGGTCCCTAATTGCGCGGATAAGGCCCGTCCGCTTATCAAATCCACCCTTTTTCCCCTGTCGGGAGAGGCCCGCTCGGCCTTCGACTGCATCAAAGCGGACATCGCGAAGGCCACGATGCACGCTGTGGACGAGTCAATCCCCTTCCAGGTGGAGAGTGATGCGTCTGACTTCACCCTGGCCGCCACCCTTAACCAGGTGGGCAGACCCGTAGCCTTCTTCTCACGAACCCTCCAAGGCTCGGAAATTCGACACTCCTCTGTCGAGAAGGAGGCTCAGGCCATCGTCGAAGCAGTGCGACACTGGCGCCACTACCTAGCTGGCTGACGGTTCACCTTGCTCACGGACCAACGTTCGGTGGCTTTTATGTTCAACAACGCGCAGAGGGGCAAGATTAAGAATGATAAGATACTGAGGTGGAGGATTGAGCTCTCCACCTACAATTATGATATCTTATATCGGCCCAGGAAGCTCAACGAGCCTCTGGATGCTCTGTCTCGCGGAACATGTGCCAGCGCACAGGTGAACCAACTGCAGACTCTCCACAATGACCTCCGTCACCCGGGAGTCACCAGGCTCTACAACTTTATTAAGGCCCGTAACCTGCCCTATTCTGTTGAGGACGTCTGGTCTATAACCAGACACTGCCCGGTCTGCGCAGAGTATAAGCTGCACTTCTATCGGTCGGACAGGGCACACCTCATAAAAGACACCCGCCCCTTTGAACGCCTCAGCATCGATTTCAAAGGGCCCCTTCCTTCTTCTGACCGCAACATCTATTTCCTCAACGTCATAGATGAGTACTCCCGATTCCCTTTTGCCATTCCCTGCTCGGACATGACCTCAACCACGGTCGTCAAGGCCCTGCACAGCCACTTCACCCTGTTCGGTTACCCTAACTACATCCACAGCGACCGGGGATCCTCATTCATGAATGATGAGCTGCGTCAGTACCTGCTCTCTAAGGGCATAGCCTCGAGTAGGACTAGCAGCTATAACCCCAGGGGTAACGGGCAGGTAGAGAGGGAGAATGCGACAGTCTGGAAGGCCATTTTACTTGCGCTACGGTCTAAAGGCCTTCCAGTCACCCGCTGGCAAGAAGTCCTCCCCGATGCACTGCATTCAATTAGGTCCCTCCTGTGTACGGCCACCAATGCCACCCCCCACGAGCGGATGTTTGCTTTCCCTAGGAAGTCCTCCTCGGGAATCGCACTACCGTCGTGGCTGGCGTACCCAGGCCCCGTTCTGCTCCGGAGGCATGTGCGGCCCCATAAGTCGGACCCCCTGGTTGAAAAGGTCCAGCTCCTCCACGCCAACCCCCAATATGCCTATGTGGCATACCACGATGGGCGGGAGGACATGGTCGCTATCCGGGACCTGGCGCCTGCGGGTGCCCCGGAGCCCACTATGACCCCCCACCCCACATCCCTAGACCCCTCTGTTCAGGTAGCACCAGGTCCGCTTATATCTTTGCCCCTTGTATGCAGCTCGCCTGAGCCCCCGGAGTCACCACGCAGGACCCGACCCGAAGGGACGACGGCGGACTCAAGCGGTTCCACCCTGCCATCGGAAGCAACACCTCAACTGGTACTACGGCGGTCACAGCGACTGATCAAGCTGCCTGACAGGCTGAACCTGTGAGGGGACGACGCCTTACTTCAATTTCGTGACTCTTGTATATATACATCTTCATGCCTCTGTATATATTGTTCCACCCACCCCCGCTGGACTCTTTTTTAAAGAGGGGGTGAATGTGGCGACCCACTGTAATTACATGTGTATGTCTGGACACACCCATGCTGCACCTGGCCCGAGACTCCTCCCTTTCCACCTGAGACTCCTCGCTTTCCACCAGAGCGAGGTATAAAGGTGATGGTTCCTCCTCCTCGCCTCAGTCTGGGCCAGGTTAGCTACAAGGGTGTGCTCCTGTTTTTTGCGAATAAAAGCCTATTATTTCACTCACTCACTGGAGTCCTCGCATCGTAATTGATAGTGCATCAAAATGTTTCTTTGATTGTCCTTGAATCTTCCCGCCACACTTGCCATCCTCTCTCGCCGCACCAGTGTGGCGTGCCGCACCCTTTGGGAACCACTGTTTTAAGTAGTTCAATATTTTAAGTAAATCTCTTCCTATCTATGTCCCTCATAATTTTGTACACCTCAATCAAGTTCCTCCTCTGCTCTGAACAGTCATCCAGACTTGAATTGATTTATTATTGTCACATGTATTGGGATACAGTGAAAACTATTGTTCCTTGCATGCTATACAAACAAAACATACTGCTCATAAAATACATAGAGGCAAAGGAATGCAGAATATAGTGTTGCAGTTACCAATCGGGTGAAGAGAAAGATCAGCTTAATATGTCATAGGATCATTCAAAAGTCTGATGGCAGCAGGGAAGAAGCTGTTCTTGCATCGGATGGTATGTGTTTAAGGACTATTGTATCTTTTTTCCTGACGGAAAAATGTGAAAGAGAGTATGTTCAGGGTGCATGAGGTCCTTTATTATTCTGGCTGCTTTTCTGAGGCAGCGGGAAGTGTAGATGTGCAGCCCACAGCCCAACCTATATGGTTCCAGGGAAACACAATGAACCCGGTCCATCTCCTCAGCACTCCTTTACTGACCTGGTATGCAGAACATACTGTTTACCAAGTGCAGGGTTCCACATGGCCAAGGATTTGATCTCTTCCCTCAGGAGCTGGGAAAGGGCTGCATTTTTCTGGAGCTTTTTACCTTGGGGTAAATCAACAAAAGGAGAATCTTTCTGTAAGTTCACCAATGGCACATGTGTAGATCATGAAGATGTTGCGACTGCACCAGCCATACTCGGTATGAATTGTGGAATCTCTCATGGTGTTACCATTAGCTGCAGTAACCTAAAACGTTAGCTCTGTTCTCTCTCCGCAGATGCTATCAGACCTGCTGAGATTTTCCAGCATTTTCTGTTTGTGTTCAGATTCCAGCATCCGCACTAAGTTGCTTTTCTCCCCCCTCAGCCTTCTCTGTTCTAAGGAAAACAACCCCAGTCTAACCAGACTCTCTTCATAGCTTAAACACTCCAGCCCAGGCAACATACTGGTGAATCTCCTCCTGTCTGTTTTTATAGAAAGTAGCCCTGTTTCCAAAAAGGCACATACTGACTCTTTTTAAGTTTTGAATTATCTATTGATGACTTGACTGGTGCAATTTGAAGGCATCATGGCAAATTTCTGGGTAGTTTGCAAAGGCATGCTTGATGATCTTTTGGTAATTGTGGACCAGGTGAACATTAATGAAGCATAATCCCTTTCAGCTAGGGGCACCTTGAATGTTACGTATGTGCAATCTATGTCTCCCTGGACATGTGGGAATCCAGTCAGTACATCAAATCTGTGCTTCCTCTCATTCTGACTGGCTTAATCAGGAGTGGAATACATGTAATTAATTGTTGACCCTGGCAAACATGATATTGGTCACCTGGGAGATGTACTTCATAGAAAGAATCTACTTGTGGGCAAAAATGAGAAATTCAGCAATTATTCTTGGAAGGAGCTGGATGTAATGAAATTTCGAGCTGTGGTGACATTGATGACTGGCAATGCATCCCAAACTGGTCCGCTTGACAGAAAGTTTTCTTGCAGAAGGATGTAAATGTCAGCAGCCACTCGACGGGAAAGCCTGAGCTTCCGAAAACACTGGTGTTCAGCCATGTGCAGAAAGCTAATTCTCTGCCAATATACCAAATGTTGGGGGTATCGTTTCTTGGAAGCTGGGGCTCTGTCTTCATTCCTTCTGTTCTATGAAGTAGTAGGTGGTTGAAGAGAAGCCAGCTGCTGCTCCTGCTCCTGTTGTTCGTGTTGTTGCTCTTCATAAGATGTCCAAGGTACAGTTGCATTAGCAGCTCCTATGCTTTTGTGAAGTGACAACGAAGAAGTGCAGGCCAAAGGCAAAAACCTCGATGATAGCAGAAATGATCTTCAAAGTTTTGGAAACCATCTCCAAAACAGTGAAACCACACTCTGTGAACATATGCAAAATTCTTTCAGTTAGGCAAGGAAGCAACTGTCATATGACAGTATCTAAAGCCTTTCTTGCCTGTCAATTGCTCAGCCCTGTCAACTCCCACTGTTGTTTTGCTGTTTTATCTGGAGAGTTTCAGACAGTCCCAGAAACCTATGTGCTCAGATTTAAAGACAGAATCCAGGGTTAAAACTCAACTTAATTCCCTGTTAACACATTTATATGTCGGATCTACTTGACCAGTCACGCTATCAAATATACTCAGGTTTCTGCCTGCTTCCTACATGCCGCTAATTTTTCATCGTTTAATCTGGTGCCCGCACAAACACCTGTCCATATTGGGAGGTTAAAATTTCCCCCAATGATTTTTAAAAGAATCACTGCAAATCAATCAAATTAACTGACAAGACCAAATTAGCTGGTAAGACTAATGTACGTCCTTACAGATTGTGAGTGTACCTACGCCATAAGGACTGTAGTGTCAAGAATGTGGCTCACCACCATCTTCTCAAGAGTAAATAGGAATGCAGACTTTGCCACTGCTGCTCACATACAGCGATTCGTTTTAAAGTGGAACATCTCTTCAGTCATGAAGTAAGTTGGACAAAGTAATGAAGGGGCAGCAAAAAGCTATGAAGCTGATGATATTGTTGGCAGCAGTCTAAGTTAAACCATAGAACCCCTACCTTGCAGAATGAGGCCATTCCACCTATTGAATCTGCACTGACTCTCTGAAAGAGCATCTTACCCAGGCCCACACCTCCCCCCCCCCCACACCCTATCACGGTAACCCCGAGCATTTTTACCATGGCTAATCCATCTAACCTACACCTTGTGATTTTGAGAACGGTTTCAGTGTTTTTTCGTAATCCCTGAAACAATGTGACATTTCTATAAGAGCTAGTTAGCAAGTGAAAAATGTTGAGAAAGATAGTTACAGCAAACTAAGGTGTTTGGGTTGGTTATTGCCCAATATAGACAGAAATAAATCCACAGCAGTTGGGGACTGACTTTGATTTCCAATTATTTCCCAACCTAGATCATTTATGTTGCCAGAAATCCCAAGGATGTTATTGTGTCATCATATCACTTTCACAAATACAGTCGTTTCTTGAAGACACCAAAGGATTTTCAGGATTTTGTCGAACAATTTGTTGAAGGAAATGGTAAGCTTTTTTAAGCTTTCTTAATTTTTATCAAAAAGATTGCATTAATTTGTTTAAATTGTCAAATTATTTAAGATTTGTTGGGCTAGAAATTCAGTGCCAAAAGCCAAAGACCCTCAGAATGGCCTGCACAGCACTTCAGACTGCTTCTGAAGTGGTCCCACTCAACTCTGTATAAAGCAAAATGCCATATGTGCGCCAGAAGTCTACCAACTTGTCAAATCATGATGTCAAACAGTTGTTCTGGTTGATCTAAGCATCTTTTTTTTAAGCTTGGACCATGCACACATTGCTGAGCATTTGTTTAAAGGGTTAACTTGTTCACCAAGGAGAGGGGCCATGTTTTTGAGGAAGAGAAGGTGTTACAGGCTGATAGGCTGGAGGAAATGGATGTTCGGAGGGAGGATGTCCTGGCAGTTTTGAATAAACTGAAGGTCGATAAGTCCCCTGGGCCTGATGAAATATATCCTAGGATTCTTTGGGAGGCAAGGGATGAGATTGCAGAGCCTTTGGCTTTGATCTTTGGGTCCTCGCTGTCCACGGGGATGGTGCCAGAGGACTGGAGAATGGCGAATGTTGTTCCTCTGTTTAAGAAAGGGAATAGAAATGACCCTGGTAATTATAGACTGGTTAGTCTTACTTCGGTGGTTGGTAAATTGATGGAAAAGGTCCTTAGGGATGGGATTTACGACCATTTAGAAAGATGTGGATTAATCTGGGATAGTCAGCACGGATTCGTGAAGGGCAAGTCGTGCCTCACAAATTTGATAGAATTATTTGAGGAGGTAACTAAGTGTGTTGATGAAGGTAGGGCAGTTGATGTCATATACATGGATTTTAGTAAGGCGTTTGATAAGGTCCCCCATGGTCGGCTTATGATGAAAGTGAGGAGGTGTGGGATAGAGGGAAAGTTGGCCGATTGGATAGGTAACTGGCTGTCTGATCGAAGACAGAGGGTGGTGGTGGATGGAAAATTTTCGGATTGGAGGCAGGTTGCTAGCGGAGTGCCACAGGGATCAGTGCTTGGTCCTCTGCTCTTTGTGATTTTTATTGATGACTTAGAGGAGGGGGCTGAAGGGTGGATCAGTAAATTTGCTGATGACACCAAGATTGGTGGAGTAGTGGATGAGGTGGAGGGCTGTTGTAGGCTGCAAAGAGACATAGATAGGATGCAAAGCTGGGCTGAAAAATGGCAAATGGAGTTTAACCCTGATAAATGTGAGGTGATTCATTTTGGTAGGACTAACTTAAATGTGGATTACAGGGTCAAAGGTAGGGTTCTGAAGACTGTGGAGGAACAGAGAGATCTTGGGGTCCATATCCACAGATCTCTAAAGGTTGCCACTCAAGTGGATAGAGCTGTGAAGGAGGCCTATAGTGTGTTAGCTTTTATTAACAGGGGGTTGGAGTTTAAGAGCAGTGGGGTTATGCTGCAACTGTACAGGACCTTGGTGAGACCACATTTGGAATATTGTGTGCAGTTCTGGTCACCTCACTATAAGAAGGATGTGGAAGCGCTGGAAAGAGTGCAGAGGAGATTTACCAGGATGCTGCCTGGTTTGGAGGGTAGGTCTTATGAGGAAAGGTTGAGGGAGCTAGGGCTGTTCTCTCTGGAGCAGAGGAGGCTGAGGGGAGACTTAATAGAGGTTTATAAAATGATGAAGGGGATAGATAGAGTGAACGTTCAAAGACTATTTCCTCCTACAAGATGGAGCTATTACAAGGGGGCATAACTATAGGGTTCGTGGTGGGAGATACAGGAAGGATATGAGAGGTAGGTTCTTTACGCAGAGAGTGGTTGGGGTGTGGAATGGACTGCCTGCAGTGATAGTGGAGTCAGACACTTTAGGAACATTTAAGTGGTTATTGGATAGGCACATGGAGCACACCAGGATGATAGGGAGTGGGATAGCTTGATCTTGGTTTCAGATAAAGCTCGGCACAACATCGTGGGCCGGAGGGCCTGTTCTGTGCTGTACTGTTCTATGTTAACCAACAACATGCAGGTGAGGTGATTTTTGACCAACTCTGGATAATGCAAATATAGTGGAAATATTGTGATGTGTTCTTGGGAGTGTTGTGGTGAGTTTCTGGCTTTGCTAAGGAGTGTGCTGCCCCTTCACAGGGAGGTTAGAGGATGCGGTGACTTGTCCAAAAGAAGGCTGCAACAGGTATGAGGGCTCTAAACAGTGGTTAGGATTTTAATGGCCCTATGTAGACCCCCGTTTATAGACCAAATGCAGATTCTGAGACAACATAGGTCAATAGCGGGATCGTCGCGGCAATGTTCCTGATGGCAGTCACAGAATTGGCCGCTGCTTGGGCCCACTGGCTAATTCAGGAAAGTGGATTGGCTCTTCAAGCCGTCATCCTAACAGAGCTAGGCAGACACGCCTCAACAGGAGGAGTAACTCCTTTAGATGTTGGTGAGGTCATGTTGGATGGCCATTGTCATGGGGAGGGGGGCCTTCCATGGGCCATGGAACCTCTGGATACGATGCACTCTCTGCCCTGCTGAGAAGCCTTGGGAGGCTGCCCGAATGCTGCTGATGGCCTCTCCACATTAGGGCTGCTCCACTGCTGGTATTGTCAGGAGTCTGGGGAATCGCCATTAATTATTCAATCTTGTTATTATTCAATGTCCTCTTGATCAAAATCCAGCAATCAAAGCCATTATATCTTTATCAAACTATACATCCAACTATACAAACAAAAATGAACTGTTCACCCTTATGCATTCCTTTAGTGCCTGTCCTGTGAATCTCTTTAACTGTCCTGGTGCTCCTACAGAGTGCCAGTCCAGTGATTGCTGCACAGAATGTGCCTGACAGCTGATTTTCAGTTGTGAAGACTGCAGATGGTTTTGCAGGCAGCCTTGGAAAGCTCTGGACCTTGAAGACACAGCTTTGGATTGTAGCACCTTGCACAGCAATCTGGATTGACTGGATGATAGGCAACAACAAAAGCACTGACAATGGTACTACCATCACTGAATTCCCTAGCATTAACATTATGTGGTGTGTCAACAATGACCAAAATGTAACTGGACCAACTTTATAAATACTGTGGCTACAAGGATAGGTCAGAGGCTGGGAATTCTGCCACGAGTAATTCACCTCCTGACTCCCAGAACTTGTTCATAATCTTAAAGACACAAGTTGGGATTGTGGTGAAATATTCTCCAGTTACCTGGAAGAATGTAGCTCTAACTTCAAGAAGCTCAACATCATCCAGGATAAAGCAGACCTCTTGACCTACACTCAATATACCACCTTAAACATTAATTCCCTCTACCACAGGCACATAGTGGCAACAGTGTACACCTTCTACAAGAGGCAAAGCAGAACATGTTAAGGCTCTTTCCTAACCTACTGCCTCTACCACCTCAAAGAGTAAGGACAACAGATGCAAGAAAACCTCACCAATTGCAAGTTCCCCTCCATACCACATGCCATCCTGATGTAGTTCTAACTGTAATACTGTTCCTCCAGTGTCACTGGGTCAAAATCCAGGAACTCCCTCCCTAAAAGCACTGTGGAATGTCAGGTCTAATAAGACAACTCACCATCATCTACTCAAGTGCTATTAGGGATAGGCAATACTTCTTGTCCTTGTCTATTTTGCTGAAATCCACTTGCAAAAATAATGAGGAACAAGATCACTGTCACCCCGCAGGTTCATGCTCAACATATTACTGGTCACTTCCTTGGGTCAGTGACTCAACAAAGCCAGTAATCTTTTGGAGCACTGACTGCTGCAGTGCTGTCAGAGCTTGCATATCAGATGAGTTTACATGGCAGCAAGCGTAGATCCTATGACCTCCATCAACTCCACAGCAGCCTTGGTGGCTTCCAATTGTGCTGCAGTGAAAACTGACTTCAGCCATCAGATGCTGTGCCACAGGTGAGTCTATCATATCAGAGGTATCATATCATTGGCCTCCATGGTGGAAAGGATGGATACCAAGCACTATGTTGCATTGCAGCTTGACTCATCTATATTCTTTGATAGTATAAGATGCAGTCTGGCAAACATGTCAATTCATCATGCATCACAGTGTGCATGTTCATCAGCTTTCTGCTGCATGCCACCTAATCAAAGTCCTTAATTGAATCCCCTGTAGCAGAAAGCATCTGTGACTTCACCACCTGCCCACTCTTATCCTGTGGCTCACCATGTGCAGTTCCCAATTCCAGTGTCTTTGTGGTGTGCTGTGGGCACTGTGTAAATCAGATTTAGGCTGGGTACTGTCTTCATGTACAAATGATTTAGGAAAATGACATATGCATGCATAAAGTGCCATTTTATCTTTTGTACATGTATGCCTACAAATTAAAGGAATCGGTTAATCAATACTTGAAGTGGTTTTGGATTGGAAAAGTTGCTTCTTTGCAGTATCATTGTTTATTCATCATACTTGTCTTTTAAGTGTTTTATGGATCATGGTTTGACCATATCAGAGACTGGTACAGCCATAAAGATGAACTCAACTTCCTGTTTGTGACATATGAAGAAATGCAGAAAGTAAGTGAATAAATCATGAATTTTGTAGACTTGAAATTATTATAAAGCAGGGAGAATATTGAATTTTCTGTGTTGAGGTTTTGTATGAATAATAATATTTAGCTTGGTTCTTGGAACCAAAACTTTAGGTTTATGAATGAGGGGGGGGGAGCCAGAATGGCCTCCATTTTGGGAAAAGTAAACCATATCATAAAAAAGATCAATCAGACTTGAAACATTAACTCTATTCTCTCTCCACAGATGCTGTCAGACCTGCTAAGATTTTCCAGCATTTTCTGTTTTTGTGACATAGGGGGAGGTCCGGTAGCTGGCTTTATTAACTGGCTTGTTGATTAATCAACAACCAAGGAGGAATTAGTCACAGTTCTCTACATTGCTAGAAATATAGAGCAAAGCAGCAACGGGTAACTGGGATGGTTAGTATTAACAAAAGACTGTGAGGAATGGGTCAGAATTTAGAGTTGGAAGGTAAACAACAGGAGATCAGGTTTTGAAGAAAAAAGTAGTCAGAAAGTACTGTAGAATGGGCCTATATTTTCTGGAGTGTGGAAGAGTGACGGGGATCCCAGTGAAAGGAATAAATTAGAGGGCTTAACAGGATATATCTAGTAGTAGGAATCATAGGGCTGATATGGTGATGAACCCACTTCAGTGGGATCTAGGGCCGCATCTTGTCTGTAGCAACTACTTAATTGCTTGCTGCCAGAGCAGCTGTCCTTATTAAGGTTGTGATGCGCGTTATCACACACGAGGCTTGAGATGCTCAGGAAATAAAGGCTTTTATTTGCTGTAACAACGAAGCTACTAATTATATACACGATCCCAGACTGAGGGGTCCCAGACAGAGCAGAGACCTTTATACCTCTCCCAGGAGGCGGAGCCCGACTGGGATGTACCACAATAACTATAATACAAGGTGTAACAGCCCAACCCTAACCCCAACAGCAACAAGTAGAACAACCCATCCCTAACCCCAACAGCAACATATATACATACTTGTAGTACTGGCCAGACCCTGGCTCAGTACTATCTAGTGGGAACCAACGATGGTTCACCACAGGTTGACCACCTGCTCCTAAAATCTGTCAGCCAATCAAAAGGTCGGCAGCCATGCAGCAGCAGTGCCAGCCTTATCTAGGGTTGCACTTGGTGGAGTATGCATTGATAGGCATGTACTCTCAGAAGCGATTAAGTGCAATTTGGGGCCCCAGAGCCAGTCAGGAAACCCTGATAAGAGGTTAGTGAGGACAGATGATGCCACTGCTGCCGACTACTGAAGTAGGTTTGTCAACACTACTATTAGTGGTGACTCATGGATTAAGTGGGGGCTCCACTGCTCTCCTGCACTCTCGGAAGGTGTCGAGCAAACCTTGTGGTCTCCCAGGGGTAGGGATGGTGGTCACTCATTCTGTGTCTGATTGGGAAAGGGGTGCACTGAAAACCACCCCACTGTCCCTGATTCATCACAACAATCCTCATCCTGCCTTTGGCTTGAGGTTCCACAATGATCTTGGGCATCTGTTAGGTGCATTGCTGCAAGCCGCCACCACTCTCTCTGGTGGCAGAACGAGAAGCAGTTGGGGTAACAGCTCATCCAATGACAGCACTTACAATAGTGCATCACACCCTCAGAACTGTGTTGAAGTGTAAACCTAGATTGTTTGTCTGGAGTGGGTCTTGAACCCACAAATACCTGACTCAGTGAGAATGTCATTGAACCATGGTTGACACAATGGCTATTAATGACTACTTAATTGCTGCAACTATGTTGAAAAATCTCTGACTTATAATAATTGAGGAAGAATGCAGACAATTTAATGATCTTCATTCAAAATTGTGTTGCCAAGTTTGTTAGTGGATGTGTATACTGTTGTAATATCGCTCTTAAGAATGATACCCCTTTCAGCAGCTTAACATGCAGATGAATCAGGTACCTGAGGTGTCATCATTTAACCAGGAGCTGCAGTGTCTCCCTGGACTGAAGTACTCTAAGATGTGTCTAGACTAGAGATTGCTGGACTGCTTAGCTGTAAATAAAGCCCACCAGATTTCTTCGTATAAATGGAATTCACATACCTCATTTGTATTACATATAAAGAGCACAATAATATAACTACATATACTTTGATAGTAAGGTAAAAGGGTAAAGTCACCATAATCCCAAATGACCTTTGGCTGCTCTCCCCTTTGAGGGGAAGAGCTGACTGGTGGTGATTTAACCTGAGGACCACCACACCTCAGGCGAGGGACAAGGTTGAGAAGACAGCCTCCATGAATAACTTCAGCAGATACAGGAACTGATCCCCTGCTGTTGGCACTGCTCTGTATCACAAACCAGCCGGCCCGCCAACTGAGTAAATGGCTCCCATATTATGATGGTAGGAAAATGCTACTCAGGCTAATTTATGTTGGAAAGAAATTATACCTTGAATTTTTAACTCACTAACCTAACTGTAATTTTAATGTGTTAAAGGATCTCAGGAGTGTGATTGAAAAAGTTGCATCTTTTCTGAATAAAAAGCTGGATGCAGGAACCTTGGAGTCAATTTTGGACCAATGCACTTTCAACTCTATGAAAGAAAATCCCCAAACAAATTACCAAGATGTATCAGGGATGTTCTATTCTGACAAAGGCTCTTTTTATAGAAAAGGTGAGTAAAGCACTGATTGCAGGTAAGGACTAGATCAGTACAAATCAGCTTTGTTTGTTTTAAAGGCTGTTTCAGTCCTTATTGCATTATCAAGAAACTTAACATAATAAGAAGTATGTAGAAATAATTTGGTTCTGGTTGAGTATTCTCACCAGTAGTGATCTTCAACGAAGGCTCAAATTTTGTAAATGCTTGTAGCTACCACAATGAATATGTGAAATTAGTTTCCCACTGGGATAGATTTTGACTACAATTGAGAAGTACTACTGGATTTATTTACATTAAACCTTTTTGCTTAAAGAAAAAATTTAGGTGTTATTGTAGAATGCTTCAGGTTATGCAGGAATGTTTGCACCGTTGATCTTTATCTCTCTAAGCAGGATTCCAGAATCCAATGTTCCCTACAGTTGGGTTGCTCATAAGGACGAAGGACGGGATCTTAGTATATCACTGCTGTACAGTTCATGGTTCCGGATGCATTCATTTTAATGGCCTTTGTTTTCCCAAGATGCACTTTCAATGAGCACCACTCCTCATTAGGAATGTTGTATCACAGAATCACCCAATCTGTGTTTCTGGACATAGTTCAGTTTTGTACCAATATGCATTACTCCACATGCATAATGTTGAAATTGTTAATCTGTTACTATATATGTATATATTAAATATAACAAATTTAGAATTAATAAGTTTTATTTAACGTTTAATCTGGCATTATTTAATTTTAGGGATTGTTGGAGACTGGAAGAATCACTTTCTCGTGTCTCAGAATGAGTGGTTTGATTCTATCTATCAGGAGAGGATGGCGGACTTCCCTGTGAAGTTTGACTAAGATAATGTTGAAGTGATTTATTTTCCAAACAAGTGGCAAACTAATTTTGCAGTATCAACTGTCTCTGCCCCTGCCTCAGCTACTGTTGAACACTGATCCAAGCATTTTGGTTACCTCCAGACAACTATTTCAATGCTCTCCTTGCTACTCTCCCCTTCCATCTTCTCATAGAATCATAGAAACCCTACAGTGCAGAAGGAGGCCATTCGGCCCATCGAGTCTGCACCGACCACAATCCCACCCAGGCCCTACCCCCACATATTTACCCGCTAATCCCTCTAACCTACGCATCCCAGGACTCTAAGGGGCAATTTTTAACCTGGCCAATCAACCTAACCCACACATCTTTGGACTGTGGGAGGAAACCGGAGCACCCGGAGGAAACCCACGCAGACACGAGGAGAATGTGCAAACTCCACACAGACAGTGACCCGAGCCGGGAATCGAACCCGGGACCTTGGAGCTGTGAAGCGGCAGTGCTAACCACTGTGCTACCGTGCCACCCATGAGTGGTTTGATTCTATCTATCAGGAGAGGATGGCGGACTTCCCTGTGAAGTTTGACTAAGATTCTATAAACTTCTTATTCAAAATTCTGCCAACTTTTTCTCAACTCAAATCAAGTTTGGTTCATCCGTCATAGCTTACAGTTCATTAATAAAATCAAATTCTCATTCTTCTGTTCAAAGCCCTCAATGGTGTCATCCATCCTAAGATCTCTGTTATCTCTCCAGCCCTAGAACCCTCTAAGAACTCAATGTTCACCCTTCCATCAGTGGCTATTTAGGCCCTCAGATCTGTGATTCCCTCCCTAAACCCCATCGCCAATCTACCGCATGGGAACATCACCACTTGCAAGTACCCCTCTAAGCGACACACTATCCTGACTTGAAACTATATCACCATTCTTTCATTGTCACGGGATCAAAATGAATCACAAACTTCCTCCCCAATAGTACCTCCACTCTATAAACTTCTTATTCAAAATTCTGTCACCTTTTTCTGCAGCGGTTCAAGAAAGCAGCTCACCACCACCATCTTTTCAAGGGCAAATAGGAATGGGCAATAATGCCTACATTGTAAGGATGCCAACATCCCATGAAAGAATAAATAAAACCTCTCCTTCTTTAAGACGCTGCTTAAAACTTATCTCTTTGACTAAACTTTGGTCACCAATGCCAATGTCTTCTTATTTAGGATTGATACCACTGTTTGCTCTTGTGAACCACAATGAGACTTATTATGTGTACAAATGCAAATTGTTGTTGTTGTTGTCAATATTGTTCATTAATTTTGTAACATTTACCATCAAATTTAAGAGGACATTATTTTAACTCCTTCTCCCAAATTTTATCTCTTCCCCACCGCCCCCCCCAGATATCAAATTCTTTGAGCTTCAGCCATTATGGGGACATAGGAACAGGAGTAGCCCATTTTGCTTCTCAAGTTCTATCATTCAATGAGATCATGGCTGATCTGTGACCTAATTCCACATATCTGCCTTTATCTTTATGCCTTAATACCTTTGGTTAATAATCTATCTCAGATTTAAAATTAATAATTGACCCATCATCAATTGCCATTGTATCTTGTTTAAATAATAGTTCTGCATTCTAAATGTGCATATCTCTAGTGGATATTATTGGATAGTAATCAAAGACCATGCCTATTATTTTTCTTTGAACAGCTCAGCACAGGATTTTGCTGATCTGAATTATGGCATTTCCATTCTGCTCACTTTAATCACTTTGTTTGAGAATTCCTTGATTGCAATTACATAAAGCTTAGTCATGCAGATAGGCTCCAGAAATTTGTAAACTTGTTAGCAACCTTTTGAACCATGGAACTCCTAGTGACCTCCCAAGAGCATCAACGTATCCCAAACATTCTCATAATGTTGACGTCCTTTCTTTGCCACAAAATAGGTGCAAACAGGTAAATCAAATGTAAAAGAGTATTTTCTATCAATGTTTATGCATATAATAGAATTAGAAAGAGGCACATATTCATAACTACATTCACCAGCTACATGGCCCCCTAAGCCACCCTCCCATGGCCCCTTAACATTAACTCCTGGAAGTTGTACCCACTTTAGGTAACCTGCCCATAATTTAAAGGTTCTCTTGTTAAAAAATACATAAGTCTTACCTTTTGTTATTTTTAATGGGAGGAGTGATCTGGAAAGTTGATTGTCACATCACACACACGTCATTCACTGCTCACTAATCCCTCTCTCTTATACACACACATCCCTCTCAAGCACTCGCTCCAAGGCCTGCAAAATCTGAGGCCGGCCCACTCTTGCAAGGCTGGCCCGCCTGCTCTGAGGTCCACTTGCTGCAAGGCCGGTCGGCCTGCTCACTCCAAGGCCCCACCTTTCTTTCTGCCCAGCAACAGAGATCAAATAAATCAAATGGACCAGAGCAAAGTCTCTTGGAGCTTCCAGTGCTTCAAGAGGCCTTGCTCTGATTGGCCTATTTGTTTTCTCTATAATTTTTTACCTTTGTGTTCGAACCGACGTTTGCCAGTCATGTGGTGGCCACCAGTTTCACAGACTCCATAGAGAGTCTTTGTGGATCATGGGCGTCCACAGTTTGGGAACCCCTGCTCCAGTGAGTTGATTACCGACTTCAATAATACTATGGCACTGGCAGCGTTAATTTTCTCATTGTCATTTAGTTATTTCAAACAGTCAATTAACATAATTAATTTTCTGTCCATTTCTGCTAAACTTCAGTTTGGAATTCCCTACTCAAACAGCTATGGTTGCTTAGTGTTGGAGCATGGTCAAAATAAAGGACAATAGATTTTTGCATACTCAGGGAATCAAAGGATATTGGGATAGTGCAGTAAGGTGGAGTTGAAGTAGAAGATCCTCCATGAATATGTTGACCAGTGGAGCAGGATAGAAGGATGGAGTGGCCTACTCCTGCTTCTTATGGTCTTTTGTTCTTATAGTACAAAACACACTTCATTGAATCAGCAGCCTGTCTTCCATGCTGCACAATTTTCATTCAACCAATGGAAAAACGAATTGAGCAGAGTGTAAGATGTCCTTGATATGTTATCACCCATTTTGTGCTGGTGCTCAAGATGAATTTCACATTCCAACTTCCCAATGATTATCCATGAGGTGTCAAGCGCATTGTATGCAAATATCACATCAGAAGTTGTGGAAGTATTAAAATTAATTCAGTTAAAACAAATTTTACAAAATTAATGTATACCTACCTTTAATGCGTCTGATTTTGTGATAATAATGGTGAGAGAATTACCATGAAACCTCTACAGTGCACAAGCCATTCTGCCCATCGAGTCTGCATTGACTGTCTGAAAGAGTATCTTAACCAGGGCCATCCCCGTGACCCCGCATATTTACCATTGCTAATCTACCTAACCTACACATCTTCAGACACTAAGGGGAAACTTAGCAAGGCCAATCCACCTAACCTGCACATCTTTGGACTGTGGGAAGAAACCAGAGAACCCAGAGGAAACCCAAGCAGATAGGGGGAGAATTTGCAAATTCGACACAGACAGTAACCCAAGGCAGGAATCGAAACTGAGACCTTGTGCAGCAGCGTGCTAACCACTGTGCTACCGTACCACCCAACTTTATTGAGGAGTAAATCAGACAGTAAGTTCTGGCATCTGCACATGTGCAGTTAAACACGTAAATCAGGAAAACACTGTCTGAATTTTCCTGCTCCTCCAAAAGCTTTGCTCCAACAATGATTATCTGAGAGAGTCAGCATTCACATACGTGGAAGGATGCAAATTTAAGAACATAAGAACTAAGAGCAGGGGTAGACAAATCAATCCCTCAAATTTGCTCTGCCATTTAATACGATCATGGCTGAATCCACAGTTTCATGACGCTTTGAGAAGTAGTTTCTCCTCATCTGTTTTAAATCTGCTACTCCTTAATCTGAAATTATGACCTATTTTTCTAGATTGCCCCACAAGAGGAAGCATCCGCTTGACATCTACTTTGTCAATACCGTTTATCATCTTATATACTTCAATTAGATCTCCTTTCATTCTTATAAACTCTAGAGAATATCGACCAAAACGGCTCAATCTCTCTTCATCAGACAAACCTCTCATCTCTGAAATCAGTCTAGTAAACTTCCTCTAAACTGCCTCTCATGCCACTACACCCTTCCTCAAAAAATGGAACCAAAACTGTACACCAGGTGTACTCATAGAATCATAGAAACCCTACAGTACAGAAAGAGGCCATTCGGCCCATCAAGTCTGCACCGACCACAATCCCACCCAGGCCCTACCCCCATATCCCTACACATTTTACCCGCTAATCCCTCTAACCTTTGCATCTCAGGACACTAAGGGGCAATTTTAGCATGGCCAATCAACCTAACCCGCACATCTTTGGACTCCCACCAATGCCTTGTATTGTTGCAGCAACACTTTACTTTTGTACAAATAGTCAGTATATATAGTTTAAACCACTGACGTATACGCATCTAAGTCTAAATCAATACATGTAGTAATAATTGCGAGTCAGTGGAAAACCCTATAGAAAGTCAGTGTAAGTGTAATGAACTGCGACTGCTGTTTATTCGCTGCTGACTGCAAAATCTGGGTGAATATGATTTTAATTTCTTATAATGTATACAAATATATATATTAAACAATAACGCTAACATACTTAAAAATATCGTAAATTGTGGTGTGTAAGATGAACCCCATTTTTGGCCCCAAAAATACAAGTTGTCCCCCATTTTGGTATTTCGAAAGGCTTCAAAGGTTGACTTATATGCTAATATCTATGGGATAATACACTTTAGGGCTAATTTCCCTTACCATTAATCCATCGAACAGCTTTACATTACAACCTTTTTGACATAATGATACCAAGAGAGTCATCCTCAGATATTGTTGAGATACTCTGAGAGATTTCTCTGCCGCACTTAGCATGAACAAATATATTTTCCATATAGAATGCAGAGGTGAATATCCAATGTTACTACTATTCATATTCTTCAATGATGAACTGATGATTTATATAAGGTGTGGCAGATATATTTTGTATTTTATGAATAAATACTATATTCACTAGTTCATATCACTCGTGTGTTGATTTAGACATGTATGTTCTTTGCTTTTAGTGATTCCTAACAATAAAATGAGAAACTGAAAACAGACACTTTGCCCCACATTGTCATTGAGTCATGTAGATTCTGTGTTTTTCAAAATAGTGGCTGGGACCTGGATGTGGATGTCAACCCTGGTTCAATGAAGTGTACAGGAGGGCACTTCTCTCTGTAGCAGAACCAGGCATCTTAAAAATGAGATGTCAACCTGATGAAGCTACAATACAGGATTACCTGTATGCCAAACAATGGAAGCAGCATGTATTAGACAGAGCTAAGCGATCCCACAATGAATGGATCAGATATAAGCTCTGCAGTCCTGCCACATTCAGAAATGAATGGCGGTGAATAATTGAACAATTAACTAGAGGAGGTGGCTTCACAAATATCTCTATCCTCAATGATGGGGAAGCCTAGCACATTAGTATAAAAGACAAGATTAAGCATTTGCAACCATCTTCAGCCAGAAGTGCCAAGTGGATGATCCATCTCGTAAGGTCTCCAGCATCATAGATGCCAATATTTATCTAACTTGATTCACTCTATGTGATATCATGAAATGGCTGAAGGCACTGGATACTGCCAAGGTTATGCGCCTTAACATTTTGGCAATAGTACTGGCAAATTGTGCTCCAGAACTAGCTACACCCCTAACCAAACTGCTCCAACACAGCTAGAACACTGGCATCTATCCGATAGTGTTGAAAATTACGCAGCTTATGTCCTGTCCACTAAAAGTAGGACCGATTCAATGTAACCAATCACCACTCCATCAGTCTACTCGCGATCATAAAGTGATGGAAGGGGATGTTGACAGCGTTATCAAGCGGCACTTAGCTATAAATAACCTGCTCATTCACACTCAAATTTGGGTTCTGCCAGGGACACTCTTACAACCTCATGACCTCATTACAGCGTTGGCCAAAACATGGATAAAAGAGCTAAACTCCAGCAGTGAGAGTGACAGCCCTTGGCATCAGGCAAGGGAGTCCTGGGTGAGGTGGAGCTCAAGAAATTTCCAACCCATAATAACTATACATTCATCCTAAAACATCAAGTAACACAATCTGTAAATTACCGTGATAATATTAATGATATCATCTCAATGCATGAAAACTTCAAAGTATTCCAAGATCACTGCCCATTAATTTCTAGAATTTTTATCATCCAAGTCAGAAACTCCAAGGTGTTTTATGAAGTCAGCCTTAATCATAAGTTTTGCAGTTGAATTTGGCATGGGTAAGCATAAGATGTTTCACCCCAGATATGATTCAAATGACCCACTATGCAATTGTTCATGGGATGTGGCATTACTGGCTGGGCCAGCACTTATTGCCCATCCCTGAGAGCATTTAAGAATCAACCACATTGCTATGGATCTGGAGTCACATGTAGGCCAGACCAGGTAAGAGTGGCAGATTTCCTTCCCTAAAAGACATTAGTGAACCAGTTGGGTTTTTAATGACAATCAACAACGGTTTCATGGTCATCATTAGACATTTAATTCCAGATTTTTATTGAATTCACATTTCACCATCTGCCATGGTGGGATTTGATCAGGTCCTCAGAACATTACCCTGGATCTCTAGATTACTATTCCAGCGACAATACCACTACGCCACTGTCTCCCCATGCTAGGGAGTTTTTAATCGAACAAAGTTTATTTAAGATACAATTATCATATAGTAAGAAAATTAGCAATAATTTTTACCAATTACAAATAAGAAAAAAAGCAACCATGATATTGTATATACCTTAACAGCTAAATATACCGTCCCAACCAAATACATCCCTACAAACACACACCCTGGATAGGTTTTAAACCAACATTCAACCAATATAAGCCCAAGAACTCACAGCTACCTTGAATAGACTTCCATCCAGCTTCCCACAAGGACTCTATTCCATTGACATCCATCACATCGCAAACCCCAAGGGGCCAACAGCGGACCCAACGAGACAGCCAATGAACCGGAACAGCCGACATAGAGATCCTCGGTGCAGCAACCAAAGAGGAAAGAGTCGAATTGGACCCCTTTGGAAGGCCGCTGCCCTTGACTTGACATGTATGCCAAAGCCGTCAGGAGATGCGTCAATGCCAGATTCATCAGCTGCACTCAAGACAACCCTGAACGTCACCCAAGCACAACGCAACACCATCCGCCCTCTCAAGACCAACTGCAATATTGTCATCAAAGCAGTAGACAAAGGAGGGGCCACCGTCATACTGAACAGAACGGATTATTGCAAAGAAGTGTACTGACAACTGAACAACCAGGAACACTACAAACAGTTACTTGCAGATCCGACCATAGGACACACCCTCCAACTCAACAGATTGATTAAGAGCTTTGATCCGGACCTTCAGAGCACCCTCCATGCTCTCATCCCACATACTCCCTGCATTGGAGATCTCTACTGCCTCCCGAAGATACACAAGGCCAATACACCTGGCCGTCCCATTGTGTCAGGCAATGGGACCCTGTGTGAGAACCGCTCTGGCTACGTCGAGGGCATCCGGAAACCCATCATACAAGGAACCCCAGCTTCTGTCACAACATGACAGACTTCTTACAGAAACTCAGCACCCATGGAGTAGTTGAACCAAGAACACACCGTCACAATGGACGTCTCAGCACTCTACACTAGCATCCCCCATGATGACGGCATTGCTGCAACTGCCTCAGTACTCAATGCAGACAACTGCCAATCTCCAGATGCAATTCTACAACTCATCCGCTTCATCCAGGACAACAACATCTTCACCTTCAACAACCAGTTCTTCATCCAGACACACGGAACAGCCATGGGGACCAAATTCGCACCTCAATATGCCAACATCTTCATGCACAGATTCGAACAAGATCTCTTCACCGCACAGGACCTTCAACCGACGCTATACACTAGATACATCGATGATACTTTTTTCCTTTGGACTCATGGCGAAGAATCACTGAAACAACTACGTGATGACATCAACAAGTTCCATCCCACCATCAGACTCACCATGGACTACTCTCCAGAATCAGTTGCATTCTTGGACACACGCATCTCCATCAAGCACGATCACCTCAGCAGTTCACTGTACTGCAAGCCCACAGATAACCTCACGATGCTCCACTTCTCCAGCTTGCACCCTAAACACGTTAAAGAAGCCATCCCCTATGGACAAGCCCTTCGTATATATAGGATCTGCTCAGATGAGGAGGAATGCAACAGACACCTACAGACGCTGTTCCTTGACATTTCCTTTGGAGTCCCCCATATGCAGATATTGTCAATGTAGCAATTTATTGGGCTTGAGGGGTTAGCTTTTTGGGGTCACAGAGGACATGTCCCTTTTCTTCAAATACTGCCACCTTTCTTTTGGCTCCTGTCCAACCCTTGTTGCCATTTATTGTGGCTTGTTGCTGTCTTGTCTCATGGGCATTTTTCTTTATATATTACTATTAGTTTTCTGAGGGGGGGGTGGTAAAGAAAATCAGGGTAATCTGGTTCTGCTGTATTAAGTGGTTGAGGTGGTATGTTAGGTTGAGGCTTTTGTGATTCTGGGTGTAGCAGTGAATATCAAGATGGTGAGTTTTTGGTTTCCTAACTGGGCAGGTTGTCTGTTGCTCAGTCAGACTCTGGAATTTTAGGTCGCGTTCAGGCAGTGGGAGAAATTCCTGTGTTTCCTAATCGGGGTGTTGATAGAGTAAGTATTGGTTTGTGTTCTTGTCTTGGCTCTTTTGCCTCCCATATCTGATGGGACAGTGACATTTTGTTTGTGGGTGTTTAGTTGTAGTAGGCAGGGGGTGTGGATTAGGGTAGTACATGCCAGGCTGGTGTGGCACATTAGTTGGCAGAGCAAGAGGCTGTTGGAACATTGTTTATCAGGATGTTCTATGGGTTTGGCATGAGGCAGAACCTTTTGCAGTGCAAAAATTACTATTTTGACAAACTATTGGTGTCCCAAGTTGGCTTACTTTTACACTAATGAAGTTACTGTGGAAGGTTACACTGAAGGGCGGCACGGTAGCACAGTGGTTAGCACTGCTGCTTCACAGCTCCATGGACCTGGGTTCGATTCCCGGCTTGGGTCACTGTCTGTGTGGAGTTTGCACATTCTCCTCGTGTCTGCGTGGGTTTCCTCTGGGTGCTCCGGTTTCCTCCCACAATCCAAAGATGTGCGGGTTAGGTTGATTGGCCGTGCTAAAATTGCCCCTTAGTGTCCTGGGATGTGTAGATTAGAGCGATTAGTTGGTCAAATATGTAGGGTTATGGGGGTAGGGCCTGGGTGGGATTGTGGTCGGTGCAGACTCGATGGGCCGAATGGCCTCTTTCTGAACTGTAGGGTTTCTATGATTTCTATGAAGGAGAATTTAGCATTGCTAATCTGTCTAACCTGCACATCTTCAGACTATGGGAGGAAACCTATTCACAGAACGTGAAGACTCCAGTGTCCCAAACTGGGAATCCAGCCCAAGTCCATGGCCCTGTGAGGCTAGCCACTACTACACATTAATGAATGATTTCACATATTTTAATGTGATCTGGGGGTGGTAGTTACCCTTCGGAGAGCTTTTTTGTTAATGATAAGCATGGCGAGGACTGTTTGACTGAGTGGATGAAGACGGAGTTGGGTCAAACAGGTAGCAGAGGCTACAAGGGAGTGCTGATTAGTAAGTGTTTGTTTCTTTTTGCTCTTGATGTTGTTGTACACTACAACAGTGTTTGTGTAATTTGTGGTTTAATTTAAAGGAGTAAGACATGACAGGAGAGCTCCAAGCTGTGCTTTGCACCTCATGCTCCATGTGGCAGGTTGGGGACAGTTCCAGTCCCCTGGGTCATCATGTGTACAGGACGTGCCTCCAGCTACAGCATCTGGAAGCTCGAGTTCCAGAGTTGGAGTGGCGGCTGGAGACACTGGAGCATCTGCGAGTCAGTATCGTGGATAGCATGTATAGATGTGGTCACACTGCAGGCTCAGACTCAACAACTATAAAAAAAAGAAAAAAAAAGAAAAAAAAAAGAAAGAAAAAAAAAGAGACGCAAAAGCCCAGTCTGCAGGTACAACAGGTGATCAAGAAGGCAAATGGGATGTTGGCCTATATTGCGAAGGGGATAGAATATAAAAGCAGGGATGTCTTGATGCACCTGTACAGGGCATTGGTGAGGCCGCAGCTGGAATACTGTGTGCAGTATTGGTCCCCTTATATGAGGAAGGATATATTGGCATTGGAGGGAGTGCAGAGAAGGTTCACCAGGTTGATACCGGAGATGAGGGGTTTGGATTATGAGGAGAGGCTGAGGAGATTGGGTTTGTACTCGTTGGAGTTTAGAAGGATGAGGGGGGATCTTATGGAGACTTATAAGATAATGCGGGGGCTGGATAGGGTGGAGGCGGAGAGATTCTTTCCACTTAGTAAGGAAGTTAAAACTAGAGGACACAGCCTCAAAATAAAGGGGGGTCGGTTTAAGACAGAGTTGAGGAGGAACTTCTTCTCCCAGAGGGTGGTGAATCTCTGGAATTCTCTGCCCACTGAGGTGGTGGAGGCTACCTCGCTGAATATGTTTAAAGCGCGGATGGATGGATTCCTGATCGGTAAGGGAATTAAGGGTTATGGGGATCAGGCGGGTAAGTGGTACTGATCCACGTCAGATCAGCCATGATCTTATTGAATGGCGGGGCAGGCTCGAGGGGCTAGATGGCCTACTCCTGCTCCTATTTCTTATGTTCTTATCTTATGTTCTTAACAGGCAGGAAGGGAATGGGTGACCACCAGACAGCAAGAAGGTAGTGCAGGAATCCCTTGTGGCCATTCCCCAGCAAAACAGATACCGCTTTGGATATTGAGGGGAATGACCTCTCTAGGGTAAGCAGCAGCAGCCAAACTTGTTGCACCATGGTTGGTTCTGCTGCAGAGGGAAGGTTTAAAAAGTGTGCCAATGCAATAGTTATAGGGGATTCAATTGTAAGGTGAATAGACAGGTGTTTCTCTGGCTGCAAACAAGACTCCAGGATGTTACATTGCCTCCCTAGTGCTAGGGTCAAGGATACCTCCGAGCAGCTGCAGGACATTCTGAAGGGGGAGGGCAAACAGCTAGTGGTTGTGGTACACGTTGGTACAAATGACATAGGTTTAAAAAAAAAGATAAAGTCCTAAAAGCAGAATACAGGGAGCTAGGAAGAAAGTTAAGAAATCTGACCTCAAAGGTAGTGATCTCAGGTTAGGGTTAGGGTTAGGGTTTAGGGTTAGGGGTTAGGGTTAGGGTTGGAGGGTTAGGGTTAGGGTTAGAGGGTGAGGGTTATGGTTAGGGTTAGAGGGTTAGGGTTAGGGTTTTAGGGTTAGGGTTAGAGGGTTAGGGTTAGAGGGTTAGGGTTTAGGGTTAGGGTTTTAGGGTTAGGGTTTTAGGGTTAGGGTTAGAGTGTTAGGGTTAGGTTTAGGGTTAGCGGGTTAGGGTTAGGGTTGGGTTAGGGGGTTGGGGTTAGGGTGTTAGGGTTAGGGGGTTAGGGTTAGGGTGTTAGGGTTAGGGGGTTAGGGTTAGGGTTAGAGGGTTAGGGTTAGAGGGTTAGGGTTAGAGGGTTAAGGTTAGGGTTAGAGGGTTAGGATTAGAGGGTTAGGATTAGAGGGTTAGGGTTAGAGGGTTAGGGGTTAGGGTGAGGGTTAGGGTTTAGGGTTAGAGGGTTAGTGGTTAGGGTTATGGTTAGGGTCAGGGTCAGGGTCGGGGTTCGGGTTCGGGGTTAGGGTTAGGGTTAGGGTTGTTGAAGGAGGGTGTAAGAGTGTGAAGGAGGCTGAAAGAGGGTGTAAGAGGGTGAAGGAGGCTGAAAGAGGGTGTAAGAGGGTGAAGGAGGGTGAGGGAGGGTGAAAGAGGGTGTAAGAGGGTGCAGGAGGCTGAAAGAAGGTGAAAGAGGGTGAAGGAGGGTGAAGGAGGGTGAAGGAGGGTGAAGGAGGGTGAAGAAAGATGAAGGAGATTGAAGGAGGGTGTAAGAGGGTGAAGGAGGGTGAAGGAGGGTGAAGGAGGGTGAAGGAGGGTGAAAGAGGGTGTAAGAGGCTGAAAGAGGCTGAAAGAGGGTCAAGGAGGGTGATGGACGCTGAAAGAGGGTGAAAGAGGGTGAAAGAGGGTGAAGGAGGGTGTAAGAGGGTGAAGGAGGCTGAAAGAGGGTGTAAGAGGGTGAAGGAGGGTGAGGGAGGGTGAAAGAGGGTGTAAGAGGGTGCAGGAGGCTGAAAGAAGGTGAAAGAGGGTGAAAGAGGGTGTAAGAGGGTGAAGATGGGTGAAGGAGGGTGAAGGAGGGTGAAGGAGGGTGAAGAAAGATGAAGGAGATTGAAGGAGGGTGTAAGAGGGTGAAGGAGGGTGAAGGAGGGTGAAGGAGGGTGAAAGAGGGTGTAAGAGGCTGAAAGAGGGTGAAAGAGGGTCAAGGAGGGTGATGGACGCTGAAAGAGGGTGAAAGAGGGTGAAAGAGGGTGAAGGAGGCTGAAAGAGGGTGTAAGAGGGTGAAGGAGGCTGAAAGAGGGTGTAAGAGGGTGAAGGAGGGTGAGGGAGGGTGAAAGAGGGTGCAGGAGGCTGAAAGAAGGTGAAAGAGGGTGAAAGAGGGTGTAAGAGGGTGAAGGAGGGTGAAGGAGGGTGAAGGAGGGTGAAGAACGATGAAGGAGATTGAAGGAGGGTGTAAGAGGGTGAAGGAGGGTGAAGGAGGGTGAAGGAGGGTGAAAGAGGGTGTAAGAGGCTGAAAGAGGGTGAAAGAGGGTCAAGGAGGGTGATGGACGCTGAAAGAGGGTGAAAGAGGGTGAAAGAGGGTGAAGGAGGGTGTAAGAGGGTGAAGGAGGGTGAAGGAGGGTGTAAGAGGGTGAAGGAGGGTGTAAGAGGGTGAAGGAGGCTGAAAGAGGGTGTAAGAGGGTGAAGGAGGCTGAAAGAGGGTGTAAGAGGGTGAAGGAGGGTGTAAGAGGGTGAAGGAGGGTGTAAGAGGGTGAAGGAGGCTGAAAGAGGGTGTAAGAGGGTGAAGGAGGCTGAAAGAGGGTGTAAGAGGGTGAAGGAGGGTGAGGGAGGGTGAAAGAGGGTGTAAGAGGGTGCAGGAGGCTGAAAGAAGGTGAAAGAGGGTGAAAGAGGGTGTAAGAGGGTGAAGGAGGGTGAAGGGGGGTGAAGGAGGGTGAAGAAAGATGAAGGAGATTGAAGGAGGGTGGAAGAGGGTGAAGGAGGGTGAAGGAGGGTGAAGGAGGGTGAAAGAGGGTGTAAGAGGCTGAAAGAGGGTGAAAGAGGGTCAAGGAGGGTGATGGACGCTGAAAGAGGGTGAAAGAGGGTGAAAGAGGGTGAAGGAGGGTGTAAGAGGGTGAAGGAGGGTGAAGGAGGGTGTAAGAGGGTGAAGGAGGGTGTAAGAGGGTGTAAGAGGGTGAAGGAGGCTGAAAGAGGGTGTAAGAGGGTGAAGGAGGGTGAGGGAGGGTGAAAGAGGGTGCAGGAGGCTGAAAGAAGGTGAAAGAGGGTGAAAGAGGGTGTAAGAGGGTGAAGATGGGTGAAGAAGGGTCAAGGAGGGTGATGCAGGCTGAAAGAGGGTGAAAGAGGTTGAAGGAGGGAGTAAGAGGGTGAAGGCGGCTGAAAGAGGGTGTAGGAGGGTGTAGAAGGGTGTAGGAGGGTGTAGGAGGGTGAATGAGGGTGAATGAGGGTGAATGAGGGTGAAGGAGTCTGAAAGAGCGTGAAGTAGGCTGAAAGCGGATGAAGGAAGGTGTAAGAGGGTGAAGGAGGCTGAAAGAGGGTGAAGGAGGCTGAAAGAGGGTGAAGGAGGGTGTAAGAGGGTGAAGGTGGATGAAGGAGGTTGAAGGAGGGTGAAAAAAGGTGTAAGAGGGTGATGGAGGCTGAAAGTGGGTGAAGGAGGGTGAAGGAGGCTGTAAGAGGGTGAAAGAGGGTGAAAGAGGGTGAAGAAGGGTGAAGAAGGGTGAAGGAGGGTGAAGGAGGGTGTAAGAGGGTGAAGGAGGCTGAAAGTGGGTGAAGGAGGGTGAAATAAAGTGTATGAGGGTGAAGGAGGGTGAAGGAGGGTGTAAGAGGGTGTAAGAGGTTGAAGGAGGTTGAAGGAGGGTGAAAGAGGGTGAAGGAGGGTGAAGGAGGGTGAAGGAGGGTGAAGGAGGGTGAAGGAGGGTGAAGGAGGGTGGAAGAGGGTGAAAGAAAGTGTATGAGGGTGAAGGAGGGTGAAGGAGGGTGAAGGAGGGTGGAAGAGGGGTGAAAGAAAGTGTATGAGGGTGAAGGGAGTGAAGGAGGGTGAAAGAGGGTGTAAGAGGTTGAAGGAGGGTGAAAGAGGGTGAAGGAGGGTGAAGGAGGGTGAAGGAAGGTGGAAGAGGGTGAAAGAAAGTGTAGGAGGGTGAAGGAGGGTGAAGGAGGGTGTAAGAGGTTGAAGGAGGGTGAAAGAGGGTGAAAGAGTGTGAAGGAGGGTTTAAGTGGGTGAAGGAGGGTGTAAGAGGGTGAAGGAGGGTGAAGGAGGGTGAAGAGGGGTGAAGGAGGGTGTAAGAGGCCGAAGGAGGCTGAAAGAGGCGGAAAGTGGGTGAAGGAGCCTGAAAGAGGATGTAAGAGGGTGAAGGAGGCTGAAAGAGGGTGTAAGAGGGTGAAGGAGGCTGAAAGAGGGTGAAGTAGGCTGAAAGAGGGTGAAGGAGGGTGTAAGAGGGTGAAGGTGGATGAAGGAGGTTGAAGGAGGGCGAAAGAAGGTGTAAGAGGGTGATGGAGGCTGAAAGAGGGTGAAAGAAGTTGTAAGAGGGTGAAAGAGGGTGAAAGAGGGTGAAGAAGGGTGAAGAAGAGTGAACGAGGGTGAAGGAGGGTGAAGGAGGGTGTAAGAGGGTGTAAGAGGGTGAAGGAGGCTGAAAGTGGGTGAATGAGGGTGAAGGAGGGTGAAGGAGGGTGAAGGAGGGTGAAGGAGGGTGAAGGAGGGTGAAGGAGGGTGAAGGAGGGTTTAAGTGGGTGAAGGAGGGTGAAGGAGGGTGAAGGAGGGTGAAGGAGGGTGAAGAGGGGTGAAGGAGGGTGTAAGAGGCTGAAAGTGGGTGAAGGAGTCTGAAAGAGGGTGTAAGAGGGTGAAGGAGGCTGAAAGAGGGTGTAAGAGGGTGAAGGAGTCTGAAAGAGGATGTAAGTGGGTGAAGGTGGCTGAAAGAGGGTGTAAGAGAGTGTAAGAGGGTGAAGGAGGCTGAAAGAGGGTGAAGGAGGGTGAAGGAGGGTGAAGGAGGGTGAAAGACGGGTAAGGAGGGAGAAGGAGGGTGAAGGCGGGTGGAAGAGGGTGAAAGAAAGTGTAAGAGGGTGAAAGAGGGTGAAAGAGGGTGATGGAGTCTGAAAGTGGGTGAAGGAGGGTGAAGGAGGGTGAAAGAGGGTGTAGGAGGGTGATGGAGGGTGAATGAGGGTGAATGAGGGTGAAGGAAGGTGAAGGAGGCTGAAAGAGGGTGAAAGAGGGTGTAAGAGGCTGAAAGAGGGTGAAAGAGAGTGTAAGAGGGTGAAGGAGGCTGAAAGAGGGTGAAGGAGGGTGTAAGAGGGTGAAGGAGGGTGAAGAGGGGTAAGGAGGGAGAAGGAGGGTGAAGGAGGGTGGAAGAGGGTGAAAGAAAGTGTAAGAGGGTGAAAGAGGGTGAAAGAGGGTGAAAGAGGGTGAAGAGGGTGAAAGAGGGTGAAAGAGGGTGTAAGAGGGTGAAAGAGGGTGAAAGAGAGTGAAAGAGGGTGTAGAAGTTGAAGGAGGGTGAAAGAGGGTGAAAGAGTGTGAAGGAGCGTTTAAATGGGTGAAGGAGGGTGTAAGAGGGTGAAGGAGGGTGAAGAGGGGTGAAGGAGGGTGTAAGAGGCCAAAGGAGGCTGAAAGAGGCTGAAAGTGGGTGAAGGAGGGTGAAAGAGGGTGTAAGAGACTGAAAGAGAGTGTAAGAGGGTGAATGGAGCTGAAAGAGGGTGTAAGAGGCTGAAAGAGGTGAAGAAGGGTGAAGAAGGGTGAGGAAGAGGGTGAAAGAGGGTGAAAGAGGGTGAAAGAGGGTGAAAGAGGGTGTAACAGGCTGAAAGAGAGTGTACGAGGCTGAAAGAGGGTGAAAGAGGGTGAAGGAGGGTGAAGGAGGGTGAAGGAAGGTGGAAGAGGGTGAAAGAAAGTGTAGGAGGGTGAAGGAGGGTGAAGGAGGGTGTAAGAGGTTGAAGGAGGGTGAAAGAGGGTGAAAGAGTGTGAAGGAGGGTTTAAGTGGGTGAAGGAGGGTGTAAGAGGGTGAAGGAGGGTGAAGGAGGGTGAAGGAGGGTGAAGAGGGGTGAAGGAGGGTGTAAGAGGCCGAAGGAGGCTGAAAGAGGCGGAAAGTGGGTGAAGGAGCCTGAAAGAGGATGTAAGAGGGTGAAGGAGGCTGAAAGAGGGTGTAAGAGGGTGAAGGAGGCTGAAAGAGGGTGTAAGAGGGTGAAGGAGGCTGAAAGAGGGTGAAGGAGGCTGAAAGAGGGTGAAGTAGGCTGAAAGAGGGTGAAGGAGGGTGTAAGAGGGTGAAGGTGGATGAAGGAGGTTGAAGGAGGGCGAAAGAAGGTGTAAGAGGGTGATGGAGGCTGAAAGTGGGTGAAGGAGGGTGAAGGAGGGTGAAAGAAGTTGTAAGAGGGTGAAAGAGGGTGAAAGAGGGTGAAGAAGGGTGAAGAAGAGTGAACGAGGGTGAAGGAGGGTGAAGGAGGGTGTAAGAGGGTGTAAGAGGGTGAAGGAGGCTGAAAGTGGGTGAATGAGGGTGAATGAGGGTGAATGAGGGTGAATGAGGGTGAATGAGGGTGAAGGAGGGTGAAGGAGGGTGAAAGAGTATGAAGGAGGGTTTAAGTGGGTTAAGGAGGGTGTAAGAGGGTGAAGGAGGGTGAAGGAGGGTGAAGAGGGGTGAAGGAGGGTGTAAGAGGCTGAAAGTGGGTGAAGGAGTCTGAAAGAGGGTGTAAGAGGGTGAAGGAGGCTGAAAGAGGGTGTAAGAGGGTGAAGAGTCTGAAAGAGGGTGTAAGTGGGTGAAGGAGGCTGAAAGAGGGTGTAAGAGGGTGAAGAAGGGTGAAAGAGGGTGAAGGAGGGTGAAAGAGGGTGAAGGAGGGTGATGGAGGGTGAATGAGGGTGAATGAGGGTGAAGGAAGGTGAAGGAGGCTGAAAGAGGGTGAAAGAGGGTGTAAGAGGCTGAAAGAGGGTGTAAGAGAGTGTAAGAGGGTGAAGGAGGCTGAAAGAGGGTGAAGGAGGGTGTAAGAGGGTGAAGGAGGGTGAAGGAGGGTGAAGACGGGCATGGAGGGAGAAGAAGGGTGAAGGCGGGTGGAAGAGGGTGAAAGAAAGTGTAAGAGGGTGAAAGAGGGTGATAGAGGGTGATGGAGTCTGAAAAGTGGGTGAAGGAGGGGGAAGGAGGGTGAAGGAGGGTGAAAGTGGGTGTAGGAGGGTGAGGGAGGGTGAAGGAAGGTGAAGGAGGCTGAATGAGGGGGAAGAGGGAAGGTGGCTGTTAGTGGGGGATAGTTAGGGTTAGAGGGTGAAGAGGGTGAAAGAGGGGTGAGGAGGTCGGATAGTGGGGGTAGGAGGG